>NC_058132.1:197395002-197437110 GCF_016433145.1 Gracilinanus agilis
TTTTTTAAGGGACCCAATAAGTTCAAATGATTTGTATTTCTATAAGAAAAGATGATATTGGTAACTCTTAAAAATTGTTATTACCATCAGGACAGTTAGAGGAACTGTATTTAGAGGGAACAGTGACAAACTGTATAGGATGAAATGTCAAGCTATATACGTGTATGTATAAATATATATAAAACTAGAGGTAAAAAAGATGATAATATTAAGAGAAATGGGAAAAGAGTCAAAGTGGAGTAAATTTATATTTCATAAAAAAGCACATGGTGGGAGCCGGGGAGAAGACCAATACACTGGAAGAGTAAAGAGGTTGGAGACAAGAAATACTTAAGTCTTATGTGCATTGAAATTAACTCGAAGTGGGAAGAACAATCAGATTGATTGGGGCAGAGAATTGATTTGTGCCCTATAGAGAAGTGGAAGGGTAACAAATGGACTGGTGGGGAAGGAAGCAATACTAGGGAGGGAGATTGTGGAAGGGTAGCTTAAAAAAACCCTAAGGAAAAATAAGAGGGGAATAAGAAGGGAGGAATGAGAAAGGGAAGTAAAATAAATGAGGGGATTGGGGGACTGATTAAAAACAAAACACTGGTGTAGAAGGAAATAGTGAAAGAAGGGCAGGACAAGGAGAGGGAATCAAAATAATGGGGAATACACAGTTGGTAATCATAACTCTGAATGTGAATGGGATGAACTCGCCCATAAAACGGTAGCAAATAGCAGAGTGGATTAGAAACAAAAATTTTACTATATGTTGTCTTCATGAAACATACATGAGGCAGGTAGACATACATAGGGTAAAAGTAAAAGGCTGGAGCAAAATCTATTGGGCTTCAACCAAGAAAAAGAAGGCAGGAGTTATAATCATGATATCTGACAAAGCCAAAGTAAAAATAGATCTGCTTAAAAGAGATAGGGAAGGTAATCACATCCTGATAAAAGGCAGTATAGACAATGAAGAAATATCAATACTCAACATGTATACACCAAATGGTATAGCATCCACATTTCTAAAGGAGAAACTGGCAGAGCTCAAGGAGGAAATGGATAATAAAACTATTCTAGTGGGAGACCCGAACCTTCCCCTATCAGATCCAGATAAATTAAAAAAAATAAATAAGAAAGAAGTAAGAGAGGTGAATGAAATCATAGAAAAATTAGAGTTAATAGATATGTGGAGAAAAATAGGGACAAAAAGGAATACAATTTCTTTTCAATAGTACCTAAAAGCGTTCACCTCCCAAAGACTACCAAAATACCAAGCAATCTTGTTGGCTAATGAAAATATAACTTTTCACCGGTGCAGAAACTTAAATCCTGTGACTCTGATTCCAGATTTACCTCTGGAAGGAGAAAGTCTACACATTTGTGAAGATGTACTTAACATCGTGCATAAAACAAGACCTGATTTAGACGATAAGCCCATGAAAAACCCCGCTATGACTTTATTCACAGATGGATTGTCATTTATAGTAGACAATCAGAAATATACTGGAGCAGCCATAGTGACAGCCTCTGAGACACTTTGGTACTCATTATTACCATCTTCCATGAGTGCTCAAGGAGCAGAATTAGTCAGTTTGATACATGCTCTGAAACTTGCCGAAAATTGCAAAGCAAACATTTTTACCGATTCGCCTTAGGCTTTTTCAGTTGTGCATCATTCTGCTGAAATCTGGAAAAATTGAAGCTTCATTACATCCAATGGCAAACAAATAGTGTATGGATATTTAATCAATCAGTTGTTGGATGCAATCCAATTATCAGCCCAAGTGTCAGTCAGTCATTGCAAAGCTCATATCAAAAGCCAAGGACCAGTGGAATTAGGGAACAAACGTGCAGACATCACAGCCAAATATGCAGCAAAGTACGGACCACTTACAATTCTGAACTTATCTTTGGTGGATGAAGATGATCTTAAAAACAGATACTCCCCAAAGGAAGCGAAGGATTGGAAGAAACATCATGGTGCATACCTTGTTAACAGAGTTTGGCTGGGAGCAAATGGAAAACCTATGTTACCTAAATCCCTATATTTCACTTTTACAATGCACTACACCAGAAAGGGCATTATGGAAGTCTGGGCATGGCAGATTCTATAAATAGGTATTGGAATGCAAGGGGCATATATGAAGTTGCTATGAGAGTTTCACAGAGGTGCAAAATTTGTATGCATTACAACCAGACAATCACAAAAGTCCACAGTCTGGGAGGAAAACCCTTAGCTTACACACCATTTGAATGCTTACAAATTGATTATATCACAATGCCAAGGAGTCAAGGTTATAGATATGCTTTAGTGATAGTGGATAGATTCACTAAGTGGCCAGAAGCTTTTCCAGCAAAACATAACACCTCAGCTTTTATTGTGAAAATCTTACTGAGAGAATTGATACCTAGATTCTCTATTCCGCTACATATTGCATCAGATTCTGGGTCCCATTTCGTGAATAAAATTTTAGCTACAATTTATGAAACCTTAGGAATTAAGAGACATCTTAACTCAATATTTAGACCACAATGGAATGGACAAATTGAATGAGTGAATAAATCTTTGAAGACTCTAGTAGCAAAATTATGTGCAGAATCTCACATGAAATGGCCTGATGCATTACCATTGGCACTATTCCACCTAAGAAGTCAACCTAACAGTATTACACATGTTTCACCATTTGAAATGCTGTATGGACATCCACCATTTCATGGCAAATCACCTCAAAGCATTCACAAATTATCACACCTAGGTATGGAATACAAACTCTTAGAATATATTAAATTACTCAAGCAACAATTAAATCAACTCCATAAATTAGGCTTGATACATCAAAGAGTACCCTTTGATTTTTTAAAAACATTTATTAATATTCATTTTTTAGTAAAGTTAACATGGTTACATGATTCATGCTCCTACTTTCCCCTTTACCCCTTGCCCTCCCCCCACCCCTGGCCAATGCGCATTTCCCCTGGTTTTAACATGTGTCATTGATCAAGACCTATTTCCAAATTGTTGATCATTGCACTGGTGTGATAGTTTCGAATCAAAATCCCCAATCATGTCTGCCTCAACCCATGTGTTCAAGCAGCTGCTTTTCTTCTGGGTTTACACTCCTGCAGTTCTTCCTCTGAATGTGGGTAGCATTCTTTTCTGTAAATCCCTCAGAATTTTCCTGGATCATTGCATTGTTGCTAGTACAGAAGTCCATTACATTCTATTTTAACACAGTGTATTGGTCTCTGTGTGCAATATTCTTCTGCCTCTGCTCCTTTTGCTCTGCATCAATTCCTGGAGGTCTTTCCAATTCACATGGAATTCCTCCAGTTTATTATTCCTTTGAGCACAATAGTATTCCATCACAAGCATATACCACAATTTGTTCAACCATTCCCCAATTGAAGGGCATGCCCTCATTTTCCAGTTTTTTGCCACCACAAAAAGCGCAGCTATAAATACTTTTGTGCAAGTCTGTTTATCTATGATCTCTTTGGGGTACAATCCCAACAATGGTATGGCTGGATCAAAGGGCAGGCATTCTTTTATAGCACATCATTACACGGATAAGTCACACTAGACAACACATAAAACATTTTCCTGACTTCACATCTACATGTGAAACACTAAACTTACACTTAAGAGAGAAGAGCATGTCTGCCTTAGTATAGATTTTCTCTTACTTTGGTTCAGACACCTTCTACTCAAATCACCTGACACTTTCATGTAAACATGTAATTTTGCTTACTAACCCTTAGCAATAAGATTTACTAACACACAGGGACAGTTTAATTAGTTTGGTAAGTTAGAACAGGGACAGATTTTTCTAAACTTTCTTTGTAAATATTGTGCATAGCATAAGTCTATGGTTTGACCAAAAGACTTACAAATAATTATAGACTTACTTATTATTACTAACATTTCTAACATAGGCATAAGTGTACTAATCTATGCATACACTAACTTTAGCAAGTGAACTAGAATTTGGGAGCTTAGATTGAAAATTTTTTTCTTACTTAATATTTTCTTGTTAGTTCATAAAATTAGATAAATACATAGATAGAATTCATTACTTTGTTCTAGTTAGCAAATGTTAGTCTTTAGAATGTTTGTAAATGTTTACTTTTACTTTGTTTTCCTTCCCGTTCAAAAAAAATTTTTTTTGCAAAATTGAAATCCCCATTCCTTTCCTATGCTTTTACCATAACCCGGCTTAGTCTAGTTTTAGCATAGTTTAGGAGTTAGCAACCCTTTTTATTATTTTGCAAATTTAGGGTTAAGAGCTTAGTTAGAATTTAGCTTAGAATAAGAGTATCCCTTAGACTTTAGTAACTACTAAAATGTTGCAAGCTGCAAATTTTAAAAGAGAAAATGGGCAAAATGTAGTGAAAATATAGTGCATGTCAGCCCTGCAAAGCCTTACTGCAGAATTTCTGACAGTTGAGAAGGGTTTAGAATCTTGAGGAAGTTCAGTTGACCCTGGGGACTCATGGTGAGAAGCAGGGTCTATCTGAGCTCTTTCTTTGGATTGAAACCTGGCCTATATTCTGCAGCTTTTCTCTTAAAAATTGTTAGCTTAACTATTTCCTTTGAATCTCCCTAACCTCCCTTTTTCCCCACCTTCATTTTCCCTGCTTGAATTTCTGTGAGGTTTTGAAAGGAGGGTAGATCGGAGTGTTAGTTTTAAAGTTGATAGTTTAAATAGTCAAATAGGGCTTACCCTTGTTACAAATTATCTACTGAATCATTGTATCCAACTTTCCTAATCCTATTGATTATAAAACCACTTTAGAGCTGAGTTAAGGCAGGTCCTTTCTCAGTTTCACATTCCTGTCTCCCTCCCCCACCTGAAGCTTTCTCTCGGTGACTGTTAGGGTTACCTTGTATCCTTCATCCCTTCCAATCAACCCTAGAAATCAATAAACCCTGTTGGTCTTTTAATCAAACCCTTTGGCTACTTCATTAGTTGATTGATAAGAGAGGGAGGAAGAGAGAGGAATGACATTCTCTCTGGGTTCTGAGGGATTGAAGGTGTTCATTTTGAAGGAAGTGAAATCTTAATACTTCCTCTGAACTGTTCCTTTGTAAACCTGAGAAACTGTCTAGCAGCCCTTTAGACAGTTTCAAGCCATTCTTGGCTAGCCCTAACCTTTGTCTGTAGAAGTGCCCTTCCTACTTGAAGGCCTCAGTCTGTTTCCCTCAAGTGTCTCTGTCTCAAACCTGTGTCCCAGTCTGGGTCTCCCAGGCTGTAGCTGTTTGCCCAAAGTATCTCATCCTCTCCCTTGAAACTCTTTATGCCTCCGTGTTTATATTCCCTAAACTCATTCATTCCCTTTCTACTCCTACCACCTCAATTTACCACCTTTACCATTATACCTTCCTTATTTACTTTACTGCCTTAGGGATTCACAAACCCCTATCCATAGTGCCTTATCCCCTATTCACCCTACCTTTAGTCCCTTGCCTGCTTTATCCACTATTCCAACCATACCTCTGCCTTAATTTCCCTATTACCTCTAGCCTATTTCCTTGATTACCTCCAGCCTTTGGTCCCATATCACCCCATTGCCTCAGTCCCTTATTACTTTGCCTTATTCCCTTATTACAATATTCACAAAGACTGATTATGTATTAAGGGCATAGAAACATGCCAAACAAATGCAAAAGAGCAGAAATAATGAATACAACCTTTTCAGATCATAATGCAATAAAAATAAAAATTAGTAAGGGTACATGGATAGGCAAATCAAAAATTAATTGGAAAATAAATAAAATTATTCTTCAAAATAAGTTAAAGAACAATTCATAGAAATAATAATTTCATAGAAGAGAATGACATTGATGAGACATCCTATCAAAATCTGTGGGACTGGGGCAGCTGGGTAGCTCAGTGGAGTGAGAGTCAGGCCTAGAGACAGGAGGTCCTAGGTTCAAACCTGGCCTCAGCCACTTCCCAGCTGTGTGACCCTGGGCAAGTCACTTGACCCCCATTGCCCACCCTTACCAATCTTCCACCTATGAGACAATACACCGAAGTACAAGGGTTTAAAAAAAATCTGTGGGACACAGCCAAAGCAGTAGTCAGGGGAAAATTTGTATCCTTGAGTACATATATTAACAAATGAGGGAGGGCAAAGATCAATGAATTGAGCATGCAAATCAAAAAATTAGAAAATTAACAAATTAAAAATCCCCAGATGAAAACTAAATTAGAGATCATAAAAATTAAAGGAGAAATTAATGAAATCAAAAGTAAGAGAACTATTGAATTAATAAATAAAACTAGAAACTGGTATTTTGAAAAAACAAATAAAATTGACAAAGTACTGGTCAATCTAATAAAAAAAGGAAAGAAAACCAAATTAACAGTATCAAAGATGAAAAGGGAGACCTCACCTTTAGTAAAGAGGAAATTAAGATAATCATTAAAAACTATTTTTTGTAGTTGCCCAATTATATGGCAATAAATATAGCAATCTAGGTGATATAGATGAATATTTACAAAAATATAAATTGCCTAGATTAACAGCAGAAGAAATAAAATACTTATATAATCCCATATCAGAAAAAAGAAATTGAACAAACCATCAAAGAACTCCCTAAGAAAAAATCCCCAGACCAGATAGATTCAAAAGTGAATTCTATCAAATGTTCAAAGATCAACTAATCCCAATATTATACAAACTATTTGACATAATAAGCAAAGAAGAAGTTTTGCCAAATTCCTTTTATGACATAAATATGGTATTGATTCTAAAGCCAGGCAGACCAAAAACAGAGAAAGAAAACTATAGACCAATCTCCTTAATGAACATAGTCACAAAAATCTTAAATAAAATACTAGCAAAAAGACTATAGCAAGTTATCACAAGGATTATCCATCATGATCAGGTGGGATTTATACCAGGAATGCAAGGATGGTTTAATGTTAGGAAAACTATACACATAATTGACCATATGAACAACCAAACCAACAGAAATCACATGATTATCTCAATGGATGCAGAAAAAGCCTTTGACAAAATACAACACTCATTCCTATTGAAAAAACTAGAAAGTATAGGAATAGATGAGTCTTTCCTAAAAATAATAAACAGTATATATATTAAACCATCAACAATCATCATCTGCAATGGGGATAAATTAGAAACCTTCCCAATAAGATCAGGAGTGAAACAATGATGCCCATTATCACCTCTATTATTTAACATTGTGCTAGAAACACTAGCAATAGCAATTAGAGAAGAAAAAGAAATTGAAGGTATTAAAATAGGCAATGAGAAGACCAAGCTATCACTCTTTGCAGATGATATGATGGTCTACTTAAAAAATCCTAGAGAATCAACTAAAAAGCTAGTGGAAATAATTAACAACTTGAACAAAGGTGCAGGATACAAAATAAATGCACATAAGTCAACAGAATTTCTATATTTATGTCCAACATATCTCAGCAGCAAGAGTTAGAAAGAGAAATGCCATTTAAAATCACACTAGACAATATAAAATACTTAGGAATCTATCTGCCAAAACAAACACAGGAATTTTATGAACACAACTACAAACCCCTTCTCACACAATTAAAACTAAATCTAAATAATTGGGAAAACATTAATTACTCATGGGTAGGATAAGCTAACATAATAAAAATGACAATCTTATCCAAATTAATCTTCTTATCCAGTGCCATACCTGCCAAAATACTAAATACTTTTTTATAGAATTAGAAAAAATTATAACGAAGTTCATCTCAAAGAACAAAAGATCAAGAATATCTGGGGAAATAATTAAAAAAAGTGAAGGATGGGAGCCTAGCAGTACCACATCTTATGCTGTACTATAAAGCAGTGATCATCAAAACAATATGGTACTGGCTAAGAGACAGAAGGGAGGATCAGTGGAATAGACTTGGAGAAAGTGACCTCAACAAGACAGTGTATGATAAACCCAAAGATACAAGCTTTTGGGACAAAAATACACTATTTGTCAAAAACTTCTGGGAAAATTGGAAAACAATATGGAAGAGATTGTGTCTAGATCAGAATTTCACACCATACACCAAGATAAATTCAGAATGGGTTAATGACATGAATATAAAGATGGAAACTAAGTAAATTAGGTGAACACAGAATAGTATACTTGTCAGATCTTTGGGAAAGGAAAAATTTTTAAACCAAGCAAAAGTTAGAAAAAATTACAAAATATAAAATAAATAATTTTGATTACATTAAACTAAAAAGTTTTTGTACAAACAAAATCAATGCAACCAAAATGAGAAGGGAAGCAACAAATTGGGAAAAAATCTTTATAACAAAAAACTCTGACAAAGGTCTAATTACTCAAATATACAAGAGCTAAATCAATTGTACAAAAAATGAAGCCAATCCCCAAATGATAAATGGGCAAGGGACATGAATAGGCAATTTTCAGATAAAGAAATCAAAACTATCAATAACCACATGAAAAAGTGTTCTAAATCTCTTATATTTAGAGAAATGCAAATCAAAACAAGTCTGAGGTACCATCTCACACCTAGCAGATAAACTAACATGACAGCAAAGGCAAGTAATTAATGTTGGAGGGTATGTGGCAAAATTGGGACTTTAATGCAATGCTAGTGGAATTGTGAATTGATCCAACCATTCTGTATGGCAATTTGGAAATATGCCCAAAGGGTGCTAAAACTGTCTTCCCTCTGATCCAGCTATAGCACTGCTGCATTTATACCCCAAAGAAATCATAAGGGAAAAAGAAATGTACAAAAATATTTATAGCTGCACTCTTTATAGTGACAAAAAAACTGGAAAATGAGGGTATGTCCTTTGATTGGAGAATGGCTGAAAAAATTGTGGTATCTGCTGGTGATGGAATACTATTGTGCTTAATAGAATAACAAACTAGAGGAATTCCATGTGAACTGGAAAAACCTCCAGGAATTGATGCAGAGTGAAAAAAGCAGAACCAGGAGAACATTATACACAGAGACTGATATACTGTGGTAAAATCTAATGTAATGGACTTCTCTATTAGCAGCAATGCAATGATGCAGGATAATTCTGAGGGACTTATGAGAAAGAATGATATTCTCATTGAGAGGAAAAACTATGGGAGTAGATTACACAGAAGAAAAAGAATTGGTTGAACAGATGGGTTGATGGGGATATGATTTGGGATGTAGATTCTAAACGACCACCCCAATGCAACTATCAATAATATGGAAATAGGTCTTGATCAATGACACATGTAAAACCAAATGGAAATGCACATTGGCTTCTGGGGTGCATGTGGTTTGGGGGCAAGAGAAAGAACATGAGTCATGTAACCATAGAAAATTTTTTTAAAAAATAATTTTAAACAAAGAATAAATGAATTGGATCAGTGAAATAAAAATTGATTGATTTATCTAAGAAAAATTAATCCCATTTCATCATAGTGTATGATTTTTGTGATATATTGCTATAATCACTTTGCTAATGTTTTATTTAAAATTTTTGTATCACTATTCATTAATGAGATTGGTCTGTAGTTTTCTTTCTCCATTTTTGCTCTTCCTGATTTAGGGATTAGTCTCATATTCATGTTGCAAAAGGAATTTGGTAGGATACCTTCTTTAGTTATTTTTCAAAATTGTTTTTTATGATAATGGGATTAATTCTTTGTTAAATATTTGGTAAAATTCATTTGTGAATCCATCTGTCCCAGTGGATTTTAAATTTGGGTATTCATTAATAGCTTGTTCAATTTCTTTTTTTTGAGATTGGATTGTTTAAGTATTCTTTTTCCTCTTCTGTTAATATAGACAATTTATATTTTTGTAAATATTTATCCATTTCACTTAGATTATTAGATTTTTTGTCATACAATTGGGTAAATAGCTCCTAATAGTTACTTTGATCTTCTCTTCATTGATGCTATATTTACCCTTTTCAATTTTGATAATGCTAATTTGGTTTTCTTCTATCTTTTTAAAAAAATAAAATTAATCAATGGTTTATCCATTTTATTGTTTTCTTCATAAAACCAACTTTGTTTTAGTTTTTAGTTCAATTGTTTTCTTACTTTCAATTTTATTAACCTTACTTTTGATTTTCAGGATTTCCAATTTGGTGTTTAATTGGGGTTTTTAAATTTCTATTTTCTAGTCTTTTAGTTACATCCCCAGTTTAATAATCTGTTTCTTTCTCTATTTTATTGATGTAAGTGACTAGTGATATAAAATTTCCCCCAATCATTACTTTAGCTACATCCCATACATTTTGTTATGTTTTATCATTGTTGCCATTCTCCTTAAAAATAATGATTTGTTCAATTTGTTCATTGACCCTTTTATTCTTTGGAATTAGATTATTGGGTTTCTAATTATTCTTATTCTATCTTTCCATGGACTTTTATTGAATATTATTTTTATTGCATTAGAATCTGAAAATAATGCATCTAATATGTCTGCTTTTCTACATTTGATTGTGAGATTTTTATGCCCTAATACATGGCTAGTTTTTGTGTAGGTGCCAGGCACTGTTGAGAGAAAGGTATCGTCTTTTCTAGTACCATTTAACTTTTTCCAAAGGTCTATCATATCTAACTTTTCCAAGATCCTATTCTTCTCCTTTAATTCTTTCTTGTTAATTTTTTGGTTAGATTTATCTAGTTCTGAGAGGGAAAAATTTTGTTCCCCGACTAGTAAAGTTTTACTATCTATTTCCTCTCATAACATTCACTTCTCCTTTAAAAATTTGAATGCTGAATCATTTGGTGCATATATATTTAGCGCTGATGTTACTTCATTGTGTGTGGTACCTTTTAGCAACATAAAATTTCCTTTTATCTCTTTTAATTAGATTTTTACTTTAGCTTTGTCTAAGGTCATTATTGCTACTACTGCTTTTTAAAAAAATTATTTTAATGCAAAACACATTTCCATATTGTTGTAAGAGCAAACTCATACATAACTAAACCCCCCAAATAAAACTAAAAATAAACTGATGTGAAAGGTGACTCCAACAGTTCTTTCTCTATAGATGGATAGTATTCCCCATCATAAGTCTTTCAGTATTGTCCCAGATGTAATGCAGGGTTGCAGCAGAAGCTCTTTACTTTTGAAAATCAACTGTAGCAGCTCTGGCAGTTAGAAGTTTTAGAATGTTCACAGAAAAACAGTTGGAGCCTGATACTATAAATAGTCCTGAGGTTCCAACTGAGGGGCTTTTGCCTGTTGGCTTTCAGGCTTTTTGGCTTTTGGCTTCTGCCTTGGCCTGTGCTTCTTGTCTTTGGGCGTTTGGACCTAGCCTGATTTCTCTGGACCTCTCCCTAATCTCTCCATTTTACATCCTCCTATTTCCCCTGAATTTCCCCATTGGGCCCTGGGAGGAAGGGTGGGCTTGGTGGTTGGACATTGTGGGTTTAGCTTCTGTAGGCAAGAAGGATATCCTAAATGAAGCCACCCCCTTATTTAGTGATCTGATAATACCTTTGTTTCAGGGAGTGACACCTTCCTGACTTGGAGAGCCGACCTCTCTCAGTCTGTCCCTCTCTCCTGGGTCCCTTCCCCCAGCACCAGATTTCTCCCTAGCAGCTGTTACAAAACCCTGAAACCCTCTCTCCCTCAAATTATCCCTGCCATCAATAAATCCCTTTTCTTACCTACATAAAAACCTCTGGTGAATCCTTGTGTTGAATATTAAGGAAAAGGGTGAAGAAGGAAGAAATTACTTTCCTTTTATTTCTTGAGGGAAACCTAGGTATCCATCTTGGGCAGGAAGTACCCAGCTGAGACTTCCTGCAGATATCAATTTCACTGGCAGGGAGGAGCCTTTGACTCCTCCCTCAAAGGAACCTTAGAAATTAACAAGAGAAAACCCTCCAGCCAGATCTAAACATTTCTGACTGGCCCAATTCCTCTTGTATCTTAGAGATCTCTTCCCTACCTGAAGAACACAGCCTATTTCCTCCCAGTACCCTCTGTCTCAAACCTTTGTGACTAACCTGTTTGAGCAGCCCTTTCTATACTCCTGTTCATTCCCTTACCCTCCTATATACCACCTGATTTATTCCCTTACCTCAGCTATTCCCCTCATTCCTTCTTCTATCACCATTATCCCTCCTCTTATTAACATTTTGCCTCTTATTCTATAACACAGATCACTGCATTGCTGAGAGTAGCCAAGTTTTCACAGATAATCATCATCCTATATCACAATTATTGTGCATAGTATTCTCTCAGTTCTGCTTATTTTGCTCTGCATAAGTTCCTGCAGATCTTTCCAGATTTTTCTGAAATCATCTTGCTTATCATTTTTATCGTGCTTTAAAAAAATAGATTCTGCTCCAACCCTTTATCTTTACTCTGTGTGTCTCTCTGTTTCAAATGTGTTTTCTGTAAAGAGTATACTGTAGGATTATGATTTTTAATCCACTCAACTATCCACTTCCATTTTATGGATTAATTCATCCCATTTACATTTACAATAACTAAATTTTTATTTTCCTTCATCCTGTCTTCTTTCTGTTTGGTTTTATTTCTCCTTCCTTTCCCCTTGTCCCTACTCACAAGTGTTTTATTCTCACTACCATCTCCCCCAATCTTTCTTCATTTCTATAAGTCCTCTCCCATTCCCTTTCCCTGTCCCTTCTTACTTTCCTTTGTGGTTATTATAGATTTCTATATCTGAGTGTGAAGATTTAGCTCTCTTTGAGCTAAATCTGATGAGAGTAAAATTCAAGTGATGCTTGCCACTTCCCCATTTTCCCTCCTACATAAGAGTTCTTTTGAGCCTTTTTTATGTGACAAAATTTATCTCATTTTATCTCTCCCTTCCATTTTCTCCCAGTGCAGTCTTCTTTCTCCTCCCTTAATTTTGTTATTTTGGATATCATCCCATTATAGTCAGTTTAAACCCAGATCCCCTCCTAATTGCTTTAATATTCATAAAGTTCATTGGAGTTATAAGTATGGTCTCTTATAAGAATATACACAAGATAAAAAATGGATATTTACTGAATTTTGTTGGGTAGATCATTCTAAGATGTAATTTTAGTTCCTTTGTCTTCTAGAATATCATATTCTAAATCCTGTGACCTTTTAAGGTGGAAGCTGCTAAATCCCATCTAATCCTGATTATGGCTCCATGATATTTAAATTGTTTATTTCTGGTTGCCTGAAGTATTTTTTCTTTGATCTGGGAGCTCTGGAAATTTGGCTATTCTATTTCTAGGATTTTTCCTTTTGGGATCTTTTTAGGAGGTAATTAGTGGATTCTTTCAACTTCTATTTTACCTCTGATTCTAGGATGTCAGGTCAGTTTTCCTTGATAATGTCTCTTAATATAATGTCCAGATTCTTTTTTTGCTCTTGTTTTTAAGACAGTTCAATAATTCCTAAATGATCTCTCCATGTTCTATTTTCCAGTTCAGTTGTTTTCTTCAGTGGGAAACTTCATATTTTCTTCTATTTAAAAAAATTATTTTGCTTTTGTTTAATTGTTTCTTGAAGCCTCATGGAGTCATTATTTTCTATTTGCCTAATCCTAATTTTTAAGGAATTGTCTTCAGTGAGCTTATCTATATACACATATATATCCATTTCTGCTTGGTTAGTTCTACTTTTTAAAACTTTGTTTTCTTCAGTGACTTTTTGCACCTCCTTTTCCATTTGGCCAATTCTACTTTTTAAGAAGTTGTTTTCTTAACAAATTTTTGGACATCTTTTCCTATTTTTGGTGTTTCCTTTACCAGGATATTGATTTTTTTTCATGATTTTCCTGCATTGTTCTCATGACTCTCCTCCTCCAATTGCCCCCATTTTCTTATTTCTTATTTCTTCTTATTTCTTCACTCTTTACTCTTATTTGATTTTTGAGTTCTTTCATTAGATCTTTTTAGGGTCTGAGAACAATTTATAACTTTCTCAATGCTTTCTTCTTCTTTATATCTCAAACCTCCCTGTCTCCATAGCAACTATCTAAAGTCAAGTTCTTTTTTTTGTTTTTTTGTTCATTTTTATCAGTTAATTTTGTGATTTTTAAAAATAGTAAATATAGACCTGTTTGTGAACTAGAGTGGATGCTGTTCCTTGTTTCTTGTGCTTAGACTTGGTGCATTACTTTTTGTTTTCCCTAAACCCTAGGATCTAGTTGCTGGTTTATACCAGTAGAGGGGTCTCCCTGCTAGTTTGAACTGGTGGGAGACTTCACTACTAGCTTGTATTAAGGGCAGAATCTCATTGCTGGATAGCTCTGGGAGCAGAGACTCACTCATGGACAACTCTGGGGTAGAGCCTTGCTGCTGGCTAGTATGGAGCTTTGTTGTTGGCCAGCCTCAGAGGTAGAGTTTTGCAGAAGGCTTGTGTCAGGTTGGGGGGGGGCCTCACTGCTAAAGGGCTTGGCCTTATTTAAAATTTTTTTTCCTTTTTTATTTAGAATATTTTCTCATGGTTACATGATTCATGATCCTCCTCCTCCTTCCAACTTTTTCCTTCCCCCTCCTGAATCCAAAGTGGTTCCACTGGGTTATACATGTATCATTGTTCAAAACTGATTTCCGTGTTATTCATATCTGCAGTAGAGTAATCCTTTAACACCAGAACCCCAATCATATCCCTATCACATTATGTGATCAATCACATATTTTTCTAATGCATTTCTGTTTCCACAGTTCTTTCTCTGTTGTGGATCGTGTTCTTTCTTACAAGTTCCTCTGGATTGTCCTAGATCATTGCATTGCTCCTAGTAGAGAAGTTCATTACATTTGATTGTGCCACAGTGTATCAGTCTCTGTGTAAAATGTTCTCCTGGTTCTGCTCCTTTTGCTCTGTATCAATTCCTGGAGGTCATTCCAGTTCACATGGAATTCCTCCAGTTCTTTATTCCTTTCAGCACAATAATATTCTATCACCAACATATACCACAATTTGTTTAACCATTTCCCAATTGATGGATACCCCCTCATTTTCCAAATTTTTGCTACCACTAAGAGCATGGCTATAAATATTTTTGTACAAGTTTTTTTCCCCGTATTATCTCTTTGGGGTACAAACCTAGCAGTGGTATGGCTGGGTCAAAGGGTAGGCATTCATTTGAAGCCCTTTAGCCATAATTCCAAATTGCCCTCCAGAATGGTTGGACCAATTCAAAACTCCACCACCAGTGTATTAGTGTCCCAATTTTGCCACATCCTCTCCAACATTTATCATTTCCCTTTGCTACCATACTGGCCAGTTGGGGCAGGGCCATATGCATCCTGCTAGGGTGCAATCTACCATTGTTGCTGCCTTTTTGAACTTTGCTCTCCTCCTACCCTAGTGAGATAGATCTCTGGGGCTGGTCTTTCAGGTTTCTCTGATTCAGTAAGGTGATTCTCTTCTCCAAAGAGGCTTTTGTTTAGTGTTATTTCGGGGTGGGATTTGGGATGGCTGAGAAAGATGGCTTACTTACTTCATCATCTTGGCACCAGCTATTGTGTTTACTTTTCTACATGCCAAAGCTCTGCTCTTTTCTTTCGAAAGGTTTTCATCTAGTATACTTCAAATACTATCATCATCCTGCTTGTTCTTTTCTGAATACTCTCCAATTTGTCAATTTCCTTCCTAAAATGTAATAACCAAAGGTTATAGAACTGTTCATGCCCTTTGACTCAGCAGTACAACTACTAGGTCTGTATCCCAATCAGATCAAAGATAGGGAAAATGATCTACTTGTACAAAAATATTTATAGCAATTCTTTTTGTACTGGCAAAGAACTGGAAACTGAAGGGATTTTCATCAAAGGCTTGACAAGTTGAGGTATATATTTATAATGAAATAATATTGTGTAATAAGAAATGACAGGATCACAAAACGGTGGAAAGACTTAAATAAAATGTTGCAAGGTGAAGACAGCAGAATAAGCAGAACATTGTACATAGTACCAACAATATTGTATGATGATTTGTGATCATTAACTGTGAATGACTTAATTATTATGAGCAATGTGAGGATCCAGGACAATTCCAAAGAACTTAGGAGGAAAAGACTATCTGCTGCCATAGAAAGAACTGACTGAGTCTGAATACAGATTCAAAGATATCATTGTTCACTTTATTCTCTCAATGAAGTTTTCTCTAGTGTAAGAAATATGTGTCTTGTTTCAACATGGTGAACACAAAAATATGTATTATATGATAACACATATACAACCTATATCATATTACTTGACTTTTTGGGGAAGGGGGAAGAGCAGGAGGGAGGGAGAGAACATGGATAGCAAAATGTCAGAACAATTATTAAAATTTAAACTAAAATGTGTCAGTCAGAATGGAAGAAAGATCTTACTCTAGATATGGTTCAACAAGGGCAAAGTACAATGGAAAAATCCTCTCTTTTGTTGCTTAGTTAGATCTCTCTTAATGCAGTATAGCATTTATTAAAATTTTTTTGAACTTCTTTGTCATATTGTTGATTCTATAGATGGGCACAGTGAGAGGCATAGTCACATTAAGGAAATTTCCCAGCGATCCTAACAAAACCATTTCCCTTCTCCTAACCCCAGAAACTCACCTGCATCTATAAAGTTCACAGTAACAGCTGGTTTATAACTACCTGCAATTTACCTTTACCCACATAATTCAGTTACTGATTCATCACTGTCTTACACAAAACATTGACTTCTCTCTCATTTATCTTTCTCTCCTGGCCAAGGTAAAATTCCATTCTTCACTCTCCAGTTTATTGTTACCTGTCATTCCTGAACCCTATTGAAATCAGTGTGGGTAGTAGTCGTCCTTTAATGAGAGGTTAGTGGTCAATGCAGAGGGACACCTACCCTACTTTTGGGGACCAAAAGAAGAGATATTCTTACTAGTGACCCAAGAAGAGTAAATTAGCTTTTTGAAATCTGTTCAAGTATATTCTCATGAGGTCCATATTACATATTTAATGAGCAAATTCATCCTCATCAAGAAGATGTTTCTAGTAGGAAGTTGATGGTACAATTATAACCAGGATGTGGATGCCATTAATCCCTGGCTAAAGACTTCCAACAGGTCCTGGTATTTAGAGGGAATCTTTTCCTGCTGCTTGGCAAAGGAAGCAGCTATAGCAAAGTAGAAGCCTTGAGTGGCATCTGGGCAGGAAGAATTTCTGCTTGGGGAGCCTATAGCATCCTTTTGATACAGGAGATATACTGGGCTCCCATTTATCATGGGAGTCCAAATATCACCCCAGATTCACTAGGTTCTTTTAAATCTTCTGTTTGCCAAATGAGATCTAATAGTCTCATGCCTCACCAGCACCTCCTTGGGGAAGATATTCTGTCTTCCCAATCCTCTTAGGTGTGGTTTTTTATCAATTATCTTATTTCTTAACCAGATACCAAGGAATAGATTACCCAAATTAACTGAAGTTTGTGAATCCATTAATATTTGAGTTTCACCTTTTCTTTCAGATAGACACATCATCTCAATACCAAGGGTAAAAAGCATGACAGGAGATCTATCTCTTTCCAGCTGTGTCTTACTAAAATAAAAATTGATAAATTTTGTTTTAACATAGTTGGGAAAACACACACTTGCAAACAAACCGAAAAACACAGTGTATTTTCCAGTAAACAAAACAGCACAAGAACGTGTATGACATATAGTAAATTGAAGTCCTTGTTTTTGCAATTTGCCATTTGTTTAAAAGAATAGGATGCTGTGAGCATTAATTTAAACAAGGGTAGGACCACCTTCTTCATTGTATTGAAACTGAGTTTTGTGGCCATATCATGTTGACCTCATTTACAAAGCTGGAGTATGGACATTGTTCTTTTGGAGTGCTTTCTTTATTCTTCTCTTACTTCTTGACAAGCCTTTTATGACAAAACAGAGATACCTGCTTCATTCCTGATGGATCTTATTTAATAAAACCTTTCCTGAAAACTTTTACATAGAAGTACCTGTTAGCCTTGTTAAGCCTAGTAGTTAGAGGCATAGATTCTGATGGCTCTAGAAACTTCATGGTTGAGGAGATGGTGGAGTTCTGTGTCTGATTGTTTTGGTCTAAAATGTTCTTTGTTCCCAATTACTTCTCCTAATGGAAAATATTAAGAAAGAGATAACTAAGCAACAAGATATATGATCTTTCCATTGTATTTTGTGGCAAACCATATCTATAGTATGGTCTTTCTTCTAATCTGGCTGCCACATTTTAGTTTAATTTTTAATAATTGTTTTCTGACATTTTGAAATCCATGTTTTCTCCTTCCTTCCTGTTCCTCCCCCTACTCCACGTTAAGATCTGTTTCTCTAGCTAAGTCTGCAGAAACTAAATACCCTGCTAAATGATTCTTTCCCTAAACATCTCCACCAACACTGTATCTCCCTAGAACTGGAACTCACTGTTCTAGGTAGTTAGGGACTAGATATCAGTATTTATAATATATACCTATGTTCTTATGTTTATAAAATGTTTCTGAGAATAACCTTTACTTATATCAAGGTATCATTGATACCTAAGAGGCAGCTAAGAAGCACAATGGATAGAGCCCTCAAAACCAGAGTTCAGATTTGGTCTTAGGCACTTACTGTGTCTATGTGACTCTGGCCAACCCATGTAATCTCTTTCAGTTTCCTTATTTGTTAAATGGGGATAATACTAATAATTTAGTAGTTATGAGGTAGAATGAGGTAATATTTGTAATGTGATTAGCACAGTTTTTGGCACATAGTAGGTGCTTAAAAATTCTTGTTCTCTTCTTTCTCCTTTATGATAATACAAGTAAAAGAATAGACAAGTCTTTGCAAATGAGATTATATGAAAATCCATATCATCGTCACTACATAAATGGCAGAAAAAATGAAAAGTATACAGAATCCCCACTGTGTTTTATTGTGCATATTTTAAAAAGAATTTGATGCAGGAAAGCAAAATCAAGCCTTTAAATTTCTCCTGGGGAGCAGCTATGTGGCTTAGTGGATTGAAAGCCAGGCCTAGAGATGGGAGGTCCCAAGTTCAAATCTGACCTCAGATATTTCTTAGCTATGTGACCCTGGGCAAGTCACCTGTTACCTAGCCCTTACTTCTTTTCTTCCTTGGAACTAATACATAGTATTGATTCTAAGATGGAAGATAAGGGTTTAAAAAACCCCGAAACTTCCTGAATAAGTTGTCTCCCATATATATTTTAAGATTATAGAAGATTCACTGATATTTATAATAGAAGAGGTAACTTGGTTCAATGATCCACTCAAGCATGAAGGAAAATGGGGCAGGTTATCACTAAACATATTTTTCATTGCCATAGAGAATATCCAAGGCAAAATCTAAATGGAAAGATTACCTGTAGACACTGAGGCCCTCCAGATGCTTTTGTTGATGACATATTCATTACATCAAACTCTGTATAAACACTAGATGTCATTGTACTCAATTGATAAACATTTGTGAAGTACCTACTATGTGCTAAACACTGTGCTAAGCATTGAGGATACAAAAGGAGACAAAAGATAGCTCCTGTCCTCAAGGAGCTTACAATCTAATGCAGGAGACAATATGCTAACAAATATATAAAAAGCAAAGATAAATATGAAATAATTAACAGAGGGAAGGCACTAGAATTTTTTTCTCCCATCAGCAAGGATTTATTTATGTATTAAAATTTTTTTCAATCTGAAAAGCTAACTTTTATTGAGTTCTAAATTGATGGATATTTGACCTTTCATTAATTTAGAATATTTTTTCATGGCTATATGATTCATGATTCCCCTCCCCCCTCCACTCCTTCATCCTCCCTCCCAGAACTGACCAGCAGTTCCAGTAGGTTATACATGTATCATTGTTCAAAACCCATTTCCATGTTATTAATATTTGTAGTAGAGTGATCCTTTAACATCAAAACCCTAATCATATCCCTATTGAACTATGTGACTGATCATATGTTTTTCTTCTCTATTTCTGTTTCCATAGTTCTTTCTCTGGATGTAGATAGTGTTCTTTCTCCTGAGTCCCTCTGGATTGTCCTGGATCATTGCATTGCTGCTAGAAGAGAAGTCTGTTACATTTGATTGTGCCACAGTGTACACAGCCTCTGTGTACAATGTTCTCCTGGTTCTGCTCCTTTCAATCTGCATCAATTCCTGGAGGTCATTCCAATTCACATGGAATTCCTCCAGTTCATTATTGCTTTCAATACAATAGTATTCCATCACCATTAGATATCACAATTTGTTTACTCATTCCCCCATCAGTGGACATCCCCTCATTTTCCAATTTTTTGCCACTGCAAAGAGTGTGACTATTAATATTTTTGTACAAGGAAGGCACTAGAATTAAAAAGGGTTGGCAAAAGCTTTCTATAGAAGGTGGGATTTTAGTTGGGACTTAACAGAAACCAGGAAGGTCAATAGTTGGAGAGGAGGAAGGAGAACATTTCAGATCTGGGGACACCCAGAAAGAATGTCAGAGGGAAAAGACTGAGTGTCTTATTGATGGAATAGTCAGAAGACCAGTGTCATTGTATTGAAGAATACATGTCAGGGAGTAAGGTATAAAAAGGCTAGAAAGGTAGGAGGAGGCTATGAAAGTCTTTGAATGCTAAACAGATCTTATATTTGTTTCTGGAGGTGTTAGGGATCCACTGGGATTTATTAAGTAGGGGTTGACATGACTGGATCTGGGTTTTAGAAAAATAATTTAGAGTTTGAGTAGAGGATGGATTGTGGAGAGCCTTGAGGCAGCACCATCAGATTACTGCAATAATCAGGTGTGAGGTAATAAGAGCCTGCACCAGGCTGCGGTTGTGTCAGAGGAGAGAAGGGGGCATGTTCTGGAAATGTTATGAAGGTGAGAGCGACAGGCTTTGGCAATAGCTCAGATATGGGAGTGAGAGATAATAAGGAATTGAGGATGACTCCCAGCTTGTAAGCCTAAGGGACTGGAAGGATGAAGTTGCTTTTGGCAGTAATAGGGAAAGGAGGAAATGGGGAAGTAATAGGGAAAGGAAGGAAAAGGGAAAGCTGTTCTGTTTTGGAAATGTTTAATTTAAGATGTTTGCCATTTGTAGATAGAACAATCCCCCCTTTTTTTCTTTTTAAAAAAAATTCCGTATTGTAGTATAGAGAGAGGGGGTCATGATAGTTTTTTCAAGCTTTGGCTGAGTTCTGTAATCAGTTAGGGGTTTGGAATCTTGAGGGAGAAAAGTCAGTTGGTTTGTGAATCTCCTGGAGAGAGTTTCAGACCTGCTGAGCTGCTTCCTTACTGATTCTGAAGAATTGAAATTTAGCCTAGCTTTGAAATATTTATTTAAGAATTGTTAGTTTAGATAAACCCTTTGTATCTTCATTTCCTTTATTATTTCCTACCTTCCTTCCCTTACCTTATATGTCTATGGAGTTAATAAGGAGAGTAAATTAGAGAGGAGTTCAAATCTGTGAAGAGTTTAAATATAATTTGACAGTATTATATATAAAGAAATTAGTCAGTCATCATTTATTCCCTTTAGATATCAAGAGCACCTTGTAAGCTGAGTTAAGGCAGGTCCTTGCTCAGACCCCATCTCTGCCTCCCTTCCCCCACCTGAGGTTCCTGAGACAACTGTTAGGGCTTCCTCAGTCCACTTTCCTGACAAATCATCCTTTAAAAATAATAAACCCTTTGTGTTTCAATAGACCTATTAGTATAATTTTTCATTTAGTTATTAAGAGAGGGAAGAAGAGGGAAAGAACTAACATACTCTGGGCTTGAAGAGAAGCCGGGTATCCATCTTGAAGGAAGGTGTAACTTCAAAATAAGTCCCTTCCTGTGAAATTAACTAAAGCCTGTAGTTAATTTCAGTTCAGTCTATTTCCCTCAGTTTGTGTTTAAGTCTGAGTCCTGGTCTATAAGCCCTACTGTCTTTGCCTGCTTAGATTAATTCCTCCTCTCCCTGAAGATCTTGTTCCTTCAGTGCTGTACTCCCTGACTTCATCCCATATTATATCCTGAATCTCCTTATTCCAGCCTACTTGTAACCTAGATTACCTACCTAGCAAGTCCCTGACCACCTCCTTTCAAAATCCCCTTTTACCACACACCTTTCCTCAAATTATCCCCATTACAATATTTAACTCCTATACTGTGCATAGGTTTAGTGTGTTGGTAGTGTCATGGAAATGTGCTCTTTCTAGAGAAACTGCACCCCTAAGAATAGTCTCTAGCACTGAGAATTCCTTTTCACATATCACTTGAATGATTGGAGTGGATATATTCTTTGTTTCTTACTACCTTGCACTGATAGCTCAAGCCCCCAATGAAATCACTCAAGCAGATTTCATTCCCTTGGTGTCTCAAGTGATGTAGCACAGTTTCCACTGATAGTACACCACATAGCTAACCTTAATTCAATTTGCTTATGTCAATAATGTGTCAGCACTCTAATGTAGAAACAGGAAACTAGATCAAATCTTGCTGATATCAAACCATAAGACCATATCTTTGGGAAATATCCCTCTAAAGAATGTAATTCATTGAGGACAAAGATTGTTTCATTTTTGTGTGTCATCTCTGGCACACAGTAGGTGGTTGGTTACTAAATTCTTATAGTTCCCTTGGTTTTTTGAAGAAAATGGCGCCCCTTTTCTTGAAGTGTCCACAAGAATTGTGAACAAGATTCCACATTCTCTATCAGAACTAGACTGCCCCCATGTGGACATATCTTGATTACACTTTACAAGAATTTTGTGAACACAGGCAGGACCTTTTGATTTTGGAGGGAATCCTTTGATTCTTAGGTTTCTTTTGAGGTTTGGCTCCTGTGCTATCTCCTACCAGGAAATTTTTCTTGATCTCTTTGGTTATTCATGCTTGGCTATGTTCCCATCTCCTGAAATTATGTGAATACATCTCTGTTTAAATTTTTTTTTTTATCTCCTAGTAGAATGTAAGTTTCAAGGTGGATTATTTTTTAGTCTTTATAACCCTGGCATCTAGTATGGTGCTTTGTGTGTAGTAGGTACTTAATAAATACTTTTTGCCTTGTATTGTTAATAATTACCTTGCCATGTTATACACCATATTTATATATGTGATTATACACCACTATATACACTGGTTTCTTTTTGAGAGCAGGAGTACATATTGAATTGATAAACTGATGGTGGTGGGAAAGTATAAAGTAAAAGAGAATTAGATGATGTCTTATCAGTGATGGAAAAAATACAAAAGAAGTAGTGAGAAAAGGCTGAAAATTGTATTTCTGCATCAGACCTTTTGGTACAGAACAATTAAAGGTAGCTGATATTGGAATTAGTAAACTACCAGGGTTCTATTGGCTAGAGAACAAGTAGATTTGAGCAAGTAAGCAAGCAATATCATATCTTATAAGGTGAGGGAAAGTCCCAAGAAGAAATAGCAAATGATGTTATAGACAATATTCAAGGCCTTAGAGTAGAGGGAGCCTAGAGATACTGGAAAAAAGCAGTGACAAGATGGGAATAAGTGTCTCAAACTTCAAAGAACAAAGAAAGAAGAAAGATAGTGTAAAGATCCATATGGGAATTTTAACTCAAGTCAAGAGATGGAGAGTAGAAGAATATGACCCAAAGAATGAATGGAAGGATCATTGAACACCATAGAAGGTGACCTTCTGAAGATATAGTTTCTTGGACTCCAAAAACTGATGATATGGGTACTCAGGTGCCACCAGGGGTCCAGGACTTAGAGCTGAAAGGGATATCCACAGCCATGGAATCCAATTTCCCAGTTTTACAGATAAAAAACTGAGAGTTAGAGCAATTAAGTGATTTACACATAGTCTCACATGTAGTACTTAAGTAGAAACAGCATTGAAATCCAATTTCTCAGACTTTACATACAGAACTTTTTCTATTGTACCAAGGGAACCAATTGGCTGAGGGAACCATTGGCCAAGCAAAGAAAACCTAAGTAGTGGTGATTGGTGATTTCCTGATGAGAATAGTGAAGGCAACTAGAGAAATCAGTTCCTGGAGCATAAATATGATGGAGATCTTTACCACCTATCTCCTTGTGATCATTCTCATGGGGACAAATGATGCCACCAGAAAGAACCTAGCACGAATTTCTAGAGATTATGAAGTCAAAGGCAAAAACCCACCAAATCTTAGGGGAACAGATGGAATTTATATCAGTGTTGTTGGTGGAAGATAGATACTTTAGGAGAGAAAAAAAAACCTGGAAAACTTAACAGTTGGACAAGAAGATGATAGCTGAGAATAAGATTAAGATTTCTTGACAATAGTTTAAGATAAGAATGATTAACTCTTGACTAGGGAGATATTTTTTCCCATATTTAACTATTTTTTTTCTAATTTCATTTGCACTGAATTTATACGAAACTGTTTTAATTTTAGGTAATCAAAATTGTCCATTTTATCTTTCGTGACCCTCTCTTTTGTTTACTCATGAGCTCTTTCCTTATCCATAGATCTAAAAGGTAATTTCTTTCTTATCCTAATTTTTTTATGATGTGATCATTCATGTCTAGGTCATGTGTCATTTGGATATTGGCTAGATCATTGTCTTGGTATATGGTATGAGATGTTGGTCAAAAATCTAATTTTTGTCAGACTGCTTTCCCATTGTAGTACTAGTTTCAGCCAACTAGTGAGTTTATTCCCATGGTTTTGATCTTTGGATTTTTTGAACACTAGGTTTCAAGGTCCATTTGTTTAGGTATATCATGCACCTAATCTATTCCACTGATCAACTCTATTTTTTGAACTATTAATTAATTATTTTGAAGATAACTAATTTGTAGTATAATTTGAGATCTGCTTACTTACTCCTTCCTTTTTACTTTTTTCATTTGAAATGATCAGATTGATTCTAGTTCTTTTAAAAAACTGATCCTATTTACAATTAATTGACTTGTCTTGTAACTATCTAAGTAATTATTCTTTGTCTCTGAACTTAGTTCAGAAACAGCCTCTAAGGAATGAAATTTAGAAATCTAGTTCTCTTGGTAGTCACTATTGTCTTCTTGCCTCACTGGAATTGGTTATCTTTGAGGGATGTACATAAACACTTGCTATACTACCAAACTATTCTTCAAGGACGTTTGATTTTTTTATCCAAAGGAATCTATTCTATTATCTCTAAACTTGTAGGTTGACTCAAACAATGAACATTTCTTGGTCACAGGAGGGAAGAAGAGGATGTTGCTAGTCCCTCATTCCCAATTTCTAATCAATCATATTGTTCCCTTCACCTCAGCTCCATAATAATTATACTGTTCATCATTCATGATGTCAAGCATTTTTAACCAATCATAACTTGTTCCCCTCATACATAGTCCCATTCTTTGTTCTATACTCTCCAAAATTATAAAAGAGAGTTAGTTGTTCTTCTCATTTGGGGTCTTATTTTTACTGAGGAAGCTGAGGTCATATTTACTGTTAAATTTGTACTTTACTAATAAATTGAGTATGTGCAGAACTTTTTGCCTTAGTTTACTGTATTTTGACCATAATTCTTGAAAATTCTTAACTTTTTATTCTGTAAGATGAATTTTGTTATTTTTCTACTTCTGTAAAGAAATCATTTGTTGGTTTGATTGGCGTGGCACTGGATTATTATCCTTTTTATTATGTAGGCTTGGACCACCCATGAGCAATTAATATTTCCCCTATTATTAGGTCTATATTTCCACAAGGAGTGTTTTATAGTTATATTCATATAGTTCCTATGTGTGTCTTGGTAGGTAGACTTTCAATATATAGATATCCTGATGATTTATGTGGCTTTATTTTATATCTTGCAACTTTGCTGAAGTTATTGTTTCATTTAAGTTTTTAGTAGGTCCTCTAGGATTCTCTAATTAAATCATATCATTTGCAAAAAGTGATATATTTTTCCTTTCTGATTATGTTTATTTCCTCAATTTCTTTGTATTGTTTTTATTGCTATAGCTAACATTTCTAATCTTTATGTAGCAGTAGCCCTGACATCCTTCCTTTTCCCTCATCTTATTGAAATGCCTTATATTTTATCTCTATTACATATAGTGCTGACTCTTGGCTTTAGATAGATGTGACATCATATTAAGAAAAGATATATTTATTCCTATTTTCTAATTAAAAATAACACCAGGATGGGTATTATCTCTTTTCATAAACTTTACCTTATCTACTGCTTTATGGTAAGGCAGATATTTAGAATGAAAGATAAAAGGCAGAGAGACTGATAGTATCATCAACTTGACCTAGCCCTTTTGTTCTTGATCATAAGTTACTTTATATGCAAAGTGAGAACATTATGGAAAATGAGGAGATGTTAACTGCTGCAGCCCCATTTGGCACCTTTGTGGTTTTGCTGGGTGAATTCTAAAAAGTGGAGATAGAGATTGACAATAAAGGAGTTAAAAGGAATTTTCCATCCCCAAATTAGATAACGGATTAGGGGTTGTAAGTGTAACCAGGAGAGAGGCAGTCAAAAAAGACTAGTCCAAAAGAGAAGACATTATGCTCAGTAGGAACTGGAAATGTTATATTCAACAGAGAGAAGCCCTATTGTGGTCATGATTGTCTATTAACCTTAGCCTTGCATGCATACAGGAGTACATGGTCTCTATGAATGTAGTAAGACCATGCCTGTTCCTTGGGTGTTTGGGCCTTCTTGTGTATTTCCTTATGAGCCCCCTTCATATGGGTTCCCTTGTCAAGAATGTTTTGGAGTGTGTATTCCCACTGGTGTTATGGTTGTTTGTGGGAGATTATTCTTTATCCTATGGGCATGAAAGAGTCTTTTTCTTGTGCTTTATTTGCTATATTTGTGTGTTCTGTGTGGATAGCTTACTTAGTAAAAGTAAACACATTAATGGTTACTTCTGGGGTTAATTAGGGACTGTTATAAAATGTAGTACCCAAAACAATATACTATTTTAGATGTGTTATGACCTGGTATGGCCAGAGTACAGATCTTATCCCTTTTTATCTCCTTAGTTCTAGACATATGCTGTTCTTTTTAAAAAAATTTATTTAGACTATTTTTCCATGGTTACATGATTCATTATTTTTCCCACCCATCTTTGCTCCCTTCACCCTGACCTGATAAGCAATTCCACTGGGTTATACATGTATCATTGTTCAAAATCTGTTTCCATGTTATTCATATTTGCAATAGAGTAATCTTTTAACATCAAAACCCTAATCATATCCCAATTGAACCATATGATCTATCACATGTTTTTCTTCTATGTTTCTACTTCCACAGTTCTTTCTCTGGATGTGGATAGCATTCTTTCTCAGAAGTCCCTCAGTATTGTCCTGGATCATTGCCTTTCTCCTAGTAGAGAAGCCCATTATGTTCGGTTGTGCCACAGTGTATCAGTCTTTGTGTACAATGTTCTCCTGGTTCTGCTCCTTTCACTCTGCATCAATTTTTGGAGGTCTTTCCAATTCACATGGAATTCCTCCAGTTCATTATTCCTTTCAGCACAATAGTATTCCAGCACTGTCATATATCACAATTTGTTCAGCCATTCCCTAATCAATGGACACCTCATTTTCCAATTTTTTGCCACTACAAAGAGCGTGGCTATAAATATTTTTGTACAAGTATGTTTCCTTATTATCTCTTTGGGGTACAAACCCAGCAGTGGTATGACTGGGTCAAAGAGTAGTCATTCTTTTAAAGCTTTTTGGGCATAATTCCAAATTACCCTCCAGAATGGTTGGATTAATTCACAACTCTACCAGCATTGTATTAGTGTCCCAATTTTGCCACACCCCCTCCAACATTTATCATTTTCCTTTGCTGCTATATTGGCCAGGCTGCTATGTGTGAGGTGGTACCTCAGTGTTGTTTTAATTTGCGTTTCTCTAATCAGGAGGAATTTAGAACACTTTTTCATGTGCTTTTTGATAGTTTTGATTTCTTCATGTGAAAACTGCCTATTCATGTTCCTTGACCATTTGTTGATTGGGAAATGGCTCCATTATTTTTAATTTGACTTAGTTCCTCATATATTGGGGAAATTAAACCTTTGTCAGAGAGTTTTGTTATACATTTTCCCCTCAGTTGTTGTTTTCCTTCTAATTTTGGTTGCATTGGTTTTGTTTGTACAAAACCTTTTTAATTTGATATAATCAAAGTCATTCATTTTACATTTTGTAATGTTCTCTATCTCTTGCTGGGTATTAAATTCCTTCCCTTCCCACAGATCTGACAGGTATACTATTCTATGTTCACCTAATTTATTTATGATTTCACTCTTTATATTTAAGTCATTTACCCATTTTGAATTTATCTTGGCATAGGGTGTAAGATGTTAATTTAAACCTAATTTTTCCCATACTGCTTTCCAATTTTCCCAGCAGGTTTTTTTTTTTCAAATGGTGAGTTCTTGTCCCAAAAGCTGGGATTCTGGAGTTTATCAAACACTAGCTTGCTGAGATAATTTACCCCTAGTTTATTCCATTGGCCCACCTTCTGTCTCTAAGTCAATAATACCATATTGTTTTGATGCCCACTACTTTATAGTACAGTTCAAGATCTGGTACTGCTAGGCCCCCATCCTTCACATTCTTTTTTCATTATTTCCCTTGATATTCTTGATCTTTTGCTCTTCCAGATGGACTTTGTTATAATTTTTTTCAGTTCTATAAAAAATCTTTTTGGTAGTTTAATAGGTATGGCATTGGACAAATAGATACATTTTGGGAGGATCATCATTTTTATTATGTTAGATCATCCTAACAATGAGTAATTAATGTTTTTCTAATTATTTAGAAGGGCTATTCTAGTTTTAATTTTGTGAAAAGTGTTTTGTAGTTGTGTTCATATAATTCCTGTGTTTGTCTTGGCAGATATATTCCTAAATATTTTATATAGTCTAGAGTGATTTTAAATGGAGTTTCTCTTTCTAATTTCTGCTGCTGAATTTTGTTGGAAATATATAGAAATGCTGATGATTCATATAGGTTTATCTTGTACTCTGCAACTCTGCTAAAGTTGTTAATTATTTCCACTAGCCTTTTAGTTGATTTTCTAGGATTTTTTAAGTATACCATAATATCATTTGTAAAGAGTGATAGTTTAATTTCCTCATTGCCTACTTTAATCCCTTCAATTTCTTTTTTCTTCTCTAATTGCTATCATTAGTGTTTCTAGTACAATATGAAATAATAGAGGTGATAATGGGTATCCTTGCTTCACTTCTGTTCTTATTGGGAAGGCTTCTAACCTGTCCCCATTGCAGATGATACTTGATAATGGTTTTAAATATATACTGTTTATTATCCTGAGGAATAGCCCTTCTATTCCTATACATTTTAGTATTTTCAATAGGAATTGTTGTTGTATTTTGTCAAAAGCTTTTTCTGCATCTATTGAGATAATCATGTGATGTCTGTTGATTTGATTATTGATTTGGTCAAAGTATATGTACAGTTTTCCTAACATTAAATCATCTTTGCTTTCCTGGCATAAATCCCACCTGGTCATAGTGGATAATTCTTGTGATAACTTGCTATAGTCTTTTTGCTAGTATTTTATTTAAGATTTTTGCAACTATCTTTATTAAGGAGATTGGTCTGTAGTTTTCTTTTTCTGTTTTTGGTCTGCCTGGCTTTGGAATTAGTACCATATTTATGTCATAAAAGGAATTTGGTAAAAGTCCTTCTTTGCTTATTTTGTCAAATAGTTTTATAGTACTGGGATTAGTTCTTTAAATGTTTGATAGAATTCATCTGTGTGGAAGGCTGATTGAAGAAATAGGGTCTGGATAGGGCCTGTTATCTGGATTCCCTACGTGACCAGTCCAGGCTGAGGCAGTCTTTGTGTTTGGTCCTGGTCACCTGAGCCCTGAAAAGCTCTGGTACCAGCAGGTTGGTTAATCCAAAAACAACTTGACCCCTCCAGGAGGCTATTGGAAGTCATTTAGAGAAATAGAGTTTGTAATAGATATTTTATCTGGATCCCATTACAAAATCATTGGCAAGAAAAACTGTGTGTATGATTTTTTCTGCACTGCATGTCAGGACACAGAAAGAATGGGCTATCTAAGGTAAATATCTGAGACTTCTCTTTTGATTTATTTTCAGATACCCACTTTTTCTTAATATTCTTATTGGAAAGCTTTGAGTCCTTAGCAGACCAGTGGCTATTGAGTTAATCACTTTTCTCCTTGATAATTAAGAAGCCTGAACTCTAAAAAATATAATCAAGGCTGGACATAGACAAAACTAGACAAGACTTTATCTGACCAGGTACAGTCCTGTAAATCAAGAGGACAGGACTCAATTAGTAAAGATCTCTATGAAACATATTTCTGTTCCCGGAATTAACTTCTTACTAATTGGTGGTTGGAATTTGGCCTTGGTCCCTGTTCTATCTTTACTTTGAAGCCTCCAAGGATCTTCTTTTATGTGATTTGTAACCCCTTCACAGGTGTGATTCTTTCTCTGTGTTCTTTGTTTGAAACCAATATACAATTATTAACTGTGTATTGCCCTCCATCATATTATTCTCTTTAGATCCTGCTCTATTCCCTTTCACTCTGTTCCTCCTAACCAGTATTTTGCTTTTTGTAGCCCCCCTCACTTTCCCCTCACTTTAATTATCTCCCCCTTCCCTTGTCTTACTTCCCTTCTACTTCTCTATAGTGTGATAGAATTCTATACCCCACTGAGCATACTTGTTTTTCCCTCTCTGAGTCAGTTACAATGAGAGTAAAGTTTAAGCATTGCCCATCACCCTCATCCTCTCCTCTCTGTAATGATTTTTCTTTCCTCTTTGTGTTATATAATTACTCCATTCTATCTTTACCTTCCCTTTTCTCTCAGTGCAACCCTCTCTTTCAGCCCTTGATTGATTTTGTTGCATATCATTCATATGCATACATATCATATCATACTTACATATAGTTCTATACATTACATTTACATATACATCATATCATCATATATCCATCATATCTATCATATCATCATAATCAGTTTACTTCTCCACTCTCTTTCTGAGTAAATTCCTTCTATCTTCTCTACTGCTAAGAGTAATTTTTGAGAATTAAAGAAATCCTCTTTCTTTGTAGACATATAAATATTTTGACCTTAATGAGTTCCTTAAATTTTCTCTTTCTTATTTACCTTTTTGGGAATCTTTTGTGTCTCATGTTTGAACTGCAAATTGTTTGTTTAAGTTTGACTTATTCCTCAGGAATGCTTGGAAATCTATCTTATTGAATGTCCATTTCCCTCCCTGAAAGAATATACTTGGTTTTCCTGGATAGGTAACTCTGGGTTGTAAACCCCAATTTTTTGCCTTCCTGAATATCATATTCTATGCCTTTCTATCCTTTAATGTAGAAGCCACTAGGTCCTGTGTGACCCTGATTGTACCTCTATGGTGTTTGAATGTTTTTTTCTGGCTGCTTGAAGTATTTTCTCCATGACCTGGTGGCTCTTGAATTTAGCTATTACGTTCCTAGAAGTTGTCCTTTGAGGATTTCTTTCTTTAGGCAATCTGTGAATTCTTCCCATTTCTATTTTATTTTCTTGTTAAAGGATCTCTGGGTAGTTATCTTTGATAATTTCTTGTAATGTGATGTCCAAGGTTTTTTCTTGATCATGGCTTTTATGTAGCCCAATAATTATCTCTCCTATGTCTATTTTCTACGTCAGTTGTTTTTTCTATAAGATATTTCATGTTTTCCTCTTTTTTTAATCCTTTGATTCTGCTTTATTATTTCTTGATTTCTCATGAAATCATTAGTTTCTAGATGGTCAATTCTGATTTTTAAGCCCTGATTTTCCTTTGTTACCTTTTGGTTATCCTTTTTCAATTGACCCATTTCTTCTTATATCACTTTCATTTCTCTTTCCCACTTTTCCTCTGCTTCTCTTAATTGTTTTTTTAAAGCCTTTTTTGAGACTCTATGTCCAATTAATATTTTTCTTTTGGAATTTGGGTGTGTTTCCTTTGCTTTTACTGTCCCCTTCTGTGTTTGTATCTTGCTCTGTCTCCATAAAAATTCTTTAGATTTAGGTGCTTTTTTTGGTTGTTTGCTCATATTTCCTATGTAATTATAGGTAGGATCTGTTTTCTGGGAAGTTTGGGTACCCTCTTAAACTTCAGCCCTTCCTTGATGTTATTCTTAGCTTATTTTCTGGGTTGTTACTAGTTTACCAGATGCTGAGGACTGAGAGCTGAGAACTGCCTCCCACTGCTGATTCAATTGACCCTTGAGATGCTGATAACTTAAAGACTTTCCTCAGGCTTGGGCATAAGTTTTTGATTTTACTCTGAACTTGATCAGGTCAAAGGCTGATCAAATTCTAACCCCTGTCTTAGGCTCAAATTTTTGTCTTACTATGTTCTTGATCCAATTAGGCATACCCTTGCTTGCCCTATCCTAGAGCTCCACCCTTAGTTTTGGGCAAAAAGATCCAGGGGATCTCCCCCTGTGAACTTTGCTCTCACCCCAAACCCATACTGGGATTCCTGGCTTTGCTCTGGGCCTACACAGATCAGCCCACTTCAGTCCAGATTGCCCTGGGCTGGTACTCTGGACTTCTCCACAGGTTTGCAATTTCAAGGGGGTGTGGGTTGTCTTGGACCACTATTTGCCCAGGCAGGATCTCAGGATCTGAATGTTAGCTTGGGAATAAGTTCAGAACCTGTGACAACAGATGTGGGGTGGGGGTGGGGGTGGTTTGCTCTTCACTCCTTGCTCCAACCTCTTGCTGGCTCTGCACTCCTCTTACCCCAGTGCCCCAGATATTGTCTACCTACCTTTTGGATTTTTCTTTTCTTGAAAATTGTTTCACCCTGTCTCCTTGTTGATTCTTTCACTCCTGCTTGTTTTTGGTGGCAATATTTTAATCTTGGTCATAGAGGATTCTTGTGGTGATGCTGAGCTGCTGATCTAGTTACTCCTCCACCCCAGCCAAAGTAGTTATAATAAGAATGAAGGTAGGAATACTAATCTGGGAAGAAGCACAGAACTTCTTAAGTTCTTAAGTTGTTCTTAATGAAGCTTAATATTGTATTAGCTTCTTTGACTGTTGTATCACACTGATAGGGCAGCTGGATGGCTTAGTGGATAGAACACTTTCCTTTGAGAGAGGAAGACCTGAATTCAAATACAACCTCAGACAGTTAATAGCTGTGTGACTCCATGCAAATAACTTTACCTCTTTTGTCTTAATCAACTGGAGAAGGAAATGGCAAACCACTCATATTTTGTCAGGAAAACCTCATGAATGGTATGGTTCATTGGGTCACAAAGAGTAGGACATGACCAAATGACTAAACTGACACTGTTAACTCATATGAATTTTGCAACTCAATAAAATTCCCACATTTTTTCAGATGAATATATCTAGACACATCTCCCTATCTTATCCTTATGAAGTTCATTTTTAAACAACTTTACATTTTTCCCTATTAAATTTAATCTTATTCGATCTGGCTCAATGTCAAAATCTTCCAAAGTAAATTTCTAAAACCTGTCATTCTTTTACACAGAGTTTACCCAAAACTTTCAGAATCCCATGGAAAAGCTTTTATTTCAAAAATAAACTTTTAAGTTAGAAAAGAAAAGCAGATAAACTGTTTTCTAGTTCAAAAAGAAGAGTTAAGTAGCATAGTAAAAACAATTACTATGATTTATTATTCATAAAGAATCCAGGAGAAGGAAGCATGTGACACAAGCAGTTTTCTAGGACTAAGATATTGACTGAAGAATCTGTGAAGCTCCAATTTTTATTCTTCTTTTCATGGTGAATTTGGGGCACTCACAGGTATAATTTGAATGAGGGCTCTTTCTGTGAGTTCTAGGAGTTTTAAAATGAAGAAGCAGTTTCTCCTATCCATTTCGACATTTGATGGCAAAAGCTTCTCTGAATCAATGATTATGTGGCAAGCCTGTATCTGCACTGGAGAAGATGAAAAGATGAAAACCCATACATGAGACTTAGGAGTCCAAATGAGATTTATTAGAAATTATTTCTTACCCATTGACTAAAGTTCTAACTATTTCAGCAAAGCTTTTCACTTTTCTAATTATCCTCATTTGGCTGCACACCAGCTTATTGATGTACCCACCCAAAATGTGGCAACCAGTAGTTAATAAAACATTCAAGATGAAGTCCAACTAGGACAAATTACCACTAGATTATCATCTTTGAACTGGAAACTGCCTCTAATGCAGCCCAAGATTGTAATAGATTTTATTTTGACTGCTATATTGCATGGTTGACATATATTGAACCTCAAGTCTGCTAGAATTCCCAGATGGTTCCCCCCCAGATGGACTAATTCTATCATTTACATATGGTATGTTATATTTCTTTTTGTTTTAACATGAACATGCCCTGAACCTTCTCATTGACCTTCATCACTGAAGCACTTCAGTGAAAGCCTTATGTTCTGAAGCACTGTGTGGCTTCAACGTGTTATCCACAGATACATCTGAGAATATGCAAATTTGGACATGTATAGATCAGCTCATCCCACACATGTCCTTCATATCTCCCATGTGAATCAGTGGAGGCCATAGTTTGGTCACCATCCTCAGTCCTTGGGATAAGTATTATAGAAAAGATCAGCTAAATACCTAAGAGGAAATGAAAAATTAGGGCAAAGAAGATATATAAATGGGACTTCTTAGGGGTCAGTATTTATTCTCCAGACCTAAATCAGGGGCTTTTGGAAGACTGACAAGATTCCAACAATGGCACCTACATTGTCACCTTCATTTTATTCTGGGTAAGCGTGTGTGTCTGCATATTCATTTACTCCAGTGAAAGGACGCATGATTTCTGAAAAGCAGGAAATAGAAGCTTTAATAAGGTAATTTTCTATATCCATTTTGTCAATGATTCATCTAATATCTTCACTGAATGTGGTCTAGTTCTAAGCACAAGTGCTCAACTATGCCAGTAACTGGACCCCAGGGATCATGAAATCTTCTACTATGTGAAACCTCCGTAATTACTCTTGTGATCCCCTAACTCATATGAAGAGTTGGAAGTGAAAAAATGTCTTATCTTAATACCTAGGAGAAAACCCATTTACTCCAAGTGAATAGGCCTTTAACATATATAGCAATCCAGATTTAGGTTTGAGTTTGTGGCTGTCAGATTTCATGTGAGAATATTTTTCCTCACTGAACCACATCATATCATATTGTAGTTTTGTAGAACCTCAGAGATGAAAGAGACCTCAGAGGCCATCTAATCCAACTCCAACTTGAGTAAGAATCCTCTCTACAACATCCCCAGTAAGTTGATCTAGCATTCACTTGGCAGTCTCTAGTGAGAGGAAGCTAACTACCACCCAGTGAAGCCTTTTTCACTTTGAGAGAACTTTAAATGTTAAGAAATTATTCTTTATGCTCTATCTTTTGAATTAGAAGAGAAAAGCAGATTAAATGCTTCCTAGTTTAAAAAAAAGAACTATTAAGCAGCACAATAAAACAATTATAATTTGATATTCATAAAGAAACAAAGGATTACAAATTCTACCCACTACTCTTTGTCCTGACATGGGATCAAACCCTATAATTCTAATGCCTCTTTTATATGAAAATTCTTTGAAAATAGACAGTTATCATCCCCTCATTCCCTTTCCTCTTCCTCATGTTTTATCTTATTCAGATGAAATATCCCCAGTTCCTTGATTTGAGCATAAAATTGCATGCCTTTAGCCTTGCCACCCTATTGCATATTGTCTATGTGGTTCCCAAAATAAAGTAGACAGACTTGATACTCTGGATGTGGTTTGACCATTGCATATTACAGTGGCTCTAGCAAATCTTCCATAGTGGATAATGTGGGCACAGCTAATCACATCAGTTTTTTTTCTGCTATGTTATCTTTTTTACACATGTTTCTCTCATCAGTGACCTAGGCAAAAGAGATCTCAAAACCCCGGAACCCATAGGAAAGGGCCCATCAGACTACTGGAGGTGGCAGCCTGGTTTCAAGGATTCACACTCTTTAAGCATTGCAATCTGTTTATGGAAGTTTTTTTTTTATTTTTTAATTTAAATATTTTATTTTTTAGAAAAATTTTCCATGGTTACATGATTTATATTTTTACTTTCCCCTTCACTCCCCCTTCAATCACCCCTCAATATCCAACTCACATTTCCACTGGTTTTAACATGTGTCATCAGTCAAGACTTATTTACATATTATTGATAGTTGCATTGGTGTGGTCGTTTTGAGTCAACATCCGCAATCATGTCCACATATGAAAAGTTTTAACAGCTGAGAAATGCAGAACCATTTCCTTTTAAAAAGAAGCTTCTTTATTGTGCTAAAAGAAATGACGAGCAGAAGAATTTCAGAAAAACCTGGAAAGATTTAAGGAAACTGATACAGAGTGAAGTAAGCAGAACCAAGAGAAAATCATACATAGTAACAGCAATACTGTATGATGAATGACTGTGAATGATTTAGCTAATCTCAGCAATATAATGATCCAAGACAATCCCACAGATGCAAAATAAAAAATGCTATCTACCTCCAGAGAAAGAGCTAATGGAGTCTGAATACAAATGGGAGTATATTATTTTTCTTCTGAGTTTTTTTCCTTTTATGTCTTCTTCCACAATATTATGAATATGGAAATATGTTTTATATGATAGCATATGTTTAATTATTTACTTACCATCTTAGGGACAAAGGAGAAGAAGAAGAGAGAGAGAGAATTTGGAACTTAAAATGTTAGAAAAACAAATGCCAAAAATTTTTTTCCATGCTATTGGGGAAAAAAGAATTACAGAAGAGAAAAACAAATAAATAAAAGAAATAAAGCTTGGCATAAGTAAAAATAAAAAATAGAGATTTCCTGTGCCCTAATCATATTCTTGGAATGACCATTTTGCCTTAACCAACTCTCAACAATGGATGATGGATTGTAGGACTCTATGTCATCTATTCAGTAGCAAATAGGACTCAGTAGCATGTGTGTAACTGCTTTTCAAAAGTGATAAAGTAAATGGTCATTTTGTTAAGTTTGTGACTCTAAAATCTATTAGTCATTTGGCCAGGTCATCCCTGGATACTTGAAAAGAGCCCTACATAGCTTGGTCTTTATGGACACATACCTTTGAAAATATGGATTTCATAGAATGCTAAAGTGTGTAGGGAGACTGCTGGATGAGCTGTTTTTGATTTTCCAAGGCTGCAACTTGTTTTGAGCCCTACTTAAAAGAAAGATACTTAGGAGTGACTCGATAAAAGTGAGGCCATCAGGAAACCTAGAGGAGGAATGTGGCTTCTCCCAAATCCAGAGAATCCAATTAACCCGAGGGCTTTTTAGATTGTAGAAAAGCGTCACTCTTATTTTGGACTATGTTTTGAGTTATCTGGATTCCCCTAATTCCTTGTATTGTGAAAAAACTTGACTGAAAGGGCTAGCCTCTATTTTTTTGGTCGTTGTTACCAATGAACTCTTGTCATATCTATTCTTCTCATTCCTACTCTTTCTCAATCTATTTGTTGTGTTTCACTATTCTGAAAGCACACATCTGTTTATGTCACCCCCTTACACACTAAACTCCTGTAGCTCTCTCTCACCTCTAGGTTCAAATAAAAAAATCCTCTCGTCCTCAAAGCCCTCAATATGTTTCCTCTTCTTCCCCCTTCCCCTGACAACTTTCTAGTCTTCTTGCATCTTACCTGCTCCCATAAACTCTGTGATACAGTACACTGACCTCCTTGCTGTTCCTTGAATAAGACATTCAATCTTCCAGCTCCAGATATTTTCACTGACTGTCCTTTGTTCCTGGAATGATTTTCTTTATCTCTCTTGCCTGCCTTCCTTCAAGTTCCAGCTAAAGTTTTACCTTCTAGGAAGCTTTTCCTGATACTCCTTAATTATAGTGCCTTTCTTCTGTTAATTATTTCTACTTTTGTATGTAGTGTTTGTTTGGACATAGTTCTTTGCATGTTGTCTCCACCATTAGACTGTGAAATCCTCAAAAACAGGGACTTTAGCCTTTCTTTATATCCCAAGAACTTTTCAATGTTCCTGGCACATAGTAGGCACTTATTAAATATTTATTGACTGTTGATTGACCAGATACTCTCTTCTCTTTGGGTTTTTGTGTTGCCACTCTATCACTGTCTACCTGTCTGACTATTCATTCTCTCTTTCTTTTTAAAAAACAAACAAACAACTCTTACTTTCTGTCTCAGTATCTATTTTAAGATAGAAGAGAGGCATGAGCTAAGAAATCTGGATAAAATGAGCTGCCCAGGGTCACACAGTTTGGAAGTGTCTGAGATTAAATTTGAATGCAGGTTCTCTTGACTCCTGGTTCTATCTACTGTGCTACCTAGCTTCTCCTTAACCATTCATTCTCAATCTCATTGTCCACGTCATGTTCCTTAACTATAGTTAAGGTTCTTTCATCTTCTCCTTCTAATGTTCTCTCTCCCCTGTCTCTCTCCCTTTCTCCTTCTTTGCTTGTTTTTCTCTCGTTTTTTTCCCCCTAACCTGATTAGCTTCCATGGGTTTAACTATCATTTCTATATATCTAGTGCCAGTTTCTCCCTGAGCTTCAGTCCCACATCACCAATTGCCCTTTTGATATTTCTGTCTCTATGTTTTCTTTTGCTTGGAAACTCTTGAATTTTGCAATGATATTTCTTGGTGTTTTCCTTTCTTGATCGAATGCCGCAGGTGTTCTATGAATCCTTTCAATGTCTATATTGCCCTCTTGTTGTAGGACTTCAGGGCAATTTTGCTGAATTATTTCTGTTAGTATGGAGTCCAGGTTTCTATTAATTTCTGGTTTTTCTGGAAGACCGATTATTCTCAAATTGTCTCTTCTAGACCGGTTTTCTTGGTCTGTCACTCTCTCATTGAGATATTTCATGTTTCCTTCTATTTTTTCAGTCTTTCGACTTTGTTTTATTTGTTCTTGCTGTCTTAAGAGATCATTAGCTTCTAATTGCTCAATTCTAGCCTTTAGAGACTGGTTTTCAGCTATGATCTTTCGGTTTTTGGCCATAATCTTCTGGTTTTCGGCCATAATCTTCTGGTATTCCTTTTCAATCTGGTCATTTCTGATGTTCAATTTGCTTATCAGTTCATTTGGTTTCTGAGCCTCACTTTCCAGTTGCAAGATTCTACCTTTTAAACAGTTATTTTCTTGCCAGATCTCTTCCATTTTCCTCAAAATCTCAGTTTTGAACTCTTCCATAGCTTGTGAGGAGTTTTCCTTATTTGAGGAGGGTCCGGATGCTTGTTTGTTCTCCTCCTCTGTTTGCTCGGTTGTCTGGATTTTCTTTGTGTAAAAGCTGTCGAGTGTTAAAGACTTCTTTTTCTTGTTATTATTCTTTCTCTTCTGAACTTCCTGAGACTGAGTAGCCATCGTTAGCCCAGCAGCTTCTCAGGTTTATCCTCGAGCTCAGTGTCTGTCCACGATCTATTGGCTCCTGAGGTCTGTCTGGTTTTTTCCAAGGTCAAGCCCCCTGGTGGGCCCCCTTGCTTGATCCTCTGCAGGAGGTTTCTTTACAAGTCTCAGGGCGCTGCTTCCACAGTCGTATACCCGTCCACACTGGTTCCCCACTTAGGCTTTAGTTCCTGGCTGTGTCTGCCTCCACCCACGCCTCCGCAGTGCCTGCGCTCTCAGCGTGCACTCTGCGCCCAGCGTCCTGCTCCCGTGCTTAGATTTCGCCTGCGTTTTTTGGCTTAATGGGGTCCTAAGTCTTGCTGCTCTCAGGAACAGGTCCCAGAGCTGCCAATGACTCGATGGGTGCCCCAAACTTGCTCTATTTCTTTTTAGCTGGCTTCGGAGGTATAGATGTGTGTGGAGGGGGTGGGGTTGGGGTGGTTGCTCAGCCCGCGATTTCGTGAGGGCTGTTTCACCCCTTTATAGCATGGAAATGCCTCGATTCCACGTACCTTCCACACTGTGCCCTGTTGTGGGGGTTCCTCCGTTCGTCTGGACTTGTTTTTATGTCCCCTTGAGGAGTTTTGTGTGTTTCGGTCAGGAGAGGTTAAGAGCTGCTTCTTACTCTGCCGCCATCTTAACCCGGAAACCCCTGTCTCTATGTTTTGGAGACATCTCTAACCCAATATATCTAAAACTGAACTCATTTTTAAAAAAATAAACATTTATTAATATTTATATTTTAGAAAAGTTAATATGGTTACATGATTATGCTCTTACTTTCCCCTTCACTCCCTGACCACCCCCCCTCCCTGGCTGATATGTATTTCCACTAGTTTTAACATGTGTAATTAATCAAGACCTATTTCCAAATTGTTGATAGTTGCATTGGTGTGGTACTTTCGATCCCTAATCATGTCCTCATCAACCCATGTATTCAAGCAGTTGATTTTCTTCTGTGTTTCCTCTCCTGCAGTTCTTCCTCTGAATGTGGGTAGTGTTCTTTACCATATGTCGCTCAGAATAGTCCTGGGTCATTGCATTACTGCTAGTACAGAAGTCCATTACATTCTTTTTTACCATAGTATATCAGTCTCTGTGTACAATGTTCTTCTGGCTCTGCTCCTTTGACTCTGCATCAGTTCCTGGAAGTCTTTCGAATTCACATGGAATTCCTCCAGTTTATTATTCCTTTGAGCACAATAGTATTCCATCACCAGCATATACCACAATTTGTTCAACCATTCCCCAATTGAAGGGCATGCCCTCATTTTCCAGTTTTTTGCCACCATGAAAAGCGCAGCTATAAATACTTTTGTGCAAGTCTGTTTATCTATGATCTCTTTGGGGTACAATCCCAACAATGGTATGGCTGGATCAAAGGGCAGGCATTCTTTTATAGCCCTTTGAGCACAGTTCCAAATTGCCATCCAGAATGGCTGGATCAGTTCACAGCTCCACCAGCAATGCATTAATGTCCCAATTTTGCCACATCCCCATCCAGCATTCATTACTCTCCCCTTCTTTCATTTTAGCCATTCTACTAGGTGTGAGGTGATACCTCAGAGTTGTTTTGATTTGCAATTCTCTAATTATTAGAGATTTAGAATACTTTCTCATGTGCTTATTGATAGTTTTGATTTCTTTATCTGAAAATTGCCTATTCAAGTCTCTTGCCCATTTATCGATTGGGGAATGGCTTGATTTTTTATATAATTGATTTAACTCCTTGTATATTTGAGTAATTAGACCCTTGTCAGAGTTTTTTGTTATAAAGATTTTTCCCCAATTTGTTGTTTCCCTTCTGATCTTGGCTACATTGTTTTGGTTTGTACAAAAGCTTTTTAGTTTGATATAATCAAAATCATTTATTTTACCTTTTGTAATTTTCTCTAACTCTTGTTTGGTTTTAAAATCTTTTCTTTCCCAGAGATATGACAAGTATACTATTCTGTGTTCACTTAACTTATTTATAGCTTCCCTCTTTATATTCAAGTCATTCATCCATTCTGAATTTATCTTAGTGTAGGGTGTGAGATGTTGATCTAAACCTAATCTCTCCCATATTGTTTTCCAAATTTCCCAACAGTTTTTGTCAAATAGTGGATTTTTGTCCCCAAAAGTTAGGTTCTTTGGGTTTATCATATACTGTCTTGCTGACATCATTTACCCCAAGTCTATTCCACTGATCCTCCCTTCTGTCTCTTAGCCAGTACCATACCGTTTTGATGACTGCTGCTTTATAGTATAGTTTAATATCTGGCATTGCTAGGCCCCCTTCCTTCACATTTTTTTTTCATTGTTTCCCTTGATATTCTTGATCTTTTGTTATTCCAAATGAACTTTGTTATAGTTTTTCCTAATTCAGGGAAAAAGTTTTTTGGTAATTTGATAGGTATGGTGCTAAATAGGTAAATTAATTTGGGTAGAATGGTCATTTTTATTATGTTAGCTCATCCTACCTATGAGCAATCAATGTTTTTCCAATTGTTTAGATCTAGTTTTAATTGTTTGGAAAGTGTTTTGTAGTTGTTTTCATATAATTCCTGTGTTTGTTTTGGTAGATAGATTCCTAAGTATTTTATGTTATCTGGGGTGATTTTAAATGGTGTTTCTCTTTCTACCTCTTGCTGCTGTGATGTGCTGGAAATATATAGAAATGCTGATGATTTATGTGCATTTATTTTATATCCTGCAACCTTGCTAAAGTTGTTGATTATTTCTACAAGCTTCCTAGTTGATTCTCTAGGATTTTTTAAGTAGACCATCATATCATCTGCAAAGAGTGATAGCTTAGTCTCCTC
>NC_058132.1:197437485-197465877 GCF_016433145.1 Gracilinanus agilis
AGTATTCTATTTAAGATTTTTGCATCTATGTTCATTAGGGAGATTGGTCTGTAGTTTTCTTTCTCTGTTTTTGATCTACCTGGCTTTGGAATCAGTGCCATATTTGTGTCATAAGAGGAATTTGGTAGGACTCCTTCTTTGCTTATCATATCAAATAATTTGTATAGTATTGGGATTAGTTGCTCTTTGAATGTCTGATAGAATTCACTTGTGAATCCATCAGGCCCTGGCGATTTTTTCTTAGGGAGTTCTTTGATGGCTTGTTCAATTTCTATTTCTGATATGGGATTATTTAGGTATTCTATTTCTTCTGTTGTTAATCTAGGCAGTTTATATTTTTGTAAATATTCATCCATATCTCTTAGACTGCTATATTTATTGCCTTATAATTGGGCAAAATAGTTTTTAATGATTGCCTTAATTTCCCCTTCATTAGAGGTGAGGTCTCCCTTTTCATCTTTGATACTGTCAATTTGGTTTTCTTCTTTCTTTTTTTTATTAGATTGACCAGTACTTTGTCTATTTTATCTGTTTTTTCAAAATACCAGCTTCTAGTCTTATTTATTAATTCAATAGTTCTTTTACTTTCAATTTTATTAATTTCTCCCTTGATTTTTAGTATTTCTAATTTAGTTTTCATCTGGGGATTTTTAATTTGCTCGCTTTCTAATTTTTTAAGTTGCATGCCCAATTCATCAATTCATTAATCTCTGCCCTCCTTAATTTGTTAATATATGAAATCAAGGATATAAATTTCCCCCTGAGTACTGCCTTGGCTGCATCCCACAGAGTTTGGTAGGATGTCTCATCATTGTCATTTTCTTCAATGAAATTGTTGATTGTTTCTATGATTTCTTCTTTGACTAGCTGGTTTTGAAGAATCATATTATTTAATTTCCAATTAGTTTTTGATTTGCCTGTCCAGATGCCCTTACTAATTATTATTTTCATTGCATTATGATCTGAGAAAGTTACATTTATTATTTCTGCTCTTTTGCATGTGTTCGCAATGTTTCTATGCCCTATTACATGGTCAATCTTTGTGAATGTACCATGTGCAGCTGAAAAGAAGGTGTATTCCTTTTTGTCCCTATTTGTTTTTCTCCACATATCAATTAAATCTAATTTTTCTAGAACTTCACTCACCTCTCTTACCTCTTTCTTATTTATTTTTTGGTTTGATTTATCTAGATCTGAAAGAGGAATATTTAGATCTCCCACTAGTATGGTTTTACTATCTATTTCCTTCTTGAGCTCTACCAGTTTCTCCTTTACAAATTTGGATGCTACGCCATTTGGTGCATACATATTGAGCAACATTATTTCCTCATTGTTTATACTGCCTTTAATCAGGATGTAATGACCTTCCCTGTCTTTTTTAATCATATCTATTTTTACTTTGGCTTTATCAGAAATCATGATTGCCACTCCTGCCTTTTTTTCCCTCATTCGAAGCCCAAAAGATTTTGCTGAAACCCTTTATTTTAAAGTTGTGTATGTCCACCTGCCTCATATGTGTTTCTTGTAGACAACATATGGTAGGATTTTGGTTTGTAATCCACTCTGCTATTTGCTTCTGTTTAATGGGTGAGTTTATCCCATTCATATTCAGAGTTATAATTATCAGTTGTGTATTCCCCAACATTTTGCTGTCCTGCCCTAATTCTATCCCTTCTTCTTACACTATTTCCTTTTAAACCAGTGGTTTGCTTTAAGCCAGTAACCCTTGTCCCCTCCCTCGATTTACTTCCCTTTTTACCCCCTTCCTTATTATTCCCCTCTTTTTATTTTTAAGGCCTGATGAATTCCCTCCCCCCTTCTTCTCTCCTCCATTTTTGACCTCCCCCTCCCCTGCTCCCCTTGGTTTATCCCTTATGACTTTCTCAGTAGGGTTAGATAGAGTTTTATATCCCAATCGATATAGCTACTCTTCCCTCTCAGGGTTAATTACACTGAGAGTAAGGTTTAAATATTACCTCTTAATGCTCTCTTCCTCTCCTTCTTATAATAGTATTCATCCCTTCCGCTTCCCATACCCTCTTTGTGTGTAATAGAATATCCTATTTTTCTTCATATATCCTATTATTCCTTCAAGATTCTTTTGGTGTCCTCCACTATTCACTCCCCTCTTTCCCTCCCACCCATATCATCTTAGACCATTTAGTGTTCCGACCTCTCCCTATGAATAATTCTTCTAATTATTATAATAGTGAATGCTATAATGCTGAACAGAGTTCACTATAGAGAATTATACATAACATTTCTCCACATAGGAGTTCCAATAATTAGATCTTATTGAAGTCCTTAAAGAGGCAAATTTAAAAAAATATGAGTTTTCTTACTTTCCCTTCTGTTTCTTATTTACCTTTTCATGTTTCTCTTGATTTTTGTGTTTGTATATCGAACTTTCCATTTAGTCCTGGTCTTTTCTGTGCAAATGCTTGGAAATTTTCTATCTTGCTGAATGCCCAAACTTTCCCCTGGAAGAATATAGTCAGTTTTGTTGGGCACGTGATCCTTGGTTGTAAACCCAGTTCTCTTGCCTTTCTGAATATCATATTCCAAGCCTTGGGGTCTTTTAGCGTGGAGGCTGCCAGATCCTGTGTGATTCTGATTGGTGCTCCTTGATATCTGAATTGTCTCTTTCTGGCTTCTTGTAAAATTTTTCTTTTACTTGGAAGCTCTTGAATTTGGCTATTATATTCCTGGGGCTTGTCTTTTCGGGATCTAGTGTAGAGGGTGATCTATGGATCCTTTCAATGTCTATATTGCCCTCTTGTTGTAGAACTTCAGGGCAATTTTGCTGAATAATTTCTTTTAGTATGGAGTCCAAATTTCTATTAATTTCTGCTTTTTCAGGAAGACCAATGCTTTCCAGATTGTCTCTTCTAGACCTGTTTTCTTGATCTGTCAGTTTCTCATTGAGATATTTCATGTTTTCTTCTATTTTATCAGTCTTTTGACTTTCTTTTATTTCCTCTTGCTGTCTTCATAGATCATTGGCTTCTACTTGCCTAATTCTTGCCTTTAGAGACTGGTTTTCTGCTATAAGCTTTTGATTTTCCTTTTCAGTTTGGTCTGAGCTGTTTTCCAGCTGTTTGATTTTGGTCTCCAATTTGCTTATTAATTCTTTTGATTTGGGGGCATCTTTTTCTAATTGCCCAATTCTAGCCTTTAGAGACTGGTTTTTGGCTACAATCTTTTGGTTTTCCTTTTCAATCTGGTCATTTCTGGTCTTTGATTTACTTGCCTCACTTTCCAATTGTGAAATTCTACCTTTTAAACTGTTATTTTCTTGCCAGATCTCTTCCATTTTTCTCATGATCTCAGATCTGAACTCTTCAAGACCTTGTGTCCCATTTTCATTGTTTTGGGAAAGTTTGGATTGTTTGTTCTCCTCTACTGTTTCCTCTGTTTTCTGCATTTTTTTCTGTGTAAAAGTTGTCAAGTGTTAAAGGTTTTTTCTTCTTCATCTTTCTCTCCTGGTTTTCCTGATGATTCTGGCTTGCCATTGTAAGCTGAGTTCCTTCTCAGCTTTATGCTCACACCCAGGATCTGTCTGCGCCCTTAGGCTCCTGAGATCTCAGGTCTAGTTGTTTTGAGACAAGCCTCCTGGTGGTCTCCTTGCGCGTTCTTCTGCCTGAAGCTCCTTTAACAGTCTCAGGGAGCTGCTTCCACAGTCAAGCACTTCTCTGCACTGGGTCCCCACTCAAGGTCCGCTTCTATACTCAGAATCAGCCCCTTTGTCCGTGCCTTAGTCCACGCCTTAGTCTGCGCCTTAGCCCGCGCCTGTGTCAGCCCCTTCGCCTGCGCCTGGTCTCAGGGTCTGTGTTCAGAGTCCGTGAGTTCTTTAGCCTCTTGGGGGGTCTTAAGTCTTGCTGCTCTCAGGAACAAGCCCTGGTGAGCTGCCAATGACTTAATGGGTGCCCCAAACTTGCTCTGACTCGTGCACTGGCTTTGGAGTTGTAGGTGGTGTGGGGGTGGGGGAAGGGGTTGCTCCACTCGTGTTTTTGTGAGAGCTGTTTCACCCCTTTATAGCATGGAAATGCCCCGATTCCACATACCTTCAATGCTACGCCCTGTTGTGGGGTCCCTTCTTTCCTCCAGATTTGTTTTTATGTCTTCATGAGGAGTCCTATATGCGTGGGTTAGGAGAGGTCCAGCAGTTACTTTTTACTCTGCCGCCATCTTAACCCCGCCTCTGAACTCATTTTCTTACTCTCCCCAATAACTCAACCAAATTTCCCTATTTTTGTCAAAGGCATCACCATTTTTCTAGTGTCTCAAGTTTGTAATTTCAGCATTATCCTTGACTCTTCTCCTTTTCACCCTGTTGATCCAATCATTTGCCAAATCTTTGACTTTTTATTATTACATTTCTCAAATTCATCTCCCCTCACTTAACTATTACCTTAGTTCAGGCCTTCATCACCTTTCATATTGATTATTGAAGTGCCTCTTAATTGGTTTCTCTACCTCAAATATCTCTCCATTATAGTCTATCTAACATACTGCTATCAAAATAATTTTCCTTAAGCATAAAATCTAATTATATGACTTCCCTCCTCAGCCATCCCCAGTGGTTTCTTATTGCCTCTAGTATAAAATAATACTTCTCTTAACTTTAAAAATCCATCATAAAATCCATGCTGCACTATCTTTCTAGCTCCATTGGACATCATTCCCCCTTCCATACTCTACAATCCAGCCAAAGTGAGCCTTGGTATTCTTCATGTAGAACTCTGTAACTTCTTTTTGATGGCTATCTCTCATGCCTGGAATGTACTCCCTCCTTACCTCCTCCAAACAGAGTCCTTCTTTTCTTTTAAGATATAACTCAGTTGCCATCTTCAGCAAAGTACTTTCCCTCCCTAATAGGCTTGGATTTCTGTATTTTATATTTATCCAGTTTATATGTGCTATACATCTTTACATGTCTTTATTATCTCTCAACTTTAAGATGCCAACTTGTAAGTAGGGATTTTTTTCATTCTTTCTACTCTTTACAATAATGCCTGGCACAAGTTCTCTAAATACTTATAAATTGATTAATTGATTTTCCTTTTCCCCCTTAGGTGGATTTCACACCTCTGCCATCATGCAACCTCATCTGACCAGGTCAACATAATATCATCAGGTTGGTATGGTGATCAGTGCTCTGTGGAAGGGATAACCCATTCAGTCCTGTTCCTACCAGCTGGTGGCAAGATAAGGGAGAATTCAAGTGCCTGGGGGGAATGATGGTGAAGGTATATTGGACTCTTTCCCAGTGAAAGTGAACCACTTCTGACTGTTTTCAGTCCTAGGAGAGATAACAGGCAAAGTAGATAACTCCATAGCACTCACTTGGGGGTCTCTGCTACCTGCTTCATCACACTGATGAGGGTAAATGACTACAGAGATGTTTGACAACTTTGTTTAGCTTTCTGTAATCCACTATATGTTACTCATCTTCCTCATAAAATTATTGTAAGGGGAATTGGTATAGCAAATTACCTTCATTCATTCATTTATCTATTTATTCATTTATTTATTTATTCATTCATTTATTTGTTTATTCATTCATTCATTCATTTATTTATTTATAGTTTTTTTTAAACTCTTAACTTCGGTGTATTGGCTCCTTGGTAGAAGAGTGGTAAGGGTGGGCAATGGGGGTCAAGTGACTTGCCCAGGGTCACACAGCGGGGAAGTGTCTAAGGCCAGATTTGAACCTAGAATCTCCCGTCTCTAGGCCTGACTCTCAATCCACTGAGCTACCCAGCTGCCCCGCAAATTACCTTTAGCATCTGGTGATGCAGTGGAGAGAGCACTGGGCACAGAGACAGAAAGACCTGAACGCAAATCCAGCTTCAGGTACTTATGAGCTATATGACCATGGGCAAGTCACTTAACCTCTTTTTGCCTCAGTTTCCTCAATTATAAAATGAGGACAGTAACAGCAAAGATCAAATGAGATGATATTTTAAAAGTGTTTAGCATAGTGCCTGGCACATAGTAGACACTATATAACTATGTAATATCTCTATCTCTCCTCCTTTCATCTACATTTTTACCTATTAAGTCTGAGACATGATAGTTGGCTTGGAATTCCAAGGGTTACCATTTGGCTCTATCCACAATAACTATTCTGAAACACATATAGTTAGGAAGAATATGTTGATTCACAGGACATTGTGACATCTGTCAAGTCCGAAGAGATGTTATTCCTCATGGATTGATTTTTCTTATTCCCTTGGGCAATAGGGAGGTGACTTAAATGTTAGCCTACTGGACCAATCAAGTCTTGAGGACAGTTTCTTTGTCTTTTATGAAAAAAAAAAAACAAAAAACTAGTCTGCCTAATGTGGCAGAGCTTTCGGTGACCAAGAAACCCTGTCAAAGCTCAAACCTTAGATTTCAAGGAAAAAATTAACCTAGCCCACATGTCAGGGATTCTGGTAGATATTTTGTTCTTACAATCAGCTATATGCAACTCGAAACATTGAGAGGCACTGACAAAACTTAAAAACTGTATAATTGCAGACAAGATATGAAAATCTTACCTGATGCAGAGAAGAGCAGAATAAATGCATTGATACTCAGGAAAAAAGCAATGATATCAAAGAAGCTGCTCAGATAATGATACTGTGTGCTCCTTTACTCCCATCTCATGTGAAGAGGTGCTCTTAGGTGGTCTTACCCCTGATCAAGGTTGTGATAGGGGATTTTTAGGATGTAATAAGGGAATCTGCAGGATGTAATATGGGACTGAAGCTAAGGGTAATAGCTGGTAGGAATAGGGAATAAGGCAAGGCAAGGGACCCAAGGCTGGAGGTAATCAAGGGACTAGGCTATAGGTAGTAGCTGGTTGGAATAGATGATAGGTACTGTGGATAGGGGTTTGTGAATCCCTAAGGCAATATAGTGGGTGAGGAAGGTACAATGATGAAGGTTGGTAGTTGAGGTGGTAGGAGAAATAAGAGAATGTCTGAGTTTAGGGAATATAACACTGAGGTATCAAGGGTTGCAAGGGAGAGGATGAGTTAATCCAAGGCAGGCAATAGCAGCAGGGAAACACAGACTGGATACTCAGGTTAGAGACAAAACACTGAAGGGAAATAGACTGAGCCCTTCAAGTAAAAGGACACTTTACAGAGCCACGTTAGAGCCAGCTAAGAACTGCTTGAAATTGACTTGAGGCTTGTAGTCAATTTTACAGGAAGGGACTAGAAGGAAGTATTGAAGTTACACTTCCTCCCAAAATGGATACCCTCAGCTTCCCTCAACCTCCAGAGAGTATGTTATTCCTCTCTCTCTTCCTCCCTCTCTTATTAATCAACTAATGAAGTAGCCAAAAGGTTTTGATTAAAGATCAATGGGGTTTATTGTCTTCTAGGGTAGATTGGGAACATGTAGAGGATACAAAGTAGCCCTAACAGCGGCTTAGAGAAAGCTTCAGGTGGGGAAAGGGAGGCAGGAATGTGAGACTGAGAAAGGACCTGCCTTAACTCAGCTCTCAGGTGGTTTTGTAATCAATGGGGTTAGGAAAGTTGGATACAATGATTCAATAGATAATTTGTTGCAAGGGTAAGCCATATTTGATTATTTAAAATATCAAGTTTAAACTAACACTCCGAACTACCCTCCTTTCAAACCCTCACAGAAATTCAGACAGGGAAGGTAGGTTAGGGAGATTCAAAGGAAATAACTAAGCTAACAAATTTTTAAGAGAAAAGCTGCAAAATATAGGCCAGGTTTCAATCTAAAGAAGGAGCTCAGATGGACCCTGGTTCTCTTCACGAGTTCCCAGGACCAACTCTCCTGTTCCCAAGATTCTAAACTCCTTAACTGACAGAAGAACTCTGCAAAGCCTGCAAAACTGTTATCACTTAATTAAAGTTTTTCCCTTAATGCTGGCTCCTTGCCTACTACCTACAGATATGCTTATGTCTCTCTCATCCTTAAAAATCTCTCATGTGATTGGTGGCCAAACTCCTTGCAAAGACCATGGATAATAAGGGCCTCCACTTTCTGTCTTCTCACTTCCTTCTTTACCCTCACACAACCCATTTTTTGATCTCATCATTCCAATGAAACTGTCTCTTCAAAATTACCAGTGATCTCAAAATCGCCAACTTTAGTGGCCTTTTCTCAGTCCTCATTTGTCTTGACCTCTCTGTAGCCTCTGACACTACTGACCATTTTTTCCCTTTTCTTGATACTCCCTTTTCTCTAGGTTTTTGGGATGCTACTTTTTCCTGCTTCTCTTTCCATTTATCTGGCTGCTCCTCAGTTTCCTTTTGGAGATCCTCATTCAGGTCATGGCCTCTAACTGTAGGTGTCCCATGGGGTTCTGTTCCACATCCTCTTCTTCTATTGTACTTATTTTGGCTATTTCATTAGCTCCCATGAGTTTAATTATCATTTCTGTGTTGATACTTCTCAAATCTACCTCTCTTGCCCCTTCCCCAGTCTCTGACTTGTGTCTCCAACTGCCTTTCAGGCATTTTGAAGTGGATGTCCAGCAGACATCTTAAGTTCAACATGTTTAAAAAAGAACTCATTATCTTTTTCTGCCTATCTACCTATCCTGCCCTAACTTCTCTGCCAGTCTCCAATTTTGCAACTCCAACTGCTTTTTAGACATATCAAATTGAATGTCCCATAGACATCTTACACTCAACATGTTCCAAAAAGAACTTATTATCATTTCTCCTAAATCCTCTCCCCTTTCTACCTTCCCTATTACTGTCAAAGGTAACACTATCTTCTCATTCCCTCAGGCTTGCCACCGAGGTATCATTCTCAGTTCCTTATGATATCTCCTCAGCCCCCACTTTCCCCCATATCCCCCATATCTGTTGCCAAGGCTTGTTAATTTCATTTTTGCAGCATCTCTCGAATATGTCTCCTTCTTTCCTCTGACACTGTCACTGCTCTGATGAAGGCTTTCATCACCTCATGCCTGGACTATTGCAATAGCCTGCTACTAACTCTGCCTGCCTCAAGTCTTTCCCTAGTCCAATGAACCTTCATTAAGCCACTGCAGTGATTTTCCTTGTCACTCCCCTACTCAGTACATTCCAGTGGCTCCCTATCACCTCCAGGATCAAATTCAAAATCTTTTCTTTGGCATTCAAAGTCCTCCTTAAATTATACCTCTCCCAACACCCCCTGCCTGTCAAAACACACACTTTTCCAGTCCTTTCACATCCTATCTCTTCGGTCCAGTGACACTGGTCTCCTGGATGTTCCATGAACAATTCACTCCATCTCTTGGCTCTGGGCATTTTCTTTGGCTGTCCTCTATGTTTGGAATACTATCCCTTCTCATCTCTGATTTCTAACTTTCATTGCTTCCTTCAGATTCCAGCTTGAATCCTATAGGTCTCTTTTATCAACCCCTCTTAATTCTAGTGCTTTTTCTCTTTTTATAATTCCTTATTTAGCCTGTATATAGGTTGTTTGTACATACTCATTTGCTTCTTGTCTTGGGAGCACCTTGAGGACAGGGATTGTATTTTTTCCTCATTTTGTATCTCTAGCAGTTAGCAGAGTGCCTGGCACAGAGCAGTTACTTAATAAATATTTATTAACTAAGTGATTCAACTTGAAATATTGCACAAAAAGTATGGATATAAAGGATTGGTGCAACAGATTGAACCTTATTATTATCTGGGTACTTAAACACAACAAAGAAGAACAAAGTGTCATTATTTTGTTTTAAGAACTTATTTACCAAACTGCTAAGAAACCTTAAAAACCATATGATTTTCTGTACATAGAAAAAAATGCACAGAACTTCAACAAAGGGAATTTTAAAATTCAATTCACCTAGTCATATCACCTTCAAACTTCTAAACTGAAGTGATTTTTAAAAAAAATCCTTCAAACTCTCAGAAAAAGAAAGAAAACACATATAAAAAAAACACAAATCAATCTCTTACCCAATATCTTCACAAAAGCCAGAAAAGACAGAAGACAATGGAATAGAACATGTATAAAATTTAAAAACATGGGCTCACATCCTATAATCATTTATCTAGCTGACCTAAGTATTCTGTTTGAAGATAAAAGACAGACATTTAAAAACCAAGAAGACGTCAAAGAATTCACAGAGAAAAAGTCAACAACCACAAAGATCCTTTCAAAAAGAGCTCAAGTTATGCCCCAGAGAGAGAGAGATAAGTTCTTAACACTTACCAGAACAATGAGTGCTTGAAATCAGGTAATAGTCATATCTGAAATCTTAATGTAAGAGGCACATGACACCAAAACGAGGCAGACAAAAATACTGTATTGAATCAAATATTGAATGTTATAGCTAAGACTGTAAAAAAAGAGATGCATAGTGGGGAGAGTAAAAAAAAAAAACCTAAGTGCACAATGAAAAAGGTGTTTGAGATTAATTAATAGAGGAAAAAGAATAGGCAACAACAACAAAAAAGTTGGAGAGGCAGAAAGAGTTCATAATTCCTAAGGAAAAAAATCCCATTTTGGTCAAATGTAGGATGAATTCTTAACAAAAATTATGGAACCTTCAACATAAAATTGAAGACCTATATTTTGTTTTACAAAAGGCATTGAGTAAGAATTTATTAAGCACCTACTCTATGTGAGGCACTGTGCTAAGTGATTTACAAATGTTTGAACCTTATAACAACACTGCAACATAGATGCTATGATCATCTCCATTTTACAATTGAGGAAACTGAGGAAGATATATGTCAAGGGACTTATCCAGGGTTACATAACCTGTAAAGGACTGAATCTGGATTTGAACTTAAGTCTTTTTGATTTCAGATTCACTTAGAGTGATATGGAAATATAAAGACTGATAATAAAATAAATGATTTTATATTTAATTCTAACTACTTACATTTTAAAACAATCAAATACAAAATTTATGTTTGCTGAATTGAATTGGATTGCTTTATTAGGCATAAAGCTGGGTGGAATACTCACCAAAGATATATGGCACTGTTACAAAGGTGATTTGACGTAGAGTCCAAATGGAACTGAAATTCTTTATTGATGGAGAGGTTCTCTCAGAAATCCTTCTTTGTGGAAAGCATTGTTCTATTCATTGCATAAAGCATCAGAATATTGTGGAGACTCCTAAACTCTGTGCTCACTCATAAGAGTTAATCCTAATTATTTACACAGTCTTCAATCCCAAGAATATAAAGAATGACTTTTGTTCAAACTATGATATGCAGTCGGATGGACAACCCATAGAGCTTAGATATATTGTGGTCAGACATTGAAAAGGGCCAATGAGCTGGGTATAGAATTGCTTTTAATGATCCCAAGCAATTCCTCCAAATGTATGCACACATTTAAAAACCACAGTATTCTTGTGACAACATCGTAGGGTTTGAGTCATAGAATATCAATCTTCACAGAATTAAGGTAGTCACTTGAGGGTAATGGAGAGGTGTATGGTGGATGTTAAATGCAACATCTCATCAGTGAGGAGTTGCTCAGGAGAAGCTGTGTAAAGGCGAATAAACTTCATGATGAGAAAGGAAGAACACAGAAGTGTTTGATAAATCCAAAGATCTCAGCTATTTAGGTAAGAACTCACTATCTGACAAAAATTGACAGGAAAACTGGTAGAAATTAGGCACAGGCTAATATCTATAAACCAAGATAAACTCCAAATGAATACATGATTTAGACATAAAAGGTGAGGTTAGAGGCAAATTAGGGGAGAATGGGAGAAATTGCCTATCACATCTATGGATAGGGGAAGGGTTAATGACCAAGCAAGATACAGAGAGTTTCAGAGGAAGTAAAGGAGATAATTTTGATTATATAAAATTGAAAAGTTTTTACACAAACAAAACCAAGACAAACAAAATTAGGAGAAAAGTTGGAAACTAGGAAAAAATTTTGCAACAAATTTCTCTGATAAAGATACAATTTCGCATATATATAAAAATGGTTCCTATTTTTACACATTTAGCTCAATTATTTATATATATATGTGTGTGTGTGCATATATATACATACATATATATATATATATAGTCTAAATTATGTATATATCTGAGCTAAATGTGTAAAAATAGGAACCATTTCCCAATTGATAGTCAAGGGATATGAACAGGCAGTTTTTGGAGGAAGAAATCAAAGCTATCAAGTCATATTGATAAATCACTAATATTTTGAGAAATACTAATTAAATAAACCCTGAGGTACTACTTCACACCCATTGACTAAGATGGCAGCAAAGGAACATAATAAATGTTGGCGAGCTTATGGGAAAATAGGTGCAATAATGCACTGTTGGTGGAGCTGTGTTGGTTATTATATTGTCCATACTCTTTGACTCAGCAATAGTGCTACTAGGCCTACTTTCCAAAGAGAGAGAAGAAAAAAGAAAAATACCCTTAATATAAAATAATATTTGCGGTGGCAAAGAATTGGAAACTAAAGGGATTCCAATCAATTGGGAAATGGCTTAACAAATTATAATATATGAATATAATGGATTGAAAGGAAGACATGGGCAAGCTTCATAGAGAACTGAATAAATTATGGACAGGTTGTTACCTGTATGTTTGCAGAAAATGCCTGAATTGATGACAGCACAGATTCATTAAAGAATGAATCTAATACATATCTGGCTTGGAGAATTTCTAATGAACCATTCAGGGCACAACACATAGACACCATTGAATGAATAGAGAAGGATATAAATAACAAAGGATAAGGATTTGCTAACTATAAATGATCTAAAAGTGCTTAAGCTCTCAAATGATAGTAAAATTAATGTGAATTAAATGTCATACACATTTACTTGACCAAATAAATTTAGGGTAGAAAAAACTTAGATGTTTCAGTAGCCATGGATAAGCAGGTATACTATTACAGCTTTGGCAGGATTGCAAATTAGCACAATCTCTATGGAGAATAGTCTGGCACCATGTGGAACAAGAGATGTTTAGTAATTCTTTCTGCGTTGGCTTCTTCTATTCTATTTCCTTCTGTTTTCTTTGAGATAAAAGACTTTGGAGAAATACCGAGGCTCTTATTTCTAAATGATAACACTGAAACTAGCAAAGTTATTTCTAAAACTATAGAGACCCGTCCTTGGACCTGGGCCAGCTTCTATAGAAGGTTTCCTTCTACCCTTCTCCTTTCTTGTGATTTTTAATCCTTTCACCACCATAACAAAAAAACATCGATCACTCTGAGGAAAAATAAAAACCCAAACCTTGTCTAGCCTGGCCCTCAAATGATAAATGTGAAATCTGTTTCTGAGCCTGCACTTTTCCACACTGTAGGACTTGCCAGAGCTTGTGATCTGTTATATTAGCCTTAAGGAACTCGAGCTTCTTAATAAAATAATTCAAGACTCAAAAAACCCACATGAGCTAAAATATTCACAACTACTTTATCATAGCAAAAGTTAGGATTAACCTGTAATCCAATGATTGGGGAATAGCTGAAAAAATTGGAGTCCATTAATGTAAAGGCATATAACTGGAATTTAAAATGGCAAATAGCATTTAAGAAACATGCTAAGACTTCTGGGGAATAAGCTAAAATGGATTGTTTGCTGACCAGCTGGACAGCTTCTGATTGAATAACTGGAGTGGAAGCATTGACTAAAGAAGAATCATACCACTGGGAAGAGTTGATAGGAAGAGTTGGGAAAAAGAATGGCTTTGCCCACATAAAGGAAAAGACCTTCCAAAAGGGAATAATTATTTTGTGATAAGCTGAGTATTTCTGACCCAGACCTTGTTAGAATTAAAAAGGAGTCCTTGTTGGATTTGTTAAATTTACAATTAAAAATATATTTTAAAAATGATGCCCATGATATAAGAAGTATAAAAATAATTGTAGGTGAGCTATAAAAATAAAGGACAAAACTATGGAAATAAAGGTTCAAAATTGTTTCAGATAACTTTTTGATGGATGTAATCAAAAGTATCTTCAGTGATAAAGTGAAGTGAAGCTCATAGATGAACTTCTTTTCAGGACCAGGTTCAAGGAATGCTAAAGAGACTCCTCTTATAGAAAAATAAACTATTTAAAATATATAAGGATAAAAAGGATTTCTAACTCTAAGGGATTCTAACTCCAATCAAATAAAACTCCCTGGTTTTGCAAGGAACCACTTCTCCTGTGTTTCATAGGCTATACTAATTAATCCTCCACGATCTGACTAACCCAAATTTATACTATTCTAAATAAAACTACCACATTATCCTTATAAGTCTTAACTTCACATTTAAGTTATAAAAATAACAAAGGCTAGCTGGTTGAGTCTCAACAAGAATCAGGTTAGGATTCTGAGTGTTAACAGACTTAGAGTCCAAACCAAAGACCAGGGTTTCTTTGGTCTTCTGAGTTTAATCAATCTATAAATAGTAATAGGTAATCAATAGTGTTTTCCAGGTTGGAAAAGAAAACACTAAGCTTCTTCAGGTATTTCACTCAGACAGAGGGAGAGAGAGAGGCAAAGATGTTACCTTCTCCAGTCCTAAAAGAGAAAGTCCCTGTGTGTGACTGTCAACTGCCAGAGACCAACTGCCAAATTGCCACACCCAGAGAGAGCAACTGTCACAGAAAAATGTTTACAACTGCCAACATTTGAAATTAGCATACTCTCTCAGCTCTGTTTGAAACTCCAATTCTTCCTCAAGCCAGCTTCTTTGCTTCTTATCTCTAAAGTAATAAAACAATACTCATTTTCTAATATCATCCTTATGGAAGGTAACTAAAAAAGAACATATTTTTCTTATTCTTCTTGTGAATAGGAACAATGGTAGGGATCCTATAAGGAGAATGTTAGGAAGGCCAAAGTCCAGAATAAACTGAACCTTGGAAGAAACCCATTAAAGATAATTTAATATTTTAATTAATTATTTATAATTAATAATTACATAATTAATATAATAATATAGAATTAATATGATAGAGTTGAATTATTAACTAAATTAATAATTTAATATTAAATAATAATTTAAAAATATTTTAAAAGATATATGTAGAGTAGCTGACTCAGAAAGTCAGATCAGGGGCTGGGAGTTCCTGGTTCAAATCTGGCCTCAGACACTTTTTAGCTGTGTGACCCTGGGCAAGTCACTTAATCCCCATTGCCTAGCTCTTCCCACTCTTCTGCCTTGGAACCAATATGCAATATTGATTATAAAATGGAAGGCAAATGTTTAAAAAATATATGAACAATTAGAGTTATAGAAAAAGCCTGGGCTTACTACTTTGGGCATATGGTACAATGTTGACAAATGACAGAGAAAAAAGTATTTTTGATATCCTTTTAAATGGAAAGTATAAAAAAAATACAGGTGAGATAGGTGGGTGTGCCTAGCTTCTTTAATGAGTTTAAACCTCAGGCAAGAAATAGAAGACAGTAAGTGATAATTTCATCATTCTATTGATAGAAGACAAGGTCTTCAGAAGATAAAATCAAATTTTGGAAGTGAAAAACTGGTTAAGAAGATGATTCTAACTCCAGCCAAATAAAATTCCCTGGTTCTTCAAGGAACCGCTTCTCCTGAGAACGGATTTTTTAAGATCAAACTAGGGATGGTGGGCCCATGGACATGATTGGAATAGTGTCTGATAAGTGCTGATAAAAATATTTCCCTGAAGTCTAACACAATTAATAAAAAAAGAATAAAAATTTGAAAAGAAATGATGAATCCCTGTGTATATCTACCAAAGAAATTCAAGTCTCTGACTCAGAAAAAATAATTCTTGAGGTAGTTAAATAACTTGATATCATCATGAAACAGAAATTATTGATCTTTAATGAATCACGGAGATCAAAAAAGGTGCCTGTAGACTGAAGACAGCTAACATTTCAAGATACAGTGTGGTTGATTGAAGAGTGTACAAGATTTGATACTGTGGTCACATACAAGGCCCAAACTCTAAGAGCCTGTTTCCTAACAGTAAAATGGTGATTATCTTACTTGTATTACCTACTTCACAAGATTGTTTTGAAAAAAAGTCCTTTACAAACTATGGAATACTCCAAGATCTCTATTTAAAAAGTAGATAAAAGACAAATGAATTGAGCACTCTTTTTAAAACTAGAGAATTAAAAGGTTAATAATTCCATTGTAATTATAAGAAATTTTTAAAATGAGGAAAAAGAAAAAAATTAAAAGTAAAAATATTTAATTTATTAAGCAAAGAACTACTTTTTTGTTTAAATTTGTAAGATTAATAGAACATTAGCTTATTTCATTTTTTTAAAATTAGAGGGGAGAATCCAATAGCTAAAATAAAAATAAATTTTAAAACAAAAGAAAAAGCATGACAAATTCACAATTGAGAGGAAATAAAGATTATTATCAGAAACTATTATACATAATTTTATGACAGCAAGATAAAGCTAAAAGGAAATATATGACTAGCTATAAAAATATAAAATGTCCCAGGTAATAAAACAGGAAACATAATATAAACAAATCTCAGAAAGATAAATTGAGCAAGTCATAAATGAACTACCAAGGGTGGTGGTGGTGGGAACCCTGGTCCTGATAAATTTACAAGTGAGTTCTATTAAACATTTAAAGAACAATAAAAATCTACATTATATAAATTGTTCTTGAAAATAGAAAGAAGAAACTCTACCAAATTTCTTTTATCTGACAAATATTGCCATAATACCTAAGCAAGGTAGGAAAAAAAAAGCAGAGAAAAAGAATCATAGAACAAGATGACTAATTAATATTGATCCAAGTATTTTTAATTAACATTTTACAAAGAGGATTTAACAACCAAGTTGAATTCATACATGGGACATAATAATGGCGCAAAAGGGAGATAATGACATCTCATATATCATCATCATATGGTGAAGACAAATAAAAAAAAGATATGATTATAGCAACAGTTACAGAAAAAGTCTTTGACTTTCAACACAAGTCCTCTGGAACTGTTTGATCATTGCATTGATGAGAATTCTTAAATCTTTCAAAATTGTCTTTTCCAATGCTATTATATAAACTGTTAGCCTGGTTTTGCTTTCTTCACTCTGCATCATACATGTCTTCTCAGGTTTCTCTAAAACTGCCCCCTTGATTATTTCTTATAGTATGATAGTATTTTAATACATCCATATGTTGTAATTTATTCAGCTATTCCCAATTCAGGGACACTCTTGTTTTTAATTCATTGCCAACAAACAAAAAAAAGAGTTCTAATTAACATTCTTGTACATGTAGAACCTTTTTCTTTGCTTGGAATTCTTTGGGGACACAGATCTAGAAATTGTATTAAGAGAAGGGGAGGCACAGCTTAATAACTTTTGGGGCATAATTCCAAACTGTTTTTCAGAATACCTAGGCCAATTAACTTCATAAACAGCATATTAATTTACTCCCCCCCCATATTTCCTACAATATTTGTCATCTTCCTTTTTTTGTCAGCTTTGCCAATTTGGTGGATGTGATGAAAAACCTCAGAGCTGTTTTAATTTCCATTTCTTTAATTCTTAGTGATTTGGAGAATTTTTTATCAAATAGTTATTGATAGCTTGGATTCCTTCTTTTCAAAATCATTTGTCTCCTTTGGTCATTTGTCATTTGTGGAATGGCTCATTTTCTCACAAATTTGAATTATTTCCCTCTATATTATGGAGAGGACACCTTTATTAGAGAAATTTCTTTTGATAATTTTTCACACTTACTTGCTTTCTCTCTAATTTTAGCCACACTGTATTTGTTCCTGTTTTTAACTTTCTAGAATCAACATTGTTTTCTTTATATCTTTTTAATTAAACTAAAGAAATACTCTTCAATTCTATGCTTTTAAGAATGTTTTTTTTTAAACCCTTACCTTCCGTCTTGGAGTCAATACTGTGTATTGGCTCCTTGGTGGAAGAGTGGTAAGGGTGGGCAATGGGGTTCAAGTGACTTGCCCAGGGTCACACAGCTGGGAAGTGTCTGAGGCCAGATTTGAACCTAGGACTTCCTATCTCTAGGTCTGTCTCTCAATCCACTGAGCTACCCAGCTGCCCCTTAAGAGTTTTTAAAAACATAAATGAATGCTATATTTTGTCAAAGCCATTTCTGTCTCTATTGCTATAATCATATTCTTCTGGTTTTATAATTTTTATGATTAAAGATGCCATTATTTTTCCAGTGTTGAACCATTGTTACATCATATGTATAAATTCAATTTGGTTGCTAAATCCTCACTGCTAATGTGTTAATGAAAATACCTGGATCAATATTAATTAATCATTTTGGTCTATAATTATCTTTCACTACTTTTTTTTCCCCTAGTTTGGGTATCATTGCAATATTTGTCTGATAAAAGTTTGTCAAAAGCTTTTTTTTAATATTTTGATTTTTAAATTGAATTTTTGAATTAAAAAAATTAAAAAACTTTTTGAATCCATTGATTTAATAAAATATTTTTTTCTTGTTATTATGTGGTCAATCATGTTGATAGTTTTTCTAATATTAAACCAATCCTGCATTCCTGGTATGAATCCAAGTTGGTCTTCATGTTTAATCTTAGTGAAGTATTATTGGTTAATTTTAGCAAATATTAATTAAACATTAATTATTAATTAAATATGAATGCACATTTAAAAATCAGTATTTACTAGGGATTTCGGCCTGTATTTCTCTTCCTCTTTTTTGATGCTCTTTGGTTTAGGTATCAAGAGAGTATTTGAATCATAGAAAGAATTTGGTAAAATACTTTATTTTTCTTTCTTCTTTTCCTGTAATAGTTTATATAATATTGCAATTAACTCTTCTTCATATGTTCAATAAAATTTGCTTATAAGTCCATTTGATCCCACTTTTTTCCTTTTTGGGAATTCATTTATGGCTTCTCCTCTTTTCTTTTTTTTTCCTGACATCGAGTTATTTAAATCCTTTATTAATTTTTCTCCTAAGCTAAGCATTTCATATTTTTGTAAGTTTTCCTAAATTTCATTTGGTTTGGCAATTTTGGGACCTATAATTTAGTGAACTAGTTTCTAATAATTTCCTTAATTTCTTCTTCATTTGTTGTTAATTTACCTTTTTTATCTTTGATGCCAGTAATTTTTCCCTTTAAAAAAATCACATTAGGTAATGTTCTAGATATTTTATCTAATGCTTAGCTTTATCTCTAATTTTTTTGCTTTGAATTTTGGTAATTTTGTTATGATTTTTAATAATTTCTAACTTGATATCTAATTAATTTGTTGGTTTTCTATTGGTTTTAGTTAGGTCCAATTTGCTTATCTATTAAATTTATATTTTATTGAGAAAAATATTCAGAGCTATAAAATTTTTCCTTAAGGAGACCTGCTTTGATAGCAGCCAAATATTTTTGTTTCATTGTCTAATTATTGTGATTATATTTAATGAAATTATTTTTTGTTTTTATGATCTGTTCTTTGACCTTTCCATTCTTAAGGATTAATTTGTAGTCTACAATTAATTTTTAATCATTTCTTTTTTTGTTTTTTTGTTTTTGTTTTTTTTTTTAAACCCTTGTACTTCGGTGTATTGTCTCATAGGTGGAAGATTGGTAAGGGTGGGCAATGGGGGTCAAGTGACTTGCCCAGGGTCACACAGCTGGGAAGTGGCTGAGGCAGGGTTTGAACCTAGGACCTCCTGTCTCTAGGCCTGACTCTCACTCCACTGAGCTACCCAGCTGCCTTAATCATTTCTTAGAAAGATTCTATTTCATTAAAAATCCAATTTTCCATTAGTAGGATTATGCTTAGTTTTTCTACATAAGGTATTCTTGGTTAATAGCCTACGTCTTTTGGAACATCATCTCTTATTTCTTTTAAAGGAGTAATTACTAAATCTTATGTCATTTTCACTGTGTCTCCTTAATACTTGAATTCTTTATGTTTGTAGTACATTTTGTTTGACCTACTATTTTAGCTGTATTGTTCCTAGGAGTTTTTATTTTGGGGTTTCTTTCAGTAGGATAGAAGAGTGAACAGTGGATTCTTTACTTGGTTCCTTACCTCTAAGAATTCTGATGAGTTTTCCCTAATCGACATCTAGGTTCTTTTTTGGCCATGGCTTTTAGGTTGTTCAGTGATTCTCAGATTCTCTCTCCTTGATTAGTTTTCTAGATTGGTTGTTTTTGTCATGAAATACCTATTATGTCCTCCTTTTATTCAGTCCATTGACTTAAGAAATATCTTTTTTTTTTTAAACCGTTACCTTCTATATTAGAATTGATACTAGGTATCAGTTCCAAGGCAGAAGAGTGGTAAGGGCCAGGCAATTGAGGTTAAATGACTTGCCTGGGGTTACACAATTAGGATGTTTCTGAGGCCTGATTTGAATAGTTGAATATTTCTTATTATGTAGTCATTGACTCCCATTTGCTCCTTTCTAATTTACAAAGAGCATATACAAAAAATAAGGTTTTATATCTCTCCTGCTAAGATCTTAAGTTTCTCAGTCTTTCCCACATAACTCTCATCCCTGCCCCCCCACCACCACCATTTTTCCACTCTAGCAATCTCATTTCATTGATGAAATCACAACGGATGCTTGTTTCTTTTCCTTCTTTTTGCCCATCACACAGTCTCAGGCTGTCACTGCTCCTCTCCCTGGACTGCCATATTTTTAGGTTGGTGTAGGACCCCATGAAAGGCTTTGTCACTCCCAGGTACAAGTGATCTCTTCCTCAGACTGCCCTGGTCCTGAGACTTTGCCCTGAGATATGAACAACAGAATTGATAGTTGGCACTATTAAGACATTTGATAAATGCTAGCATTTCTAGTTCTATTGTCAAGGACTAATGATGGATGTACTTGCTTTATCTCTGATCTTATCAGAATAGATTCTATTTCATATGTTACAGATTATATATAATTAATTATATTTATATTATCAAATTATGGAAATATCCATTTATTTTCCTGTTTCCTAGTTTAAGAAACTAGAAATAGTGGATAAAGACCTTTTCTGAGCCTATTGATCTAATAAAATATTTTTTGTTATTCTTGATATTAATATGGTCCATCATTTTGATAATTTTTCTAATAGTAATCCATTCTTGGTATAAATCCAACTTGGACTTAGTGTATAATTTTTGTGAAGTGTTGTATTTTTGCTTTCTGCATATTGTAAGGCCCTTCTATGCTAGATCTGTGACTTCCTTTTGCGCTAATACAAAACTTTAAAACTTTATTTATTTTCCTCACTCAGGCTCCTTCCATCCTATCCCTTCCCCAATTTCTATAGACCTTTCTATCTGTTTTCCTAAGCAAATTGGGCAGGAAAAAAAACTCACCGTAATTTTCTTCCCCTTGTATTTCATGATCTGAGCTTGGTCTATTACATTTTATAGATCTTTGTGGAGTAATTGGGAGAAGGATCTGGGTTGTACTGATCTCCCCTAGAGATGAGATTTGAACTCTGATCTTCTTACTCTAGAGTTATTGTTGACTGGGGTGCATCATGATGCAATAGAAAGCATAGTGTACTTGAATCAGGGGACTTGGGTTAAATCTTGACTGATATTTGCTAGCTGTGTGATCTTCGGCAAGTTACTTACCCCATTTCATGTTCAGTTTCTGTTTCCATATACAGAGTAGGGCGGGGATAGACATTTGAACAACAGTAAAACTGTTTCCCCTCTTTGAAGAAATTTTAGAACATTATGGGCAGAAATAATGAGGGATTAATATTTCACTCTTTGAATTATTCTATTCACTTTTTTGCAAACTAAGTAAAATTTTATTGGCTTACAATTGACATGACTTATTTGAAGATTTAGAAAGGGTTTGAAATTGGCAGTAGCCCACTCACAGAATGTAAAGCAAATATAAAGAAGTGTTTATGCTTTGGATCTTCTTTATGAGTTATGAGGAACTTCCTCCATAAATATGAAGTAATTATAAAGTAACTAGGTACTGACTGGCTAAAGAATTAGCCACACTGATGGTAGCTTTCAAAAAACCAGTCAGCTCAGAACTCTGTTTTTATACTGTCTCTGAGTCAAAGAAACCTCATAATAGCTATAGTACCTATCTCACAGGATTATTGTGAAACTCAAATGAAATAATATATGTAAAGTGATTTGAAAGCCTTAAATCCTATGTAAATAGCAGTTATTATTTAGTGATGATGGAAAATAAGTGGCTGTATCTTTGCGGTTAAGAAAGACTCTCCTTTTAAACTACATATCCAAATAATTACAACAACATCATCATCATCTCTCTAAATCTCTGCTCTCTCTTTTCTCTCCGTCTCCTCTCGCCATTTTCCTCTCTTCTTTCTCTCTCCTCTTTCTTTTTTTTTTTAAATTTTATTTTTTAGAAAAAATTTTTACATGATTCCATGATTCATGGTCTTACTCACTTCCCTCAAAACTCCCCTCCCCGTAGCCGAAGCGCATTTCCACTGGTTTCTTCATGTGTCATCAATCTAGACCCATTTCCACATTATTGATAGTTGTACTAGGGTGGTTGTTTAGATCTACATCCCAAATCATGTCTGCATCAACCCATATTTTCAAGCAATTGTTTTTCTTCTGTGTTTCCATTCCAGTAGTTCTTCCTCTGAATGTGGGTAGCATTCTTTTCCATAAGTCCCTCAGAATTGTCCTGGGTCATTGCATTGCTGCTAGTAGAAAAGTCCATTATGTTCGATTGTGCCACAGTGTATCAGTCTCTGTGTACAATGCTCTCCTGGTTCTACTCCTTTCACTCTGCATCAATTTCTTGAGGTCATTCTAGTTCACATGGAATTCCTCCAGTTTATTATTCCTTTGAACACAATAGTATTCCATCACCAGCATATACCACAATTTGTCTAGCCATTCCCCAATTGATGGGCATACTCTCATTTTCCAGTTTTTTGCCACCACAAAGAGCACAGCTATAAATATTTTTGTACATGTCTATTTCCCTGTGATCTCTTTGGAGTACAAACCCAGCAATGGTATGACTGGATCAAAGGGTAGGCAATCTTTTAGCGCCTTTGGGCATAGTTCCAAATTGCCATCCAGAATGGTTGGATCAATTCACAACTCCACCAGCAATGCATTAATGTCCCAATTTTGCCACATCCCCTCCAACATTCATTATTCTCCCCTGATGTCATTTTAGCCAATCTGCTAGGTGTGAGGTGATACCTCAGAGTTGTTTTGATTTGCATTTCTCTAATTATTAGAGATTTAGAACACTTTCTCATGTGCTTATTGATAGTTTTGATTTCTTTGTTCAAAAATTGCCTATTCATATCCCTTGCCCTTTTATTGATTGGGGAATGGCTTGATTTTTTTGTACAATTGATTTAGCTTCTAGTATATTTGAGTAATTAGACCTTTATCAGTGTTTTTTGTTATAAAGATTTTTTCCCAGTTTGTTGTTTCCCTTTGGATTTTGTTGCATTGTTTTTGTTTGTACAAAACCTTTTTAATTTAATATAATCAAAATTATTTATTTTACATTTTGTAATTTTTTCTAATTCTTGCTTGGTTTTAAAATCTTTCCTTTCCCAGAAATCTGACAAGTATACTATTCTGTGCTCACCTAATTTACTTATAGTTTCCTTCTTTATATTCAAGTCATTCATCCATTCTGAGTTTATCTTGTTGTAGGGTGTGAGATGTTGATCTAAACCTAATCTCTCCCATATTGTTTTCTAATTTTCCCAGCAGTTTCTGTCAAAAGTGGATTTTTGTCCCAAAAGTTCGGCTCATTGGGTTTATCATATACTGTCTTGCTGACATCACTTACCCCAAGACTATTCCACTGATCTTCCCTTCTATCTCTTAGCCAGTACCATATTGTTTTGATAACCACTGCTTTATAGTACAGTTCAAGATCTGGTACTACTAGACCACCTTCCTTCACATTTTTTTTCCTTATTTCCCTTGATATTCTTGATCTTTTCTTCTTCCAAATGAACTTTGTGATAGTTTTTTTCTAATTCTGTGAAAAAGTTCCTTTTTTGATAGGTATGGTACTAAAGAAGTAAAATAATTTCAGCAGAATGGTCATTTTTATTATGTTAGCTCATCCTATCCATGAACAATCAATATTTTTCCATTTGTTTAGATCTAGTTTTAATTGTTTGGAAAGTATTTTGTAGTTGTGTTCATAAAATTCCTGTGTTTGTTTTGGTATATAGATTCCTAAGTATTTTATATTTTTAAATGGTGTTTCTCTTTCTACCTCTTGCTTCTGTGATGTGTTGGAAATATATAGAAATGCTGATGATTTATGTGCATTTATTTTGTATCCTGCACCTTTGCTAAAGTTGTTGATTATTTCTACTAGTTTTTTAGTTGATTCTCTGGGATTTTTTAAGTAGACCATCATATCATATGCAAGGAATGATAGCTTAGTCTCCTCATTGCCTATTTTAATACCTTCAATTTCTTTTTCTTCTCTAATTGCTACTGCTAGTGTTTTTAGTACAATGTTAAATAATAGAAGTGATAATGGGCATCCTTGTTTCACCCCTTATCTTATTGGGAAGTCTTCTAATTTATCTCCATTGCAGATAATGCTTGTTGATGGTTTTAGATATATACTGTTTATTATTTTTAGGAAACATACTTCTATTCTTAAACTTTCTCGTGTTTTCGATAGGAATGAATGTTGTATTTTGTCAAAAGATTTTTTGGCATCTATTGAGATAATCATGTGATTTTTGTTTGTTAGCTTGTTGATATAATAAATTATGTGGATGGTTTTCCTAATGTTGAACCATCCTTGCATTTGTGGTATAAATCCCACCTGATCATGATGGATAACCCTCTTGATCACTTGCTGGAGTCTTTTTGCTAGTATTCTATTTAAGATTTTTTGCATCTATATTCAATAGGGAGATTGGTCTATAGTTTTCTTTCTCTGTTTTTGGTCTGCCCTGCTTTGGAATCAGCACCATATTTGTGTCATAAAAAGAATTTGGTAGGACTCCTTCTTTGCTTACTATGTCAAATAATTTGTATAGTATTAGGATTAGTTGTTCTTTGAATGTTTGATAGAATTCACTTGTGAATCCATCTGGTCTGGTGATTTTTTCTTAGTGAGTTCTTTGATAGTTTGTTCAATTTCTTTTTCTGATATTGGATTATTTAAGTATTCTATTTCTTCTGCTGTTAATCTAGGCAATTTATACTTTTGTAAATATTTATCCATGTCACCTAGATTGCTATATTTGTTGCCATATAATTGGGCAAAATAGTTCTTAATGATTGCCTTAATATCCTCTTCATTAGAGGTGTGGTCTCCCTTTTCATCTTTGATATTGTTAACTTGATTTTCTTCTTTCCTTTTTTTAAATAATATTTACCAGTACTTTGACTATTTTATCTGTTTTTTCAAAATATCAGCTTCTAGTCTTATTTATTAATTCAATAGTTCTTTTACTTTCAATTTTATAATTTCTCCTTTGATTTTTAGCATTTCCAATTTGGTTTTCATCTGGGGATTTTTAATTTGTTCCTTTCTAGTTTTTTAAGTTGTATGCCAAATTCATTAACCTCTGCCTTCCCTAATTTGTTAATATATGAATCAATGATATAAATTTTCCCCTTAGAACTGCTTTGGCTGCATCCCATAATTTTTGGTAAGAAGTCTCATTGTTGTCATTATCTTCAATGAAATTATTTTTTCTATGATTTGTTCTTTAACTAACTTATTTGGAGAATTATATTATTTGATTTCCAATTAGTTTTTTGTTTGCCTCTCCATGTATCCTTGCTAATAACTATTTTTATTGCATTATGATCTTATAAAGTTGCATTTATTATTTCTGCTTTTTTTGCATTTGTTTGCAATGTTTCTATGCCCTAGAACATGGTGAATCTTTGTGAATGTTCCATGTGCTGCTGAAAAAAAGGTGTATTCCTTTTTGTCCCTATTTATTTTTCTCCATATATCTATTAACTCCAATTTTTCTAAGATTTCATTTACCTCTCTTATCTCTTTATTATTTATTTTTTGGTTTAATTTATCTAGATCTGATAGTGGAAGGTTGAGGTCCCACACTAGTATAGTTTTGCTCTCTATTTCATCCTTGAGCTCCACTGGCTTCTCTTTTAGAAATTTGGATGCTATACCATTTGGGACATAAATGTTGAGTACTGCTATTTCTTCATTGTTTATACTGGCTTTTATCAGGACGCAATTACCTTCCCTATCTCTTTTAACCAGATCTAATTTTACTCTGGCTCTGTCAGAAATCATAATTCTAACTCCTGCCTTCTTTTTCTCAGTTGAAGCCCAATAGATTTTGCTCCAGCCTTTTATTTTTACTCTATGTATGTCTGCCTGTCTCATTGTGTGTTTCTTGTAGACAGCATATGGTAGGATTTTTGTTTCTAATCAACTCTGCTATGTGCTTCCATTTTATGAGCAAGTTCATCCAGTTCACATTCAGAGTTATTATCAACTGTGTTTTCCCAAACATTTTGATTCTCTCACCTTGTCCTGACCTTTCTATTTTTACTATTTCCTTCTATACCAGCGTTTTGTTTTTAATCAGTCCCCCTCCCTCATTGTACTTCCCTTTATCTCCCTCCCTTCTTATTCCCCTCTTATTCTTCTTTAGCGTCTTTTTAAGCTACCCCCTGCCCTCTCCCTCCTTAGTGTTGCTTCCCTCCCCACCTGTCCTTTTCTTACCCTTCTACTTCTCTATAGGGCTCGAATCAATTCTTTGCCCCAATGGATCTGATTGTTCTTCCCTCCTTAAGTTAATTTCAATGCACTTAAGTATTAAGTATTTTCTCTCTCCAACCTCTTTACCCTTCCATTGTATTGATCTTCTCCCCTGTTTGCCATGTGTGCTTCTTTACGGAATATAAATTTATTTACTCCATTTTGTCTGTTTTCCTATTTTTGTTAATATTATCTGCTTTCCCCCCCTCTAGTTTTGTTTATATTTATACATACATGCACACATGCATACATATATATATACACACACACACACACATATATATATATATATATATATATATATATCATCCTATACAGTTTGTCACTATTCCCTCTAAATATATATCTCTTAGTTACCCTGTTGATAACAATTTTCAGCATCTACCAATATCTTCTTTCCTTCTAGGGCTACAAATAGATTGAACTTATTGGGTCCCTTAAAGAAAAATAAATTTCCCCCCCTGCTCTCTTAATTACCTTATGGTGATTCTCTTGATTTCTGTGTTTGGGCAGGAAACTCCCTGTTTAAGTCCATTTTTTCTTTATGAATGCTTGGAAGTCTTCAATTTTATTGATTGACCATACTTTCCCCTGCAAAAATATCTTCAGTTTTGCTGGATAGTTGATTCTTGCTTGTAGACCCAATTTCTTGCTTTCCAGAATATTATATTCCATGGCTTCTGGTCCTTCAATGTTGATGCAGCCAGATCCTGTCTTATCCTAATGGTTGTTCCCTAGTATCTGAATGACTTCTTCTTAGCAGTTTGTAATATTTTTGTCTTGGTCTGGTGGTTTTTGAATTTGGCTATAATATTCCTGGAAGTTGTCAGTTGTGGATTAAATGTAGGAGGTGATCTGTGGATTCTTTCAATCTTGTTCAAGAATGTCAAGTCAGTTTTGTTGGATAATTTCCTGTAGGATGATGTTCAAACTTTTCCTTTTGTCATGATGTTCCAGTAGACCAATAATTCTTACATTGTCTCTTTGAGACCTTTTCTCCAGATGTTTGGTTGTGTCAATGAGGTGTTTCATATTTTCCTCAAATTTTTTATTTTTTTGATTTTGTTTCATATATTCTTGTTGCCTTGTGAAGCCATTTGCTTCAAGTTGTTAAGTTCTATTTTTTAAAGACTGAATTTTATCCCTGGCTTTTTGGTCATCCTTCTCCTTTGGGTCTGATTTTCTTTGTAGATTTTTTTTTGCCTTTTTTGCTTCATTTTTGAGCAAGTCAGTTTTGGCTATTAATACTTTATTATTTTTTTTTGTTTTATTTCAGGTATTTCCTTTTTCAAATTGTCTTCAGCTTTTTGAGTTCCTGAAGTTCTTGAGTTATTTGGATTTTGAGATCTTCCAAAGCCTGGGTCCAATTGACTGGAGCTTCCTGATCTTCTATTTCATTTGCTCTTTTTTCGCTTCCTGGAAAAAAGCTGTCGATTGCTATTTCTTTTCTCTTTTTCTCTTGTTTAATCATATTTTTTCCTTCTCTGTTCTGCTATTTTAAGCAGATGGTTTTAATGAGCTTTGATGAAAGATCTTCCCCAAGCTGGCAATGAAGGTTTGTAGTTATGTTCTCTGCAGTCTATGGAGGAGGGGTGTTGGGGTTTCCTTGCCCTCTGAAGACTTCTTGTGTTTCCATTTGATGGGATTAAGCCTGGACTGGATTAGTCTGTATTGCTTAATGTGCCCTGAGGCTAAAACAGAGAGAGAGGGAGAGAGAGAGAGAAAGAGAGAGAAAGAGAGAGAGAGAGAGAGAGAGAGAGAGAGAGAGAGA
>NC_058132.1:197474376-197520073 GCF_016433145.1 Gracilinanus agilis
TGAAATATAAATTTACTCCATTTTGTCTGTTTTCCCATTTCTCTTAATATTATCTCCTTTTTTTACCTCTAGTTTATATATATACACACACACACATATATCTTGACATTTCATCCTATACAGTTTGTCCTTGTTCCCTCTAAATATACTTCTTGTAGCTACCCTGTTGATAATAACAATTTCTAAAAGTTACCAATATCTTCTTTTCTTATAGGGATATAAGTCAATTGAATTTATTGGGTCCCTTAAAGAAAAGACCTCCCCCCTCCATCTTAATTACCTTATGGTGATTCTCTTGAGCTCTGTGTTTGGGCAGCAAATTCTCTGTTTAAGTCTAGTTTTTTCTTTATGAATGCTTAGACATCTTCAATTTTGTTGAATGACCATCCGTTCCCCTGTAAGAATATAATCAGTTTTGTTAGATTGTTAATTCTTGGTTGTAGACCCAGTTCTCTTGCTTTCCAGAATATTATATTCCATGCCTTCCAGCCATTCAATGTAGATGCAGCCAGATCTTGTGTTATCCTTACTGTGGTTCCCTGGTATCTGAACGACTTCTTAGCAGCTTGTAATATTTTTTCCTTGGTCTGGTTGTTTTTGAATTTGGCTATAATATTCCTGGAAGTTGTCAGTTGTGGATTAAATGTAGGGGGTGATCTGTGGATTCTTTCAATTTCCACTTTTCCCCCTTGTTTGAGAATGTCAGGACAGTTTTGTTGGATAATTTCCTGTAGGATGATGTCCAAACTTTTTATTTTGTCATGATGTTCCAGTAGACCAATTATTCTTAAATTGTCTCTTCAAGATCTTTTTTTCCAGATCTTTGGATGTTTCAATGAGGTGTTTCATATTTTCTTCAAATTTTTCATTTTTTTTATTTTTGTTTTATATATTCCTGTTGCCTTGTGAAGTCATTTGCTTCTAATTGTTGAGTTCTATTTTTTAAATACTGAATTTCATCCCTGACTTTTTGGTCATCCTCCTTCTGGTCTGATTTTCTTTGTAGATCATCTTTCACCTTCTTTTCTTTGTTTTTAAGCTGGACAATTTGGGCTTTTAACACATTATTTTCTTGTTTTAGATCATGTATTTCCTTTTCCCAATTATCTTCGGCCTCTGTTGATTTTTTCTGAGTTCTTGAGTTATTTGAATTTTGAGTTCTTGAGTTAATTGGATTTTAAGTTCTTCCAAAGCCTGTGTCTATTTCACTGAAATTTCTATGTTTTTTCTTCTTGTTCCTTTATCTTCTTCTGATCCATTTGCTCTTTGTTCAATTTCTAGATAGAAGCTGTAGATTGTAGTTTCTTTTTTCTTTTTCTGTTGTTTACTCATATTTTTTCCTTCTTTCTCCCCTGTAATTGGCTGTAATCTTGGTCCTTTAATCATTTTTTTTTATTTGTGGGTTTGGGCTATTCAGTCCTGGGAGCACTTCTTCTTTGTTTTGTTGATTAGTTAGGTTAGTGGGACCTGAGGCCAGATTTTTCTCCAGTCTGTGGTAAAAACTAAAGAAGTGAATTCAGCTACTTTCATTGTAGTCTGTGGGGAAGGGGTGTTGGAGCCTCCCTGCCCTCTGAAGACTTCTTGTCTGCTATATTGATAGGATTAAGCCAGGTGGGGTTGATCTGCACAACTTGAAGTGCCCTGAGGACAAAACCTTGAGAGAAAGGGGAGAGGATAATGCAAGATGGAGGGTATATTCACCCTCTCTGGATTTCTCCCACAGCAGACTCCCTGATTTCTGTGATCAGAGCTTTGAGTTTGGCACAGCTGTACCAGTGAGGTACTCCCTTGGACTAGTGCCCCAGCACACCCAGAGATTCCAGGGTCTGCTGGAGCACATTAGGTGGATTAGGGGATCTGGGATCTTCCTCCTTTCTTTCCCCTCCCACAAGACAGTTCCTAGAATTCAGGCTTTTTTCCTCTTTTTTTCCCATGTACCTTTTAAGTTGGGTTCAGCTGGAGGATCCCCCAGCTCTGTTGTGTTGTCAGATTTGGTTTCCTGTTCCCTCAGAGACCCTTGTCCTTGATTGGTGCTGAAGGGCTTTATGGAGGTCTGGAGCCTTGCTGCTTCTACACCACTACCTTCCTAGAATTCTCAGATGTTGTACCCTTAGCATACTAATCTAGTGCTTAGTATTTTGCTTAGAGTTTATGATGGGAACTCATCTTTGTCATTTTTTGAAAATTTAACTTTTTTCCCCAATTACATGTAAAAACAGTTTCCAACATTTTCCAAGGAATATTGAGTCTTGAATTCTCTCCCTTTATTCCCTCCCCCAACCCATAACTCTCCTTGAGATGGTAAGCAATCTCATATAGATTTTTCATGTGCAATCACATGAAACATTTTCCCATATTAAGCCTTTTGTGGAAGGAAATTCAAGCAGAAAAAAATTAAGAAAGTAAAAAAAAAGTTTGCTTTGGTCTGAATTTAGACTCAGTTCTTTTTCTCTGGAAGAAGATGGGATTTTTTATCATTAGTCCTCTGGGATAGTTTTGGATCATTGTATTGCTAAGAATAGCTGCCGTTCACAGTTGTTCATTGTAAAGTATTCTTGTCACTGTGTGATATTCTCCTGTTTCTGCATATTTTACTCTGATTCAGTTCATGTAAGTCTTTTCAGGTTTTTCTGAGCTCCTCCTGCTTATTGTTTTTTACAACACAATAGTATTCCATTACAATCATATACTATAACTTAGCCATTCCCCTATTGATATGTATCCCCTTACTTTCCAAATCTTTGACCCCCCTAAAAAGAGCTGCTTTAAATATTTTTGTACATATAGGTCCTCCAACCTCCAACCACATTTTTTTTTCTCTTTGGGATACAAACCTAATAATGGTATTGTTGAGTCAATGGATATGTACTCTTTTATAGTGCTTTGGGTATAGGCCCAAATTGCTCTCACAAATGACTGAATCAGTTCACAACTCCCCCAGCAATGAATTTGTGTCCCACCTTTCCCATATTCCCTCCAAGTTTTGTCATTTTTCTTTTCTGTCATAATAGCCAATCTGATAGGTGTGAGATGGTACCTGAGAATTGTTTAAATTTGCATTTCTCTGAATAATAGTGTAAAGTATTTTTTGCATGATTCTAGAGAGCTTTAATTAATTTATTTGGGAACTGCCTGTTCATATCCTTTGACCATTTGTCAATGGGGAAATGACTTCTATTCTTGTAGGTTCTCCATATATTTGAGAAATGAAGGTTTTATTAGAGACAGTGATAAAAAATTTGCACCATTTTGATTATTCTCCCAATTTAGTTTCTGACCACCATCTCATCCAATTTGCTCTTTTTTTAGCTCCACCCCTCCTTTCTCTTATTCCCTTCCCCTCCTATTTTCCCGTAGGGTAAGATAGTTTTCTATACCCAATTTTATTGTGTATGTTCTTCCCTCATTGAACCAATTCTAAAGAGGATAAGGTTCACATGCTCCCTTCCCTACCTCCTCCATCTTCCCCTTCAATGTACCTCTTTTATGTGCAATAATTTTCCCCACTCTATTTCTCCCTTCCTCCTCCCCACAATGCATTTTTCTTTCTCATGCCTTAATTTAATTTATTTTTTTATATTGTCCCATCATATTCAACTCACACCCTCACCCTCTGTCTATATCTAACTGCCCCAATAATGACAAAATTCTTTGGTGTTATAAGAAATAATCTCTCAATGTAAGGATGTACATAGTTTAATCTTATTGAATGTCTTTTGATTTCTCTTTCCTGTTTACCTTTTAAAATTCTCTTGGATCTTGTTCTTGAGAGTGAAATTTTCCATTTAGCACCGGTCTTTTCATCAGGAATGTTTAAAAGTCCTCTATTTTCATTGAATACTCATTCCCCTCTCTGAATGATTATGCTAAGTTTTGCTTGATAATTGATTCTTGGTTTTACCTTTTGCCCTCTAGAATATCATATTCCAGTCCCTCTAATCCTTTAGTGTAGAAGCTGCTAAGTCCTGTGTTATCCTGACTATGGCACCACAATGTTTGAATTATTTCTTTTTGGCAGATTACAATATTTTCTCCTTGACTTGTGAATTTTGCAATTTGGCCACAAGGTTCCTAGGATTTATTCTTTTGGGATCTCTTTTAGGAGGTGATCAGTGGATTCTCTCATTTTATATTTTGTCCTCTGGTTCTAGAATGAGGACAGTTTTCCTTAACAATTTCTTTTTTTTTTTTTTTAATTTTTTAAACCCTTAACTTCTGTGTATTGACTTATAGGTGGAAGAGTGGTAAGGGTAGGCAATGGGGGTTAAGTGACTTGCCCAGGGTCACACAGCTGGGAAGTGTCTGAGGCCGGATCTGAACCTAGGACCTCCCGTCTCTAGGCCCGGCTCTCAATCCACTGAGCTACCCAGCTGCCCCCTCCCTTAACAATTTCTTGAAAGATTATATCTAAACTCTTCATTTTTTTTTGGATTATGGCTCTTAGGTAGACCTGTAATTCTTAGATGATCACTCTTAGATTATTTTCCAGTTTTTTTTCCCCATGAGATCTTTCACATTTTCTTCAATTTTTTCATTATTTTGACTTTTGTTTGGTTGTTTCCTGATGTCTCATGGAATCATTACCTTCTACTTGCTACAATTCTATTTATTTTTTATTTTTACGTTTTTTTAAACCCTTAACTTCTGTGTATTGGCTCCTTGGTGGAAGAGTGGTAAGGGTGGGCAATGGGGGTCAAGTGACTTGCCCAGGGTCACACAGCTGGGAAGTGTCTGAGGCCAGATTTGAACCTAGGACCTCCCGTCTCTAGGCCTGATTCTCAATCCACTAAGCTACCCAGCTTCCCCTTACAATTCTAATTTTTAAGACATGATTTTTTTGAGTGAGGTTTTGTACCTTCTTTTCCATTTGGCCAGTTCCATTTTGAAAAGAGTTCTTTACTTTAGTGAATTTTTGAACCTCTTTTTTTCCGCACAGGGCTAATTCTGTTTTATAAGAAGTTTTCCCCTTCAGTGCATTTTTGTATATGTCTTTCCCATTTGGCCAATTCTGCTTTTTAAGTCCTTTTCTTTGGGTTTTTGGGTCTCTTTTACCAATTGGCCTATTCTTTTTTTTTAAAGATATTAATTTCTTCAGTATATTTTTGTGCCTCCTGTACCAAGCTATGGATTCTTTTTTCATTATTTTTCTGTATCACTCTCATTTATATTCCCAATTTTTCTTCTATCTCTCTTATAAGATTTTTACGATCCTTTTTGAGCCCCTCCATTAATTCTTTTTGGACTTGAGAGCAATGAACATTTTTCTTGGAGGCTTTGGATGTAGCCATATTGACTTTGTTGTCTTCTGAGTTTGTATACCCAGTCAACAAAATAACTTTCTATATTGAGTTTCTTTTTCTCGTTGCTGTTTTTTGTTCATTTTTATTGGATTTTTGTTTTCTTTTAGTTTAAACAAACTGTTCAAGTTGGACCTTCTAACTGTAGTAAAGGGAGCACTGTTCCAAACTTCAGGTTTTTTTTTTTGTGTAGCTATCTTCAGAGTTGGCTTTGAGAATTTGTCTGCTTTTAGTTCTTCCAAGGTGGAATGATGTAAGAAGAGGTGTGTTTAATACACTCATGGCCTATGCTTTGGTCTGTGAGTAATCACAAGCCCCCTTTTCCCTCTGGAACTGTTACTGGGGTCCCTTGCTCTGCTAGGGCTACAAGTGCTGGTGTATGCTGGCATTCCTCCTTACCTTAAGACTACGCCCAGGAGTGCCAACTGGTTCTGAAATGTGATAAGAGTCTTGCACCCAGCACCAGCAAAGGGACTCCTGTAATATCCTTCTGAGCAATTGTCCAACCACCTTTACCATCTGTGACTGAGATTTCCAGAAACCTTGGCTACTGCTTCAACTGTGTGGAAAAACTGTTGCCTAGATAGGGTGTGCCCTGTGCTCCATCTCCACCCTAGTATACTAGATCCCTTGTGCTGGCCTTCTAAATTGTTTTGGTTTGGAAAATTACTTCACTTCTTTTTTTGTGGATTATACTATTCCAGAATTCATTTTGAGGCATTATATGCTTTTTGGAGAATAATTTCATAGAAATCAGATGGGTCCCTGTACCTTCTTCATCCTCTTGACTTCACCCCTTACGTTATTTTTTAAGAAAAATTTTAAGTAAACATAGACTCTTTACTTTAGAGTGACATGAGGCCATGTGGCTTGCCTAAGATCTTTATAGATTATGTGTCTAAAGGATGCAATTTGCCTATTGGCCTAAAAACCTTGAGTTATCTGATCCTAGTGCTTAATAGGTTTTGGGAAAACATCTTTTGGGAGATTTCCTTAGTTTTTTTGACTTCTCTCTTTTTTCTTTCTTTTTTTTAAAAGCCCTTACCTTCTATCTTGCCATTTATACTAAGTATTCTTTCCAAGGCAGAAGAGAGGTAAGGATTAGGTAATTGGAGTTAATTGATTTGCCCAGAGTCATATAGCTAGGAAGCATCTGAGATAAAATTTGAACCCAGGACCTCCTCTTTCCAGATCTGGCTTTCTACCTATTGAAACACTTAGCTGCACTCTTTTTTCATTTCTTTTAAAATTTGGCTTTTTCTTGGAGGAGAGTGAGTTCAGAATTTCATTTTAATTATCCATGCATTTCAAATGCTGTATATAGTATGGGAACTCAGAAGAAAAAAGATTCCCTGCTCATCCCAGGGTTGGAATTCTATTGTTTTGTCCTATGTGTTCCAGGGACTCAGAAGGATTTTTACATATGATAATTAACTTTCTCACTTCATGATAAGCCAGTGACTAAGAATTGACTCTTGGTCTATAATTCTTTTGGGGAGAGCCTCATGTTTTCCAGAGAATTTCGTGGGGATAAAGCCATAAGGGATGTCAGAAGTCACTCAGTTCAATCCTCTCACTTCACAGATGATGAAACTGAGGTTCAGGGATATGATATAACTTGCATAAAGTTACACAGGCAAGCATCAAAGCCAGAATTTGAACCCATTTCCTCCTTGTCCACTTCTCAACTAAAGGATCTTGGAAAACCTCTAGTTCAAACCCTCTATTTTACAGATGAAGGAATTGAGACACTGAGAGAGGAAATTACTTGTCCAAGAACACACACAGAGTTATTAGGAAAAGCACAAAGTAACCCAAATCTTCTACTTTTAATATAAGATCTTGCATTATACCATGTCTTTTTAGGAAGTTTGTTTTTGGTATCCACCTATCCCCCAATTTATACTTTTCCTCCCTTCTTGACCATTCTTTCCCCCAACTCCCACATATATATACCTCAGGAAGGGGATCATTGTCCTTAAGATGTCCCCCCATGTTGGGCCCTCCATGATTCAGATATTCTTACTGGGTAATTCACTTGTAGTGAGACTCTGGTCTTATTTGCCCAATTCTTATATGCATAAGTGAATTGGGTTCCCAGATAAAGGCTAACTACTTTCCTCTCTCTCAAGGTTTTAGGGGTGTTGACGAGGGTTAGAGATGATTCTCTAATGCTCTTGGCTTGAGCTACTGTTCTATTTTGTTGTAACCAAAATCAATTGCTAGTAGTTAGCACTCCAGTGTCATTTGACAAATATCAATCAGCTCTTGCAAAGGCATATTTACTTATAAAATATAGTAAGAACAGAAGTGCAAACATTTCTTTCCAATCCTTACAAGTACATATTCTTATACTACCCAGATTCCTGAGGACAGGTGAGTTCAAACTTAAAGGAATTTCTACATAGCATTTATCCCATCAAGTTCACTTCTAAATTTAGCATAGCTGATGGATAAATCACTGTGGCTCCCTCTTGGCTACCTTTAATCCATGCTGAATCAAAAAGGTTGCTCAGGATTTTGCTCCTCACTGTCTTGGATGGTTTAAAAATCTAGCATTGTCTATTGCTCCCAGACTTCTGGTAGCTCATTATTCTATCTTTTCAAAGCTCACAGGAGCACAAGTATTTTCAATAATATCTCATCTAAATAAAGAACAAATGCTAAAAGGAAAAAAACAGAAGCCTGTTTTCATAGGTCACATATAAACACAAAGTGGGGAGTGTCCGAGTCCTTTCCTCACTCAGAGGCTTGCCCCTTGTCTCTCTTATTAGAACATAGATAGACAGGAAAGATCTGGTTCTGACCAGTCAGTGATCTTCTTCTTCCAGGATAGATAAATTCCTCTCTTTTTTTCTCCTTAGCTTTCCTTGCCAGCCTCAGCTGATTCTGAACTTTTAGCCCTCTTGACTCTATTTTAGAAGTGTCATGTTAGCTATATAGATAGATAAAGCATTTATTCAACACTTACTACATTATAAACCCTTTGCTACATTCTGAAAATACAAATATAAGCAATAAAGATAGTATTTTCGTGTAGCTTACATTCTAGAGTGTACATGTGTATTATATATATAATAAAAGAATCTGGAAAGGAGACCAGTGTAAAGGGTAAGGCTGCTTGTGAGGATGTAAAAAAGTTGGTAGAGTAAGGAATGGAGCCAGGAGAGAAGCATAGATATCCTAGATACCTCTTGAAATGGTTTTGGTGATTATCATTTTGCAGAATTCTTTGAGATTTGGTACTTCTGGTACTTGTAGGTCCTCTTCCTGACTGCCCCCCCCCATTATTTTTCTTGAGATATTTTGATTAGCATGGCACTAAATAAATTAATTTATGCATTATGGTCATTTTTATTATGTTGGGTTGGCCTATCCATGAACAATTAATAATTCCCTAATTATTTAGATCCATCTTTATTTATGTATAGAGTACATATTTCCTGAAGATAAGGTTTTCAACTGTGCAAAGAAGATAAGTCATATGGGACAGTGATCTTTGTCCACCTGGCAAACTCATAACACCTTAGGAGTTTATTTCATTTTCTTTAAGGAAAAACATTATCCTGGTCAAGGGCCCTTTGAGTGTTCTATATATCAATTCCTATAAAGTGAGAGAAAGAAAGGGGAATAGAGACAGCTCTAAGGAGAAAGTAAAACCTAGTCAGCAGAAGTGGGTAGAGATAGGCATGCTCTGAGAGAATCAGTTTTACTATCTTCCCGGAAGGGAAGGGTGAAAAAAGCATTTCTCAGCCAGTTTTCCTCCCACTGCTGGGTTATGGTGTGATCTCATATATCCTTCCTCTGAATCCTTAGAAATCTGCTTTTAACAAATGTAGAGTTAATATTGGACTATGCCTGGTTTTCTTCTCATCACAAAATCTAAGAGTATGCAATCACTCCCTGCATTCCCATCATTACTACTTTATCAACCAGTTCTGTCCTTTTAGTGAGAATAAGATCTAGTATAGTGTTTCCTTTAGTTGGTTTCCACTTTTTGAAAGATGAAATTATCATTAAGACAAGTCAATAAGTTGTTAGTTGCTATGCTTTTGACAGAAAGAGAGCTCCAACAGATGTTTGTATAATTGAAGCCTTCCGTCATCACTATATCTTGCCTCTATTTCAAGCTTATGATCTGTTTCCTAGGCTCCTCATCTATTTCCTTGTTTTGTCCAGGTGTTCTGTAATATGCTGTGATGACAAAATTGCCTCTGTTTCTCTTTCCACTGATCTTCGCCCAGATACCCTCCACCATGCTTTCCCCCTGAGGTTGATGAATCCCTTCACATTAGTATATCTTCTTCAATGACAATGACAACTCTCTCTGCCTTGTACATATTCTGTTTCTTTTGAGTAAAGTGATCCACTCCGATTCATATTCTAATCTGGGTTTCATCCCACCAAATCTCAGTGATAAATTAGAAGCTATGCTTACTTTCTTGAATTAAGAACTCTAGTTTCTCTTTACTTGTTCCTTAAGATCTGGGCATTTCTTTTCACCCATTTGAAGCCATGAGTTTTATTATCTTGGATTGTTTTCTCCTATGAACTACTTTTCTTATTCTTTCTTTATTGTTATTCTCTATTGTGTAAAGCTTGGTATTGATGGTTTTCTCTCCCCACTAATACTTTTATTTTAAAAGTTTTTCAGATTAGATTTGCATGAAACCAGATAGTCTTTATGAGATATACTTTATCCATGGCCAGTAGACTGATATATTAAGACAAGGTGAAAAAATACAAAACTTGTTCTTAGACACCATCTTATTAGTCAGATGTTCACTTCTGAAATCAGTTTTCCTCTTTCTCTTTCCCTTGGCTTTAGTGGATAATAGTGATAAAAACACTACCCATTCTGCTATCTTTAGCTTCTTGTTCATGACCTCATTATCTTCCACAGTGTTTTCTAGCTTCCTTAACAGATTGACTTTTTGTCAAAGTGTGCACCTCTGTTGCTCATTCATACACCTGCACTATACATCTGGATTTGACTTTTAAATGGAGAGCAGAGACAAACAAAGCACCTAAACTGAGAGAGGTTGAGAGACACAGAGAAGAGGGGCTTCATAGATATTTAGACTTGGTCCAATGGAGAAGAAACTTATATGTGAGGCCCCTCCAAAGAATCCTGCATCTGCAGAGATGGCAGTATATAGAGATAGTGTTTGAGAGGTGAGGAATGTCTGAGCCAAGGTAAATGCTGCGGGTAGACTCTTTATTGCAAAGTAATATAGTAATTTCTGGACCAAACTTCCTTTACCCATTGAAAAAAATTCATGGACCAAGTATGATTTTGCATTGAGTAGCAGAAAGGGATGGAACTATGATGTAGAAGATCAAATTTGTACCTTATCCTTCTTTGGTACTGTGAGTTATGTAGAATATTTAATTCATGTTTAAGGTGATGAATTTACAAAGAAAGGGGAAAATAGAGGCATAGAACTTTTATACCATGGAATAGATTACAAAACAATTAAAACCAAAAGAAATGAAATGTCAACTGAACAGTATTGTTATTGGAACCAATAGCCTGAAGAGGTTACTAAATAATAAGAAAGGAAGAATATAATTTGATAATAAAATGAAATATCAAGATTCCTAAGAGTTTTTTTTTTGTTTGTTTTGTTTTGCAAGGGTTAATAGAGAGCGGGGAGTCTTATAATTGTACTGTTGAGCCCAGGGAAATAGCTTATGGCTCTGAATTTTGAAAATTTATGCTAAGGACTTCGATGTCAACTAAGACCAATAAAATGATGGACACTGATCCAGGGAAAATGATGATACTTTATTAGAGTTTGTAAATATTAATAAAGAAGTTGGATGAGGGTGGATTTGTTAGGAATGCTGTTCTCCAGGTTAAGAAGTTCTTTACAGATAATTACCATGATTGGGAACTTCTGAGTCTGGATGAGTTAAAACAGAAAGCCACTTATGTGTTCGCACAGGAGAAAGAAAAGGGAAGTGATAAAGATACCATGATTGAAAGCTTTAGGAAGCAGTTAAGGGAGGTGAATTCTAGAGCCAATGAGAAGGAGATAAATGAAATTAAGGCAGTGGCAGCATTAAGGGCAGCAGAGAAGAAGAATAATGCCAATAATTATAAGACCAGTGGCAATACATACACAAAGAATCAGAGACAGCAATCCTGCTATGTTTGTGGCCGAATTGGACATTTTGCAAGGGAGTGTAGATTTAGAAGGAGATCATATGGGCAGAGGTACAACAATAATAACAATGGATTTAATTGGTTTAATAAATATTATGGATACAGGGGAAATAACTGGAATAATGGTTTTAATCATGGAAATGGCCAGCAAAATGTGTTCCAATGCCAGAATGCATGCTGCCAAGGTGCTCAAGCTCCTAATTTGGCAACGATTCAGAATTACATACGGGCTGGAGCCAGGCTGAAATTTAGCCATGTTGTACAGGGGAATGTTAATAATGGCAACATGAATGGAGGGACAGCTTCATTATGAAGGTGTGCCCGAAGTTCAGAAGTGATTGATCAAGTTAATGGGACTAAAGTGAATGTTGATGAAATTGTGTGTGTTAAAGAAAATGATGATGTAATTGTGGATAATGGAAATGGTGCACTTGGTGTTAATATTGATTTGATTGGTGATAATAAGAATTTAATTAATAATGGTAATGAGTTGATCAGTGTTAATTTAAATGGAATCAATGATAGTTTAATCAATATGAATGATAATTTGATGAGAATTAATGATAATTTGAATGGTATTAATGTTAAATTATCTGAATTAACTACTAGTAATAGTGTAAATAGTACTTTGACCATTGTTAATGGTACTTTACCCACTGGTAGTACTAATTTAACTAGTATTGGTAATAATTTGATTAAGATTGATGATGGTTTATATGGTGTTGATAATAATTTGATTAGTGTTGTAAATAATTGTGAGAAAAAGAGAAATAGTGTTTTAAATGGTGTTAGAAGTTCTAGTAATTGTGGAATTAAGAAGAATAATAGAAATTGTGATTTGATTAAGGATAAATTGATTGTGAATAAGAATAATGATACCAGAATAGAGGTGAAAAGGACCAAAGGTTTAAAATCCTGAGAAAATTCTTTAATTCGAGACGATGTTAACTTGGATGGACAGGAAATGGCTGATATTTCATGTGTTGATATTTCATATTTGCTGTTGATTTTGTTGGAAATTTTGCATTGTTACTTGTTGTTTTATGCTTTGAGCTATGTAACTGTTCAATGTATTTATCCTTTTACCTTTCTTTGTTGAAATCCCTAGTGTAGGGTAGAGTAGGATAGTGTTAGATAGAATAGAGTTAGTGTAAGAACCTTTAATTACAGTCCACCTCTGCTATCCAATTAAAAATCCTGGTAGCTATTTTCTACAGATTGCCTAGTCACTGCCTTTCCTTCTTCAAAGGATTTAGTACATGACTCACAATTTTTCTTTCCTCTCCAACTCCTGCACTCATAATAGAAAGTTTCAACATGACCTTCAAACACCTACACCATTTAATTTCTCAATCTACCCATTTCCTATAACTTACTCCTCCACCCTACCTTAATGGCACACAAAGGTAGTCATACCCTCAATCTTGCCACTGCTGCTAGGCAACAATTCTACACCTCTCTTATCAACTCACTATCCCACTTTCGATAGTGACTCCAAACTTTTTCATCCTTCCTCAAATTTTCCATGGCTCTCTCTACCCTAATCCTCTCAGCTGAAAAACTTGCCTCCAATTTCACATTTTCAATTGCCTTTCAGACACTTGAACTAGATGGCCAGGAGACAAAATCATCATGTTCAAATCTGAACTCATTATCTTTCCTTCTAAATCTTCTCCACTTCCAAACTTCCCTATTACTGCTATATTTCTCCTAGTCCCTCAGGCTCAAAACATAGGGGTCATCTTTGACTCCTCACTTTCTTTCAATCCTCCATGTCCAATCTATTTGTGTAAGTTTTTCAATTTCCCTTAACAATAACTCTCAAATATGCTCCATCTTTCCTCTGATATATTGCCACTATCCTAATACAGACCCTCACTAGCTTACTTAGACAATTGTGAGAGGGCGTCTCCTTGTCTCAAGATTCTTGCCACTCCTATCCATCCTACATTCAACCACCAAAGTGGCATAGGTCCATACCATGTCACTACCCTACTCAATATTCACAGTGGATTCCTATTACCTCCAATAGCAAATACAAAATATTTTATTTGACATTCCAAGCCCTTCATAATCAGCTCCTGGCCCACCTTTTGTAGGTACTGCCAGATAGGTACTCTTCAATCCAGTAACACTGGTTCCTTGATTTTCCTCAAATAAGACACTCCATTTCTAAACTTCAGATGTTTTCTCTTATGTTATCCATGTCTGGAATGCTATCCCTCCATATCTCTACCTCCTGACTTTCCTGGCTATCTCTAAGTTCCAACTAAAATCCCATTTTCTACTAATGCTTTCCCTTTGCTAATTATTTCCTATTTGACCTGTATTGAGCTTGTTTGTATATATTTGTTTGCTAGTTGTCACCTCCCATTAGATTGTGAATTCTTTGAGGGCAGGCAGGTACCATCTTTTGTCTTTTTTTGTGTTCCTGTTGTTTAGCACAGTGCCTGGCATATACTACCCATTTAAAAATGCTTATTGGCTGGCTGAAATTAAAGAGAAGACAAGCAGAAAAATTGGCCATGTCTGATTTGAGTGGTAGTTCTGACAGAAGGAACCCAAATATGCGGAAATCATTGTAAAAGTTCTAAAAATTGCTGCAAAGTAGTATCAGCAGGCATAGAAGAATCAGCTAAAAAAGCCACTGTGTATAGCCTGCTTCTGTTTTTTGTTATTTAGTTGTGTCCACCTTTTCACGTTCCCATTTAGGGTTTACTTGGAGTGATTTGCTATTTTCTTTTCCAGATCACTTTACAGATGAGGAAATGAAGGAAAATAGGATTCAATGACTTGTCTAGGGTCACAGAACTAATAAGTGTCTGAGGCCAGATTTGAACTCAGGTCTTTCTGATTCCAGACCTGGAGCTCTATCTACTGTACCCCTTAGCTGCCCTGACTGCCTCTTTACTGCCTATGTTAACCTCTTGCCCAACAAAACAGAAATAAGAATAGAAACATGATATTTTAGAATGACAAAATATTTCATATATACATTGCCTCACTTGAGCTTTATAATATCTCTAAGAGGTAGGTTCCAGATATATATATATAACCTATTTTACAGATAAGGAAACTAAGGTTCAGGGATCAGGGACATTACGTAGCTTGCCTGTGGCCACATAGCTAGAAAGTATTAGAGGAAGGTTTTGTACTCAGGTCTTCCTGATACTAAGTCCACCATCATAACCAGGTTTATTGGAATGGGTGTATAAATCAGATTTCATAGTGAAGGTCCTTGATAACATAAGATTTAATTTATAATAATTCGTTTTCCATCTACTTAGTAAAGAAAAATTATTATGAAGGAGAAAATCTTTGCTTATTACTAAAACTCATATGAAAAAAATTTAAACTCCAAAGGAATGTTGAGTTGGAATAGGGTAGCACAGAATAGATATTTAATAAAGATTGACTGACATATATGTGTGTGTGTGTATATATATATAGTTTTACCAAAAAAGAAACAAGAAGCTATCAACTATTTTGACTCCTTTGAAGAAAACTTCATTTGGTACAAATGTTAGGTAATTGGTCAAATGGGAATAAATATCTTGATGGGTGCTAAATCAGTTCTTATAGCAAATTATTTAAAAATGAGATTTGGCTACTTTAAGTAATTCACTTTACCGTTCTCTTCCCTTACTAAGTTATTCTCCTAGTAATTTTGTAGAGAAATATGAGACAACCTAGTTTTGAGCAAAAATTAGATTTGAAGAGTATGGTTGTTGTTTTTGAATGTGGAGAAAGTAAAGTACAATATCCTTAAGCATGACTTTCTATCTTTCTTCATTTGACCTCAGAGTAGTTATATAAGTGGATTTGGATGATGTTAAAAAAAGGCAAATTAGACAGAAACATTCTTATTTCTCAGAAATCTTTAAATAAGGAATGAATTGATGAGAGAGTGTGGTAGGTTTAGTGGAAAGAAAATTGGATTTGGCATTAGAGAAATTGGTTTCAAAGCCTCATTCTTAAATTTCTGTGTGTTATGTGTCAAATTAGCCCCTCTAAGTTTCGATTTCCTTGTTATTATTATTTCTTTATATCTATTTAAAAGACGTAAATAATCTAAAGAGAGGTCTTCTAGGGTCCCTTCCAGTTCTAAATCCTATAACCCTAAAATATAAAGAAAGAGCACTTTTCAAACAATTACCGTGCGCCAATTCTGGGCTTATTATTCTCTTGCTAAGAAGACTTAACTCATAGGAATCAATAGCCTCACAGATCCTTTTCAACTTTAAATCTGTGATCATATGACCTTTGGCATCCATATCCTTGAATGTGTAATGCCAGTTTCCTTCAGAATATAGTCTCAAGTTGGGTTAAGTAGGCAGCCTGAAAAAAATTGATTTGTAGGTACTTGTAATTGGGTAAGATTGTTCTCTGAAAAACTAATGGCAAAAGGTCTTATGCCTCACTACTTAAGCTTATGTACAATTTGTACAGCTGCTGTTGGATAGTCTCAAAATTTGAAGTGGAGTTCAGTCATTTTACAACTTCACCCCTCCCTCTCCTAGCAATAGTCAGAGCTTTCTTTGACTCTTTCCCCTTTCACTTGAATCTTTAAGTATCCACTCTGGCATTGCCATTGAAAATTGGATCCAGAAGTCTACAGGTTCATAAGTACAAAGACAGATGATAAGGAAATAGTTGTCACCCTAGATGAACTAAGTCTCCCCTAAATTCCAATCCAAGAGAACCCAATTTGGATTTATCCTCTTGGCAGTCATGATTCTCTCTCTGGCATGTCAAGGTATAAGCTAGGAGAAGGATTACAGATGAAGGTTAGAAATAAAGAATCTTCAGTGGGAAAAACCAATGTGATGAACACATGGTACATTTAAGAGAGCAGTGTGAAACAAGGTGCTAGGTCTGGGCTAGATCTTCTTGGATTTTAAATGACAAAATAAAATCAAAGGACTTTAAGCAGCTTTGAAGCCATATGATCAGAGCTAGACATTAGGAAGACTAATCTGGAAGTAATGTGGCCACCAAATAAGGGAAGAGTATTTAAAATCTAATTACTTCCCCACTATACTAATATTAATACTTTTTGCAAAAACATTAATTAAAATTAATTTGTTAATTAATTTATTTCAATTAAATATTTTAATGTATTAATTAATAAATTAATGGTATGATTAATTAAATTAATTAAATGAATAAAATTTTAAAAGAATAATTTAATTAAAAATAGATCTGATATTGATCAATTAATCTCTGGGTTTCAGCCTTCTCATTACTTTGGGCATAGTCTATTTCTAAGAATTCACACAATGCTTTCCCTGGGTTGGGAAGTTGCTTCTTTACCATTAATTCACAGGAGTCTTTGGCTCAAAGTGTGTTTTGGCCATTGACCACTAAATATCTAACTGAGATTACAGTGGGATTACAAATTGGAACCAAGAGACTCATAGTCCGAGAAAAATTAGAAGGAGATGGAGAGAGAATGGCATAGAGAGGGGGAAGAAGGGGTAGAAAGAGACAGAGACAGACAGACAGACAGAGACAGAAACTGAGACAGAGCAAGACACAGAGACAGATAGAGAAAGAGAGAGCTATACGTCTACATGTATCATATCAAAAAGTAACTCTATCTAAAAAGGAAATGGGGTTTAACCTGACATGACCTATTCTTTTAAAAGTTTTTAAAATTTTATTTAATCTTTTAAATTTATTTTAAAAAATTACAGCTTTTTTTCTATTATAAAGATTTTTTTTTACCAATTACATATAATAAATTTCCACATAAGTTTTCCTCATCTCTATAATGAAAGGGTTGGATTAGGTGAACTGGGAGGTTCTCCTCCCTCTAGTTGACCAGTAACTGGGAGCCTACTATCCCCACCCTGAGTTATTGATGTAGGGTATCAGGACCTAGGAAACAAATGTTGGTTGATTGGTTGGGTTTTTTTCCACTTTGGGAAGCTTATAATTTTATTTAGAACTGGGGTTTCTCTTTATGTCCCATGTCCAACCCAGACTCCTAGGACACTGGTAGTTCAGGACTCATGGCACTACCTCTTATGGTTAAATCTCAGAGTAAAGGAAATAAGCATTTATTAAGTGCCTACTATATATCAAACATTGTGCTAAGCATATCATCTTGTACAACAATTCTGGTAAAAAGGTGCTATTATTATCCTTATTTTATAGATGAGGAAATTAAGAAATCCAGACTTTAAGTGACTTGCTCAGGATAATAAGGGAGGCTGAATTTTAATTCAAATCTTATTGGCTCCAGGCCCAGGGATAGCTGCCTATCTAAGGTAATTTGGTATAAGGATTTGGCTATCCAGACAATTTAATCAGTAGCATAAGTAATGTGGTCCTACTATAAGGGATTATGGGCTATAGCTATAGAGGGAAAATTCATAGTAAGCAAACATTCAGTTTGCAAGTATTTATTGTTTCTACTCTATGCCAGCACTCTGTTAGGCCCTGTGAATATAAATACAGCTACCCTGACTACATCCTGGCTTTCCTGGTCACAATTTCAATATATTGAGTGTCAATAGAAGAAATTAAGTGGAAATTTTTTGGGAGCTTTGTGAAAGCCCAAGATGACACACAAAGGCCAGAAAAAGTTCAGAAACTTAGAAATACATAAAATATATGTATAGTATTTTATAATATCAACATATTTTATCTTTTAATACCACAAATATATACAATTTCTTTTAAGAAGCTAAAATAAATAACAATTTAAAGTTTGTGAAAAGAACATAAAAGTCAGCAGACAACACAAAAGGTTAGAAATGTAGTTATCTTGAAAAATTTAGTAACTGGCAAGTGCATAAAATATATGTTCTGTTTATGTATAGTATCTATTTTACTGTTAATAATATAAATGGACAGCTACACATTTTTTCCCCTTTAAATAAAATTTGTAGTTAGAGAACTCTGGTTATATGCACTGGTTTGGAGATGCCAAGTGTATTTACTCTCTCAAGTGATATCTTCCAGTGATCTCCCAGAGATTCTTGAATCTTATTTAAACACCATAAGCTCTATTAAAATCAATGGGTCCCTAGCATAGTGTTTCAATTGGTTCAGAAAGTGCTCCCAAAAAACAGAGGAAAGTGATGAACTTGAAGGAAAAAGTAGAATTGTTAGATTTGCTTCACTCAGGCAAAACCTCTGCCATGGTTGGCTGCCATTACTGCATTAATGAGTTGACCATAAGGCATATCAAGAGAAAAAGAGAAGGAAATATGCTAAGCCCTTGTTGTGGCTACACTAAAACTGCAAATCATTTGCAGAAACCATCTGCATGTCTCTTGTGTAGAAAGTGCAACTGATCCAACCATTCTGGATGGCAATTTGGAACTATGCCCAAAGAGCACAAAAAGACTGCCTGCCCTTTGATCCAGCCATACCACTGCTGGGTTTGTACCCCAAAGAGATCATAGATAAACAGACTTGTACGAAAATATTTATAGTTGTGCTTTTTGTGGTGGCAAAAAATCGGAAAATGAGAGAACGTCCTTTGATTGGGGAATGGCTGAACAAATTGTGGTATCTGTTGGTGATGGAATACTATTGTGCACAAAGGAATAATAAATTGGAGGAATTCCATGTGAACTGGAATGACCTCCAGGAATTGATGCAGAGTGAAAGGAGCAGGAACCAGGAGAACATTATACACAGAGACTGATACACTGTGGCACAATTGAACATAACGGATTTCTCTAATAGCAGCAATGCAAGGATTCAGAGCAAGGCTGAGGGACTTATGAGAAAGAAAATTAGTCACATTCAGAGGAAGAACTGTGGGAGGAGAAACACAGAAGAAAAACAACTGCTTGAACACATGGGCTGATGGGGATATTTTTGGGGATGTAGACACTAAATGATAACTCTAGTCCAACTATCAATAACATGGAACTAGGTCATGAGCAATCATACATATAAAACCCAGTGGAATTGTGTGTTGGCTAAGGGGGGTTAGAGGGGTTTGGGGGAGAGGGAAAGAACATGAAATATGTAACTATGGGAAAATATTCAAAATAAAAATAAAAAAATAAAAAATCCTTTTCTTCATTCTTAGTTTTTTTATTAGAGAATTTAATTCATTAATATTTTGGTTATAATTGCATTTTCTTAGATTAAATTGATCTAATCTATTCCACTAATCCATTGTTCTGTATCTTAGCCAGTACAAGATTATTTACATTATTGCCAATTTGAGATCTGTTATTACTAGTTCTCCTTCCTTTCCTTTGCATTCCTCCCACCCCCTCTTGATTCCCTTTATAGTCTTTTTAAAAAAAATCTTTACCTTCTGCCTTAAACATACAAAGTATTGGTTCCAAGGGAGAAGACTTAAAAGAGCTAGCCAATAAGGATTAAGTGACTTGCCCAGGGTCACATAGCTAGTAAGTATCTGAGTCTAGATTTGAACCCAGGATCTCTTGATCTCTTGTCTCCAGTCCTGACTCTCTATCGACTGAGTCACCTATCTGCCCCAAATCTCTTAATATTATTGATGTGTTCTTCCACATTAATTTTTATTATCTTTTATTGATCTATGATATATATTTTTTACATATATATATACATATATATATATATTTGGTAATTTGGTTGATAGGACACTGAATAAGTAAATTAATTTAGGTAGAATCGTAATTTTTATTATATTGATTCGGCTTGCTCATGAACATTGAAAATTTTCCAATTGTCCAATCGGTCTTTTAAATTTTTTTTTAGACCCTTACCTTCTACCTTAGAATTGCTACTGAGTATCAATTGATGTTAAATGACTTGCCTAGGGTCATACAGCTAGGAAGTGTTTGAAGCCAGATTTGAACCCAGGTCCTCCTTTTCTAGGCTTGGCTCTCAATTCACTGAACTACCTAGCTGCCCCAATTCTCCAGTTGTTTAGCTGTCCTTATTTATGTGAAAAATGTTTTGGAATTGGTTTCATATAGTTGCTTGACAGGTAGACTCCCCAGTATTTTATATTGTCTGTAGTTATTTTAAATGCAATTTCTTTCTATCTTTTCCTGCTAGACTTTTTGGTAATAAACCCTTTCTTTTAAAAAAAACCCTAACACTTAGTTCTTGTGGTGAGTTATGCTGACATCAAAATGTTAAAATGTTTCTCCTTTTCTCCTCCTACCTGCTCCCCTTTTCTTCTATTACTTGCCCAAGGTCCTTGAATTTAGGAATCTTTCCTTCCTTCCTCCCTCCCTCCCTCCCTCCCTCTCTCTCTCTCTCTCTCTCTCTCTCTCTCTCTCTCTCTCTCTCTTTCTTTCTTTCTTTCTTTCTTTCTTTCTTTCTTTCTTTCTTTCTTTCTTTCTTTCTTTTCTTCCTTCCTATTAGATCTCCTTCCTTTGCATTCCTCCCACCCCCCTCTGGATTCCCACAATAGTTTTTTAAACCTTTACCTTCTGCCTTAAACATACAAAATTTTGGTTCCAAGGGAGAAGACTGATTAAATAAATAGAAGAAAAGAAAAAAATGAAATAGTATATAAAAATTCTGAGTAAGCAAGAATAAACCCATAGCAGATCCTAGAATCAGGGCCCAATAAAGTGATTTATGTCTCACAAGCCTGTAGGACCATTGCAGCAATATGCACTTACTCAATCAGCAGCCAAGACTACAGAAAATTGCCACGCTATGAAAGGCAGAAAAGGGACTAGATTTTAGTAGCAAATGGGAAATATCATTCCCTGGTCTGATTTTACTTTTGCTCTCAGGGATAGGGGAGCCAGAATTATAACTAAGCTGAGGTACTTTGTCAGAACTGGGCACAGGGACATCCTGCATCTGACATGGTCAAACAGCTGCTTCCACGAACCCCAAAACAAGTCCTTTGTCTTGATGTAGATTCTCATCAATCCCACAGGGATTGGTTGGTCTCTTTGACCTTGTACTTCTTGGCACTGTAAAATGGCTCTTTTGTGATCCCTTCTCCTAGAATTAGACACAATCATTAATCAAAGTCCCATAATATTTAACAATCAATGGCAGTTTCCATAGTCTAAAGCTTTTGGGTATGCATTAATATTAGGGTTAAAGGATATTGTAAACTTATATTAGTGCAAAATCAAAAAATCATTAATATTGGTAATGTGCTTCAAATACAAAAATGAGAGAAAAAAGAAAACTCAGATACTCTATTGCATATACAAGAAAAAACAACAATAACTTTTTTAAAAATAAAAAATATATAGTTCACAATTAGTGACACACCGTGTTACCCAAAGAGAGGCAGAATACAAAGGTTTCTCACCCAAAAATGTGATCCATTTCCTTTTTAACTTGGCCGTGATCCACAGTGTGAGTGCAAATGACAGCTTTATAAAACAGTAGTACAACAGGTAATGCATATTCAAAGAATTATCAAAATCCCCCAAATCATAAGAGTCAATTTAATGACAATAGCAAACAAATCCACTCTCATTAGGATTCACATGAGTCTCAATAGCCACTTGCTGTATAATGTTAAAAAACAACAACAAAAAAAAACCTTTGAAGCTCATGGATACTTGTCACAAGTTCTGCAAATCTAGCCAATCTTTCAACAATGGCTGAAATATTTTTAACAAAGTCTATTACTGCCATCATTCCAAAATTTGGCAAAGGAGCCCAGAAAAATAGAAACCTCTGTACTGCTGATGAAAACCTTTTTGGTTCAAAAATGTCACCAAGAATCTAGATCAGTGATGGGAAAACTTTTTAAAGAGGGGGCCAAAGGAAAGGAAATGATCATCTGTCAGTCTGTTTCTAAGGCAACTCTTTTGAAGTTTCATTGTATTATATCCTACTCATTGTATTTGTCAGATTAGGAATAATGTCACATAGCCAGATAGAACATTTCAGGGGGTCTCATCTGGCCCGTGGGCCATAGTTTGCCCATCACTGATCTAAATCATTCTGGTAGAAGGGTAGAGTAAGCTGAAGAGTTACGAATATATATTAAAAAAACCCATCCAGTGGTAACCAAGTCCCTTGGGAAATCCTCCCCCTCCCGGATGAGATTATAACCCAACACGAGGTAACCAGGTCCCTTGGGAAACCCTCCCTCCTTTGATATGAGACTGGAACAGCCATAAAGAGCATATCTTTATATGTTCCATTCATTGCAATGTGGAGGCAAGGAATACAATAGTAAAAATCATTTCTGTTGTCTCATCCATTACATTTTTATAAATGCAGAGGTGGGGAATACAATATTTCCATTGCACTTCACTTCAACTACTAAATGGACCCTTACCTTTTGTTACAAACAACTCAAAGGCAGTCAAATGATCAGGCAGAAGTAGTATTGCTCCTAAATATCTAAAAAATCACTTATGAAGATTCCTTAAAATCAATTTACATTTCTAGGTCATTAAATTCTCCAAAGGTTACATACAGGTTGTAACCAGTGTGATGGAGTCCATCCATCATCATCTGTGTGACAATTAACAAAGGCAAAAAGGAACAAAAGGCCATTTAGGTAACATGTGATCTTGATGGATTTGGTGACAAACCCAGCATCCATAAGGAACTATAGTTTTGCCACAGAAAAACGTTTGTGCAAATTGTTTGTAGACTTTTACAATGGTATTTTCTCCAGTCCAGTCATATGGGGAAGTACCAATAAAGACAATGTAACAGAATATGTAACTAAATGGCCAAAACATAGTAGCTGAAAATGATATAGTGTAACAGAAGATATTAGATTAGATCAATATGTAAACTTAAAAAACAAAATTAAATCAAAACAAACTATCAGCAAATACAATATATGTGATAGGATACAGGCACTGAATTCAAGAGTCCTTTTCTCTAATTCCTATAGCTGAGTTACAGAGACTTCTTCACTATTTGGAGGGGAACAAACTAAAACAGTTAGCAATGGAGTCTGAAAAGCTAAAAATTAACCTCCAGACTCTTTAAAGTTCCTTCCCTTCCCCAGTGTCATCCTCCATTTAGATTCTTTTGGTCACAAATCTGGGGTTCCCCATACCTGCACTGGGCATAGTATGTATGATCCCCATATTAGATGTGTTGTAGAGACTGGGTAGGCCAAAATGGCAAGGGGGTGTAGGGGAATGTATCTCCCCCCTCAATCTCAGGGTTACTCAAGCTAATTGCAAGGACAAGTGCACCCAGGAATGATAGTAATAAAAGACATCCCAAAACTTTGAGCTGTGTCTGCTCTGTAATGCTCTCCTGAAATGGGAGCTGTTTGAGATAGGCAGGAAACTGGGTCAAGCTTGCAATTCTACTTATTAAATTGGTTGTAAGTCTACTTCCTGTCTGTAGGTGATGCTAGCCTAGTATGCACTGGCTAGGAGTAAAGACCTCACAAGGCTAGTAGTTAGAGACAAGCCCAATCAGCCTTTGAATGGAGGGATACCAAAAGGCTTAGCCCAAGGCTAAGTGAGGGAAAACAAAAGCATTCTATTTTAGGCACAGTGAAGGTAAAAACTCCTCAGAGTTGTTTAGCTGAGCTGGTCTGGAAAAGCAAAAAAGGTTTTAAGTGGCTTCCATGCTTGCAACCCATGTGGTGTAAGGGGGAAAAGGGGGTTTTGGGTTCAATATATTAAAAGGTGGTTGCCAGGGGAAATCTCCCCATTTTAGGAATAACCTCAAGTCAAAATTGACTTTATGGAAGTTTATTTACAATTGAGAAGACAGAGAGGAAATAAGGAAATAAGAATCTAACACAGCAGATAAATTACTAAGATCCTCTAATTAATCTAGGTAGATCTAATTAACCCTTAGCTGAGAGTCAGTGGGCCAGAGGCCCAGAGGTGAATGAAGCAAAGCTTCATTCACAGAGTATTAAAAGAAGTTCCTTAAGAGAAGTTCAGGAAGATTCAGTCAGTCTTTAAATTCACCAAGGTTTTAGTGTTCTAGCCAGCACTCCTCCATGGACTAGAAGAGCTCCTTCATCAGCTGCCCTCTTAACCAGTAGCCCCCAGCTGAGTGAGGACCTTCTCTTTTTAAAGGGGTCACTTAGGCATCACTTCCTGAGCCTCCCTCCTAATTTGTGTGTCCAATCACCATAGATGCTTCTCATAGTACTTCTAGGAAGTAGTTTGTTGATTCTGATTGGTCACCCACTCTAGCACACATGGGTTACAGACCTCCCAGAATTAGAGGTGCTAGTGGGCAGTGTAGACTTAATCTAATTATCACAGTGGGGGTTTAGGAAAGGCCTTAAAAAGAGAGCAAACTTCTAGGAGTAAGAGAAGGCTAAACTTTCTCAATTTATCCTAGTAATTAATACTTTCTAATAACAACAAGAACAACAAAAACTGAGCTGAAATTATTAACTTCCTCTAACTTTCTGGGATTCTGTGCTGTGGGATGCTAGCTTCCCCTTGGTGAAAGGAGTCAGAAGGGTTAGAGGCTAATTGTTGCTAAACAAACAAACAAACAAACAAAAACACACTTGGCTTACCAGATCATAGGGAGCAATGCACTCAGCTGCTAGAAATGTAAGGGAAAGAGGGATTTATACTTTACCAGACACCCAGGAAGCAGTTCACAAGGACTCCCAGCTTGTGTGTTCAAGAGACATGGTGTCAGCACTAACAGTAGCAGGAGAAGAAGTTGCAGGCTCTCAAGGACCTCCTAGGCAGTGAGTAAGGGAAGTAGAAGCAGCAGAAGCAGGAGCAGGAGCAGGAGCAGCTCAAGTGTTTATAGAGTTTATTAATAATCACTTGTAATAGAAGAATAAAACAGGTAATTAACAAAATATAAGGCCATGTGAGTAGATTCTCCTGCCACTTACCTCACACCACCTTCACCAAACAGGTTCACAGGAACAGTGCTATAACAGAGAGAGAGAGAGAGAGAGAGAGAGAGAGAGAGAGACAGAGAGAGAGAGAGAGAGAGAGTCTATGTGGTGTCTCTCTTCTAGCTCTCTCCTGGGGCCAAATATACACTGGGGGACTTTAAAGGGGTATTCACCCCAAAACTGGGTGACCTGGATGGTCCTGCCACCCCACAGGAATTGGGGGCAAGGCATTCCTTTAAGATGAGGTATGTGGTACCCCAATCTGATCCTGAATAAGGATGGGGTTCACACAAACATCCCCCTGATCAGTTAACTTCGCAGTGGATGGTCTGGCTTCAGGATAGAGGTAGCCAGACAAAGCTGTGGTTCCCCTCTCCCTCATAGTCTCTCAGGAACTCTGGGATGCTATCTGACTGATGAATGGCTTTTATTAATCACAATTCACGGATTGGGGAAAAGGGTGAAGGGCAGAGGGATTTTGGGGTGCTCTTTTCGCTATTGCTTTGAGGTCTGTCACTTGGGTGGGATCCTCTGTGGTTCCCTTACTCAAGCTTCTCCCCTCGCTCCTTCTCCTGTTTTTCTATTTCTATCCTTTTCTATAATTGTAAGGTTTGACTGAAAAAGAGTCTCTCAGCAAGGTTGGGTAATGGGAGAAGGAGACTAAGAGATCACTCCCAAAATGGAGACCAAAAACTTAGCTGACTCTATAATTGAAGTCTTGATGGGTGAGATGCAAAGGAATGGCTTTGATCAGGGAATCAGGGTTTCAATTTCCAAAGAAAAATCCTCAGGAAGCCCTCAGGAATGGATCCGAGCTGGGATGTCCACCTCCTCTCTCCCCCCAGGTCTCTGCCTAAAGCCCTCTCCTCTTCTCCTCTCCCGTAGAAATCCCAGAATTCTCCCTGGTCTCAACTGTCAGCAACTGCCAGCAACTGCTTCTCCCCCTTGCACAAATCCCATTCTTACACAGAGAGAGAGACAGAAAGACAGAGAAACACAGAAAGAGACAGAGAGACAGAGAGAGACACACACACACAGAGACAGAGACAGAGAGAGAGAGAGGAAGGGAGGGAGAGAGAGAGACAGAGACAGAGAGACAGAGACAGAGAGTGATAGGGCTACACCAAATTTGTATCCTTCCTACATCAACACATAACATGAGAAGGAACATAGGATGCTGGGAAATGGAGTTCTAGGGTACAAAAATTAATTACACAGTAGAGCAGTTTAAAATAGACAAAAGGGCAGATTAGCCACAAGCTACAGCTGTTGGTCTGTTTACAGAACCAATAGATAGTATTACTTCTAAGATGAAAGGTAAGGCATTTTTCTTTTTAAAGAAAGCCACTGTCCATCTGTAAGGTCTTAAGTCTCTGTAGGACTTTGCAAATGAATTTATATCATAAACTGGTATTAATTTTGGGGGCTGCTTGCCAAGGAGATCAAGTGATTACTGGATAGGGCAATTTCTAGGCCCTTTGTACTCCTCATTTGGGGCAACTGCTTTCTATTAATTCATCAGTGCATGCATTCACTCAGCAAACCTTTGTTAAGTGCCTACTTAATATTATTTTTATGCTTTTCATCAGCTCTCCCATCTGTCCTCTTCTCTGAGACTCAAATAGCTCTTGAGGCAGCTCATGATGCAGTGGATAGAGCTCAGACCCTGGATGTTATGGAAACAAAAAGGGAAATGATATGGAAAAAAGGGCAAAGAATCAGGATAAAGGAAACAGCTTTGAGGAAAAAAAAGAAGAAAAATGATCAAACTATGTCTATTTTCAGATATGCATGGGGATGGGAAATTGGGGAAAGAAAAAACCTTCTGGAGCTTCTCTCATTCATTGAATAGGTAATGAGTAATGGCTGAATCAGTATGAATTCTTTGTTCTGATATGCCTTCAGGGACGTAACAGTCTGCTCTAATCTTTCCCTTCTTTACATGTCTTTATAAGACTATGATAGAGAGGATCCCTCAGAAAGAATGTTGTGAGCCTTCAGCCACAAAATAGCCCTAATTAGTCAACTTGGCCTCAATAGAAAAAAATACCTAATAGATCAAAAAAGATCTATTTGTGGCTAGTAGGTTTTCTTTGCTGGATAGGACAACTGGAATTGCTAAGGATGATAGTAAAGCTTGACTTGGCTAGGTGAGAAATGAAGGATAAAGCCTCTCAAAGTGAGTCCAGGATTTGATGGTTCAGGACTATGGATCAGGATTCTTGACCAAGGCAGAGCAAAACAATTCAATGAATCAAAACAGAGTTCAAGTGAGCCAGAGACAAAAGTATAGTATATGCCCACTTGAAATAGTGTGATTCAAAGGAGCAAAATGGGGGGGCAATGCTGAAATTATCTCTGCAAGCCCAAACATTGCCAGTCAAGTGGGCAACAAAGAGCATGGAACACAGACTTAAAGTAGAATCGAAAAAGCCTGAGGCAACTTGATTCATTTTAGCAGTTTGAGGTGTCTTCTGAATTTTAAAATAGGGTATGTGTGTGGCCTATTCCTAAGATTATTCTGATGAAGCAGTCCAAGGAGGGATATCCTTGCATGCTGATATGGACAAGATCAGATCAGGCAAGAATAGAGAGTACATAGTGTCAGGATAAGAAGACAGAGCTTAAAAGAAAAACAATAGAGTCCAACCAATAGTCAGTTTAGCTATACTCCATTGATTTTGCCTTCTAATCTAGTACTGAACACCTCAGCTTGAATCTCCTTTCTGTTACTCAATTTCCTGCTTGTATTTCAGCTCTTTGGATATTGTCACTCCAGAGCAACTCTAATTTTGGACCGATCTTTGGTTAAACTCCCTTGATTCTGGATCTATTCTCTGCCATCTCCTTAGGAGAGGAATGTACTCAACTCTCAGGATTTTTATCATCAACATTTGATGATTATGCTCCTGCTCTTCCTTATAGGGCTATGACTAAAGTCATCTGCTTATATGTTGTTGGTTCACTTCTTAATTATTCTGAATTTAACACAATTGTGTTAGGATTTGAAGAAGATAGAAGGCAACCAGGGAACTGGTCTGTTAGATGGATAGCTGAAGGTCACCAACAATTCAACCCATACCTGTTTGATCTAAGAGATCAAGGTCCTTAATTTGGAAACACTTCCACCTTTGAATATAACCTGCTCCACTTAGTTTCCAGTGATGCTTGAGCTGGTAGAAGAAATATCTAATATATCCCCTATCCAGCATGGTTCCTTTACCAGATCACCTACAGGAGTTGTTTTCCTCTAGTATCTGGATTTGGGTTGTGGAATAAGCATTTATTAAGTGACTACTACATGCCAGCATTTTTTCAAATATATCTCTTTTAATCCTCACAATAACCCTGGGAGGGAGGTGCAACCTCCATTTTGTAGCAGAGGAAACTGAGGTAAACAGTGGTTAAATGACAGCTATTAAATATTCAAGGCTGGATTTGAACTTAGGAGCTCTTGACTCCAATTCCAAAATAGCCTCTTTCATTTAGTCACCACCATCTATATATTCTTTTTTAAAATTAAAAACAATTATTTATTTTTAAAAATATTTTTCTATATTCACCTATATATTCTTAAAAGAACACTTTTTTGGAGACTGACCATGCTCCTTCTGGAACCAATTTGATGAAATTACAGAGTGATGAGTCTTTGTTTGGTATGTGGATTGAAATTCCCCGGAATATAGAAACACCACAATTATCATTTCCAGACATTGACAATTAAGGATGAATGGTTGAGTCTTAGCAATTAGGAATGAATAATTGTCTTGGATTGATGTGATCAACTCTCCATTTCTAAATACATAATCCTAGGATGGGTTGGGGACATGTAGAGTCACCATATGAAAAAGGAGCCTTCATTTTAGAGTTGCCCCTTTCTCATTTACAGAGAAGACTGGGGAGAGTTGAGGACAGATTATAAACTTAGAGCAGTCTTTGGAGAGGAAAGGATGGAATGGACCTGTGCACTGGCATAACCTTATCCTACTTTTCTCACCTTCCTCCTCTCTCCATCCAACAGGTACTTACTGACCTCTGAGACTTAGTCCCAGAGATGAAGTAGCTTGAGCAATGGTGGAGTATCAATTATTCCTGGATTCCAAGGAATTATAAATACTTGGACTTAGCCTTGGAGAGGCAGTGGCAGAGAAACATTACATTTACATGGATTCTTAACTTTGTAGTTTCAGGTTGGGGAAACCATTTCCCCATGAGGCAAGTTCTTGAAACCCAACTAGAAAGAGTAGGAATGTTTCAGAGCTGTATTAGTTTCAAGGTTGTTTCTCAGCAACCACAAGTTAGAGAATTTGTAGAACCAAAGTCCTGGAGAAATGAGATGGACTTTCCTGCTAGTGCCGAGTTCCTGAAGAATTCTCCCAGGTGAACACTACCACCAGTGCAGTCCATAATATGCCAGCTATTGTTAGTGTTTTATGTTTGCATTTTGTCTGGAATTGATTTTTAGAAGGTGGATATGAATATACTTCAGGATGAATCTACCATACTGGCAATGGTTGTCCTTAAAAAGAAGCTAATCTTTTCTAAATTGCCTGAAATTGTAGCTCTAGTTTAAAGAGACCCTGACTTATAGCCCCACCCCCCAACCACCTCAGCCCATCCCTCCCCACACTCAGCTTTTAGATGGGAGTGTTTTGGATTAGAAACTGTGAAGAGTCTGGCCCTTGGGATCTAGTATTTCTTTTTTGAATTCTAGACCAAAAGATAATTTCTATTCCTGTCTCTTGAAGGTCCAATAGGGAATAGAAATTCTGAAGAACTATAATTCCATTGAAGTCTTGAGTTGTAACAGTAAGCCTTCTCTTTGCTGTGGTGCATTGAATTTGAACCCTTTAAAGGATATTACCATTCTTCATTATTTGCACACTTTCTGCCTTACAGGAGTCCTGCTGGTCTTGTTTGTCTGCTTCTGAGACGGTAAAGTGACTGTTTTTAGATTAAATTTACTTGCACATCAAAAATGTTAATCTCTCATTGTTTGTACCAAATTCAATACTCTTATTTACTTTCACAGAACCCTGATATCTTTAAGAGTCATAGAAAAAGTAAAAATGATAGTGATTAAGTTCTATTTTGATAATCTTAGGAGAAGACAAAAATGAGAGGGATAGGAAAATTGTGGGGACTAAATGAGGAAGAAATAGATGGAAATGAGGCAACTAGGTGCTCCCCATTGGAGAAAGGTAAAACAAATTATAGTATAATGAATGCAATATAATATTATTATTATGGAAAACATGATGAAATGGACAGTTTTGGAGGAAACTAGGATGACATCTTGACCAATATGTGAGCATAACTTGAAAAACAATTTATAAAAAGATAATTGGATTTCTGGATGTTCCTCAATTTAACAATGTCCTTCCCAATGTGTAGCATTCAGAATTGGACAAAATAATCCCATTGTGTTTTGACAAAAGCTAAGTACATTAATTATCTCTCTAGACCAGAAAATGATATCTCTCAACATAGTCTTATCTTTATTTCTCTGGAACTCTGTTTTATCATGCACTGATACTTTTACTGATATTCAAGACCTTTGAGAATTTGGAAGGATTCTCCAAATTTAAGACATATTCTTCTGTTTCTTTTTCTTGGCTTATTATTTTCCTTATTTTTGAAGTATAATCTCTAACCCTATTCAATTGTTAAATTCTTCACTATCTTTTAAAGCCCAAATCAGTTATCATCTCTTTTAGAGACTCTTTTTAACCCTATATCTTACTAGTTTGTAGCCATCTTCTTCCTTTGCATATGTCTTTCTAATTCATGTGCCATGCACTATTGTGCTTTGAGGTTATTTGTGTTTGAATCTCATCTCCCCAGTGGAATAAAAACCTCACACTACAGCTAAACTTTATTGAAAATCTACCTTATGAGGAGTACCTCTTGAGGCCCCATAATGCAGTGGAAAAGTATGAGCTCCAGAGTCAGATTATCTGGGTTCAGATTCTGTCTTTGAACCCAATTTCCTGTGACCTTGATCAGATCATTTAAGTGCTTTTGGGCCAAAGTTTCTTCATTTTTTAATTGAAAGGTTTGGACTAAATGGCTTCTGTAAGCTTTAAATATAAAATCTTACACTCCAATTATCCTCATCCTAAGGAGATCTCTAAATTCCAATATAGATCTAAGTCTATCATCCAACAAATACTGGGATGAATCTAATTAGATAAAATTTAAAGGAAAAAATTACAAGTCTTACACTTGAGTTAAAACAATCAATTTCACAAATAAAGAATATCAGAGGTAATTTGGTTTTTTTAAAGCTCTGTAGTATTCAACAGTATTATGTAGTAGCCAAAAAAGCTAATGCAAGTGGATTATATTGAGAGATATAATTTTCATGACTTGAGAGATAATTATCTTAATGTACTTAGCTTTTGTCAGAGCACAATGAGATTATTTTGTTCAGTTCTGAGTGTTACACATTAGGAAGGACATTGTTAAATTGAGGAACATCCAGAAGAAGGTGATTAGGTTGTTGAAAGGATCTGAGATCATGCCATTTAAGAATCAGTAGAAAGAAATGGGTTTATTTAGCCTGAAGAAGAGAAAATTTGAGAATGCTTGATAATTACAATCACGTATTTGAAGGCCTGTTGAAAGAGGGATTGGACTTCTTTTGCTTGACTCTAAAGGGTAGAAGTAGGAGAAGAGACATAGAGTTAGGTCTGACATCAAGAATATCTTCTGGATAATTAGAGTAATCTAAAAGTGGAATGATCTGCCTCATAAGGTGGTGGTGATTTCTACTTCTCTAGTGGTCTTTGAACAAAAGTTGGATGATTTCTTGCAGAAGGTATTTTTGTATCATTATGCATTGGACATGAGAGTATCAGTGGCAAAGTTGTTGTTTATTCTTTGTTTTTCAAAGAAGACCAATGGCATCATAGGGTGATGCTTTGGACTTAGGCATGACATAGATTTAAGTGAGGCAGAATTGTACAAAGTCATTAGCTTTACTCAGTCTTCCAGAGTTGTGTAAACCCAGTGGTAAGAAAAAAGTCAGGGACTGGTTATGGCCTGGATGCAGTGAATGAACTTAGTTTTTTCAAAGTCTGACCAAACTCTAAACATTCCATAGTGCCTATTCCAGCTGCCTTCATGACCATTGGAACAAATTATTCTCATTGGCCCATTCCATCAGGAAAGTCTTCACATGCTTGAGGTAGACAACCTTCCAACTCATTCTTGGGTATGTGACACACTGGTTATCCTCAACCTGGTTTAACCCATCTGCTGAGATAATTTACTGTGTTGTGGCCACTGTATATGCTACAGCTTCTTGGAGCCACAGGTGAGAAATGAGGCCCAAGTGGAACCCCAAAGGTGGATAAGAAGCCCTGGAAAGGGCTCAGCAAGCCCTCACAACAGAGATGCTAATCCTCCATGAAAACCCATACAAAAGGGGAAAGGAAGTAGTAAGAATTTCAGTTTTTAGACTGACTATAAACTTAGACTTTGACTGGTATATAGATCCTCCATTCTTTCCCACTGATCAGTGAATTGCTATATTGCTGGGAGAATGGAATTATAGTAATCTTGACATTCCTTTCATAACTGATACTAGATAAAAGGAAGAAACTACAGATAAATAAAGGGATGGCTCAGAGGTGCTCTTTCAGACTCAAAAAGAAAAGGGTTGGGAGAATTTATTTTATCATGTATGCAATATTAGAGAAAAAAGTAGGAAAATATAAACCTAACTCTCGTAACTTTAAATGAGAATGGATTAAACAATCCAATGAGAAATAGTGACAAAATGGATATAAAATACCCAACAAAGTATTGCTTATAAGAAATAACATTTAAAAACAAAGACATACCCAAAATTAAACTGTGGAGGTTGAGAAAATTTTACCATGTATCAAGTGAATCCCTCAAAAGCAATAGTTATAATCATATTACCTGACAAAGCAAAAACAAATATCAAAAAATGACAAGTTATAAACAAGGAAACTATGTTATGCTGAAAGAAACCATAGATAGCAAGTCAATTCTTATATACTCCAAATGCCTTATCATCCAATATCATAAAGGGAATATTATCTGACCCAGAAGAAGACAGAGTAACCCAATAGTTTCAGACATCAATATCCCTCTCTCAGTTTTGTCTCAGTCTTGAAAGAAAAACAAATTGGAAAATATGGAATTGAACGAATTGTTGAAGAAGCTAGAGTTAAAAAACTTATATAACAATTAGGTAACCTATCAGACTGTCTAATATGACAGAAAAAGAAAATGATAAATTTTACAGAGAATGTGGGAAAATTGGGGCACTAATGTTTATTGGAGTTGTGAATTGATCTAACTATTCTGGAGAGCAATTGGTAACAAAATATATGATTGCAATGGAATGTTATTCTGCCATAAGAAATGATGAACAGGATGATCACAGAAAAACATAAAAAGATTTATATGAAATGGTGCAAAGTGAAGTGAGCAGAACCAATAGAACATTGTACACAGTAACAGCAATAATATATGATGATCAGCTATGAATCACTTAACTTTTGTTAGTGATGCAAGGTTCAAAGACAACTCCAAGGATCTTAGTGAGAACTGATCAAAAGGCTACTCATTACCATAGAAGTAACTGATGTAATCAGAATACAGTTTGGAGTATATCACTTCACTTTATTTACTTCATGAGTTTTTTTTTTCTTGTGTAAGTGATATGTTTCTTTCACAACATGATGAAAATAAAAATCTGTATTGTGGGACAGTACATGTCTAATCTATATTATATTACCTTCCATCCTGGGGAGGGTGTAAGGGGGGAGTAAAGGGAAGGAAAAAATGTGTATCAAAAAATGTCAGAAAACAGGTATTAAAAATTGTGTCTCAATTGAAAAAAGTTAAATTTAAAGAAAACAAGTTAAATAAATTCTTTTAGACTTTTTTCCAAGGCCTTCTAAAAAAACAACAAAACAACCAAATGCCTTAATTGTTACAAAAAATTGTATCTCAAGGAAAAGGATGAATCATGGAGGCTGGTACTAGAACTATTCTTGGTTCTCTCCCTAGGTTGTTAGGTTTTGTTTCATCCTGGTTTTCTGCCCTCTTTTTAATAACACCTTTTTTTTTCTATTGCCAATGTTTCTTGATATTTTTTAGATGAAGAAAGCATTAGAGCCATCATAAATTACATTTGGTTGTATTTTTTCCTCATCAACACCAATTACCTGGTACTCACCTGAACTGAAAAAAAAACGAAGAAAGGTTGATTTCCTTTTTATTCTTTTAGTTTCCTTTCTTTTTATCTTCTAGTGTATTTGGCTTTCTGATATGTACTTCTACTCAAATGTTAATGAATGGCATATCTTTTTTCTTTCTAAGATGGGAACCAATTCATATTTTGAATTCAATAAAAAGACATTACCAACCATTTACTATCTGCCAAATCCTTTGCTAAGTATTCAGGATATAGATGGAATAGATGAGACAGTCCCTTCTTTCAAGGAGCTCACATTTTAATTTGCAGAGACTGTATCTAAGAGAGTTCAGCATAGAGAAGATGGAAAATCTTAGAATCCCTAAGGTTCAGAGGTTGGGTAGATGGTTAGACCCAACAGTATTTCAGCTGCATAGGCAGATCAGGTGGCCATACCCTAGAAATCTAGAGATATAGATGATTGTAAGACTAATACTTTAGAAAGTATAATACTTGAGAATGCAGAGGCAGGACAGATGTTAAGTCTAAGTGGTCCTTCATCTTGCACGATTGTAGTTGGTGACTTTCAGATCATCTAAGTGAGGGAACAACCATTCTACTTTTCCATCTGACTTCCCCCAAAGGGGTTTTGGTTTCTTGGGTTCACAAGTAGGTTTAAGGTAAGCAAGGGTGAACAGTGCTCCTGCTGCTAGTTCTTTGAACCACAGAGCAATGATGGATTCTTCCCCCTCTCTTTGGTCAGCTTTTTCATTGGAAAGCCAATCTAATGATACCAGTATCAGCAGTTCCATCCTCTGGGACCAAGGTAGTTTTACTTTGTTTCAAAGTCAGATTGTTCTCACCTAAAAGCCATTTGATATGTGAAAGACCTTCATCGCAAAGGAGATTAGGTGAAAGAGTATAGATGGAGAAGAGTGACCCCCCATCCTCTACTAGAAAACCTGCTCCTTGAATTGAAAATGAATACTCTGAAATAGAATTAGTGGCATCATCTTCATATAAAAAGTAATCTTATAGAAGTCTTAAGATTCCTGAAAGGAGTCTTGTAGAGGCTGCTTAGATGATCCCCTTGGGTGGTAACTGCATATGGGTATTCTTGAGCCATCGCTTGAATCAGTATTACTCAGATTATTGAGGGATGGCATCAGTATGGTTGAATGTTTTGGAAATTGTGATAGAGAGGAAGATTGCTCTGATAGACTAATTCTGAATGCATTGAATTTATTAGATATTGAAACACTGAGAGAAATGCCAGATTGAAATGAAGTCCCCTATTCCCAGTGGTTATTCTTTCCAAGGAAAGTGGAATCCAACATTTTATAAACTAAATCAGTTAAGCAAAGTGGACATAATCAATGATTGTTTGAAAGGAAAACTTATTTACTTTAAGTGAGATTCTACTCTCTGACTATGGATAGAGTAATTTTCCAAATTTGTGAAAAACAAGTTTTCTGGATTTATTTATTTAATGATAAGATTTCTGTGGGGATTATTTTGTTTGATTTTCTTGACCTTTGGGAAGAAATTTTCAAAGCAATTCTGATACTTTTCAAAAGAAAATGTTAATTTCCTTCCCTTTCATGTGTCTCAATGGAAAGTTTAATTTCAAGGAGTGAATTAATTTATCATGTTAGGCAACAATCATTCTCTAATTACTAACTATCTTAGGGAATGGGGTAATCAATTGGGCTACTACTGAAAAATAATAAGATTCTTTTTTTTGCCTTGGAAGATGTAATGATTTTTTTTCTTCATCAGCATTAAAGCATTTTGATCATCATGGAAGTGAACAAGTTAAAAAGCACATACTATTGGATGCAAAAAAAACCAACAACACATTTATTTTGGAAAAAAAACATGGACATCATCTCTTTGTCACTAGAAATCTGTACTCATTTAAAGATCATGACTATATCAACCATGAAATTGATAGAATATCAGGGGACAGCAGCATAGCCATTGTCAATACCCCAGGACAACATTTCACACCATTCCCAACTATCTTCATCTAAAGGGTGATCAATATCCAAAGGGCAATTAAGTGATTATTGCTAAGAAGTCCAGAGACCAGAGTTGCACAGAAGGCTAAAAACATTAGGAAGATGGATACTAAAGCTGAGCTAGTTGGTGATTTTTATGGCTATATTAAGCACCTCATTATGAGAGACATTTTCCAGAATCTCAACGTGAGTTTTATTGATGCCTTGGACATGAAATGACCATTGCTTATGTATCTAAAATCATTCCCCACTCCCCCCCTCAGATAATGTTGTTGGAAATCATGCTAATATGTTCCTAAATTATATCTGCTAAAGAATGGGGGCAGGGGAAATCATCAGGAAGAATTCTATATAGAAGTATAGTTAATAAGGGATATCAGTAGATACATGCCTAGCACAAAGTATGACTAATAGTTAGCAAAATGATGTATTGTAATGGGTGGACAAGGGGAAAGTATGAGGCTTTATATGCCTTTTTGGAATAGGGGATGGGTAATGACTATACAATGTTAATGTTTCCATTATTGGAGTCACAAGGGAGAGTATGACTTCTTTGATAATCTTGATTTATTTTCTCACTTTATTTACTTTCTCAATTGGGGGAGGAGTTGGCAAGGTGGTAGTACACTTTGGGAGTCAGAACTATTATGAATTAGTCTTCTGACTATGTAAGAAACAATGGATAAATGCTACACTTTCAGGAAACAGAAAAATACGGGAGAAAAAAATCATGAAATTCTAGAAGGACCAGACTGAGAAAAGGTTGTTTTTTTTTTAAATTAAAAGATTTGCAACTGTTGCATAATTTCTAACCACATCAATGCAAATCAAAGTCTCTAAACCATAAAGAAATAGGTTTATTGTAAGAGGGCTGGTCTCACAATAAAGCTGGACTTCTGGTCAAGACCAAAAGACCCCAACCACTGTGAGAGGACTTCTTTTATCCCCAAAGAATTAGACAAGTTTTATACCAGTACAAAAATAGTCCAAGACAATAGTTATACCCATCTAAAAATAGAGGTACATGGAAGCAGTGTTCATTGTTTAGGGCAACCAGGAAATACTTCTTATTGATAGAAGTCATCTGACACTGACTTAAGAGTCAATTGATAGAAAAGGAGGAGTGGAGGAGCCTGGACTAGTGACGGAAATATAAGAGTAGGTGGTGTTGGGTGGTACCAGGCTTTGAACCCAGGGTCAGGCATAGTGAAATATACTGGATCACAAGTTCAAGATCATAATTATTGCTGATGGTGCATGATATAGCAAATTTGAAGTGTTAGGCTGACACTAAGGCTTATGTTAACCATGATTAAATATTACATTAGTTCGGTCATCTTACTTAATTCAACCCAAATAATTATACTAAAATAATAAAAAAAGGCCTCCTACAATCATAACTTATGCTAACTCTTAGAATTACAATTATGATTATCTCAAGACTTTTGCTAACATTAAAATCTAATCCTCCTATAAGGGGGTAGGGAATTTTTTACTCACAAAACCTAATATTGAACAGCAATACAACTAATTAAATTTGTGTTGTAACTCTTTACATTTAAATGAATGTCAATGCATAAAATATTAATATTATCATTAATTAAATGTATTAATGATAATTATTAATAGCATAATAGCTTAAAATAGCAACTTTTTAGTTACTCCTTCTAAGTTGCTAATGGAATTCCCTGTCTCTTCAGTTTCATCAACATTTTCTCTTTTATGGTTGTTATCTGATCTTTTGGTTTTGCCTTTTTGGTTTTTTTGGGGTTATTTCACATAGGTCTTTCCTGATTTCTTTGCAGACCTTATTGAGCTTCAACATCCTCATATGTAAAATGAGTATAAAAATAGGGTTTTTGTGAGGACCAAAAGAGATAGCATATATAAAACACTTTGCAAACCTTAAACCATCTTATAAATTCTAGGTGTTATTTTAATTCATAGACACATGCAAAAACAAGAAATTAAGTGACTTGCAAGGTTTGTACAAGTAGTAAATGGCATGGCCAGAATTTAAATCAGGGGCCTCTGATTTCAAGTACAGTACTCCATTACGCAATGCTACTATTTTGCTGATTTTAATTATATAATTCCCTTATATTAGGGAAACTTGTCATAACTTTATTACTTTCCTGTTATTGGGCATTTAGATTGCTTTCATTTTTTGCAATTAAAAATAAAGCAACAAACCATAATGACTTTAAAAGACTGATGAGTCCATTGTACTAGAGGTACAGAATGAGATATGGATTCTTTTTACATGTTGATCTGTTTTGCTGGACTATACATGTTATAAGGATGACTTCTACTCAGGGAATTGGGTGGGGTTAGTAGGTTCAGGGGAAAGGACAAATATGAAAAAAATTGCTTTTTAGTTCTACTTTGTTCTGGGTTTGTTTTATCTGGAACCTTTTTTATTTCTAATCTTATCTCATTTCTAATAGGATTAACTCACCATTTATCTAAAACATAACTCTCTAATATTAAAAGTTTAGAATAGTGTCAATATGTACATATATGTATATTTTTATGGACAAGCTGATCCAAAAGAAGAGATACAAGAAGACACTTCCTTTCTCCTATATAGATTTTGTTATATATGGGTGTGGAATCTTGTATGCAATATTTGACTTACGATGTGGTTTGTTTTACTGAATACTTCCCTCCCTCCCCCTCTCCCCCTTCTTCCTTTTATTATTTTTTTATTATTATTATTTTTGCAAAGGAAGACTCTCTGAGTCCCTTGGAGTTGTCCTGGATCCTTGCCTCATTGATATTAGTTAAGTCATTCAAAGTTGGTCATCTTATATTATTGTTTTATTGTGTATAAATTATTCTAGTTCTGTTCACATCACTTTGCATCACTTCATGTAAGTCTTTTTGTGATTATCTTATTTGTCATTTCTTGTGGCCTGATTGCATTGCAATAATATACCTATTTAGCCATTCTCCAACTGATGAATATCCCTTTTTATTTTAGAACATATAATTTCTTTTCGATTTTCCTTGATCACCTTGGGAAGTAAATCTAATATTGGTATTATTCAGTCAAAAGGTATTATATTATATTAACTATCAGATTTGTGGATAGAAAAATTTTTAAAATTTGTTTATTTATTTAGAATATTCTCCCATGGTTACATGATTCATGGCTTTTCACACCTCTCTTCCCTCCCCTCACCTTGACCTGACAAGCAATTCTATGGGGTCATACATGTGTCGTTGTTCAAAACTCATTTCCATGTTATTCATATTTGCAATAGAGTGATCTTTTAATGCCAAAACCCTAATCATATCCCCAGTGAACCACCTGATTGATCATATGTTTTTCTTTTGCGTTTCTGTTCCCACAGCTCTTTCTCTGGATGTGGCTAGCATCCTTTCTCATACGTTCCTCTGGATTGTCCTGGATCATTGCAAAGTCTGTTATATTGGATCATTCCACAATGTTTCAGTTTCTGTGTATAAGGTTCTCCCAGTTCTGCTCCTTTCACTCTGCATCAATTCCTGGAGGTTATTCCAGTTCACATGGAATTCCTCCAGTTCATTATTCCTTTCAGCACAATAATATTCCATCACCAATGGATACCACAATTTATTCAGCTATACCCCAATCGATGGACACCCTCCTCATTTTCCAATTTTATTGCTACCACAAAGAGCGTGACTATAAATATTTTTGTATAAGTCTTTTTCTTTATTATCTCTTTGGGTTACAAATCCAACAGTGGTATCTTTCCAATTAAAAAAAAGACAGCTTGTTCATTATTTTTTATGGTGCTGTAGTATTCCATCATCATCAGATACTACAATTTGCTCATCTATTTCCCAACTGATGGACACCCCCTCATTTTTCAATTTTTTTGCCACCACAAGGAGTGCAGCTATAAATATTTTTGTATGTTTATTTTTCCTTATTATCTCTTTGGGGTACCAACCCAGCAGTTGTATGGCTAGATTAAAGGATAGGCATTCTATTAAAGCCCTTTGGGCATAATTCCAAATTACCCTTCAGAATGGTTGGATGGATTCACAACTCTACCAGCAGGGTATTTGTGTCCCAATTTTGCCATATCCCCTCCAACATTTATCACTTTCCTTTGCTGTCATATTGACCAATCTGCTAGGTGTGAGGTGGTACCTCAGAATTGTTTTTATTTGCATTTCTCTGATCAGGATGTATTTAGGACATTTTTTCATGTGATTATTGATAGTTTTGATTTCTTCATCTGAGAACTGCCTATTCATATCCCTTGACCATTTGTCAATTGTGGAATGGCTTGATTTTTTTGTAAATTTGACTTAGTTCCTTATATATATGGGAAATTAAACCTTTGTCAGAGTTTTGCTATAAATATTTTTTCTCAGTTTGTTGCTTTCCTTCTAATTTTGGTTGCATTGGTTTTGTTTGTACAAAACCCTTTTAATTTGATGTAATTAAAATCATCCATTTTATATTTTGTAATGTTCTCTGTCTCCTGTTTGGTCTTAAATTCCTTCCTTTCCTACATATCTGACATGTATACTATTCTATGTTCACCTAATTTATTTGTGATTTCATTCTTTATATTTAAGTCATTTACCTATTTTGAATTTATCTTGGGATAGGGTGTGAGATGTGGATCTAGACCTAGTTTTTCCCATACTGTTTTCCGATTTTCCCAGCAGTTTTTGTCAAATAGTGAGTTCTTGTCCCCAAAGCTGGGATCTTTGGGTTTATCAAACACTAGCTTGCTGAGGTCATTTACCCCTAGTCTATTTCATTGATCCAACCTTCTATCTCTTAGCCAGTACCATACTGTTTTGATGATCACTACTTTATAGTACAGTTTGATGATCACTACTTTATAGTACAGATTAAGAATTGGTACTGCTATCGTTGTGACATATGAAGTCAGGACAGAGTAGGGGGTGGAAGGGTGGGAAGACTGTGGGCATGAAATATGGAATTTAAGAAAATAAGAGAAGAAAGAAAATGAAAAAAGACTACAGCATGGAATTGGGTTTAGAGAAAATCTCACTTGCCTCCTTTCATGAGGGGCTCTTGGCTAGCACTTTTATTAGCATATCAACAATCACTGATTAACTGATTGATATCAAAGATATCAGTACCAGTGTATTACGTCAAAATGATCAGTCCTGTTACAAAGTGGTTAATAACGAATTTCTATTACAATCAAAGTCACATTTTTGATGTCTCTAAGATGTTTGCTAAGGAAATTGAAAAGATGAAAGAAAGAAGATAGTTGATAATGAAGTTAACTAGGAGACAGAAGGACTGGCAATATCTATTACTACCTAACTGGAGTAGAGCTTTGGAAATGAATATTCCCATGTTGGTTATAAGGATAATCAGAAGCTTCATTGATTGGAGCAGTGAAGCTTCCTAGATAGTCTGTTGAGCAATTCCAGATTAAGATAGTTAATTTGGTAGAGACCCCACTAATTATCTTTTCCATTTAAAGTTTGAGCAGTTATCAACCCTGTGAATTCCTGATATGTCCACCACAGGAAAATTGCCTTTTTAATAAAACAATATTTTGTTTTATACTGGACCTTTACCCTTGCCGTGAGGTCTTAGTGTGGCATTTCGACATCCCAGGATTGGTTAACATTTATGTTCCCTTCATCTAGGGCCCCATCCTTTACAATTTTTTTTCATTATTTCCCTTGATATTCTTGATCTTTTATTCTTCCAGATGAACTTTGTTATAATTTTTTCTAATTCTATAGAAAAGTTTTTTGGATGTTTGATAGTTATGGCACTGAATAAGCAGATTAATTTGGGCAGTATTGTCATTTTTATTATATTAGTTCATCCTACTCATGAGCAATTAATGTTTTTCCAGGTATTAAATCCAGTTTTTAAAAAAAATTTTTTTTTTATTATTAAACCTTTAACTTCTGTGTATTGGCCCCTTGGTGGAAGAGTGGTAAGGGTAGGCAATGGGGGTCAAGTGACTTGCCCAGAGTCACACAGCTGGGAAGTGTCTGAGGCTGGATTTGAACCTAGGACCTCCCGTCTCTAGGCCTGGCTCTCAATCCACTGAGCTACCCAGCTGCCCCCTTAAATCCAGTTTTAATTGTGTGAAAAATGTTTTATAGTTGTTCATATAATTCCTGTATTTGTCTTGGCAGATAGATTCACGAATATTTTATATTGTCTAGAGTGTTTAAATGGGGTTTCACTTTTTGATTCCTGTTACTGAGTTTTGTTGGAAATACATAGAAATACTGATGATTCAGGAGCAACTGGGTAGCTCAGTGGATTGAGAACCAGGCCTAGAGATGGGAGGTCCTAGGTTCAAATCTGGCCTCATACACTTACCAGCTGTGTGACCCTGGGCAAGTCACTTGACCCCCATTGCCTAGCACTTACCACTCTTCTGCCTTGGAGCCAATACACAGTATTGACTCCAAGACAGAAGGTAAGGGTTTAAAAAATAAGAAATACTGATGATTTATGTGGGCTTATTTTATACTCTGTAACTTTGCTAAAATTGTTGATGATTTTTCACTAGCCTTTTAGTTGATTTTCTAGGATTCTTTAAGTATAATACCATATCATCTGCAAAGAGTGATAGTTTAGTTTCCTCATTTCCAACTTTAATCCCTTCAATTTCTTTTTCTTCTCTAATTGCTAAGGCTAGTGTTTCTAGTACAATATGAAATAATAGAGATGATATTGGGCATCCTTGCTTTACTCCTGATCTTATTGGGAAGGCTTCTAACTTGTTCCCATTGCAGATAATACTTGCTGAAGGTTTTAAATATATACTATTAATTATTTTGAGGAATGGCCCTTCTATTCCTATACTTTCTAGTGTTTTCAATAGGAATGGATCTTGTATTTTGTCAAAGGCTTTTTCTGCATCTATTGAGATAATCATGTGATTTCCATAGGTTTGGTTATTGATATGGTCAATTATGTGGATGGTTTTCCTAACATTAAATCATCTTTGCCTTCCTGGTATAAATCCCATGTGGTCATAGTGAATAATTTTTGTGACAACTTGCTATAGTCTAGAAGAAGAATTTTTATGAATTAAATAAGAAATAGAAAGAATGTAAAATATAAAATGGATAATTTTGAATACATTAAGTTAAAAAAGGTTTTATGCAAATTAAAATGATGTAGCTTAAGATTAGAAAAAAACCAATAAGTTGGCAAAATTTTTTATAGACAGTTTCTTGGACAGAAATCTCCTATCTAAAATATACAAAAAACTGTCAAAAAATAAGGATATGAGTCATTCCCCAAGAAATGGTCAAAAGACATACAGGTAGTTTTTGGATGAAAAAAATTAATTCTTTAAATAATTATACGAAAAAATTCTCTAAATCATTCTGGATTACAGAAATTCAAATCAAAACCACTTTAAGATATCATCTCACATTTTTCAGATTGGCTAAAATGATAAAAGAACAAAATACCAAATATTTGAGAAGATGTGGAAAAATAGGGACACTAATATATTATTTTTGGTGGAACTGGGAACTGATCCAACCATTTTGGAGAGCAATATGGAATTATAGTAAAAAAGTTATATTAAAATTTTTTAAATGAAGAAAGAGTAATCACATCTTCTAAATGAGCCTATAAAAGAATGTGCATATTTCTCAGGACCATATGGAACTTTATTAAAAATTGACCATGAAGTATAGCTCAGAGATAAGACAAGCAAATATACAGAGGTAGAAATAGTTAATGTAATTTTACAAAACATAATGCAATAAAAATAATAATTGGTTCAGGAACCACCAACTGAAGACAGAGACCCAATTGGAGACTTAATAAAATCTTAAATAATAAGTGGGCATATGAACAAATACTTGAAATAATTAATAATTTTGTAAAAGAAAATGAAAACAATAAAACAACATAAACAAAGTTGATGGGATATAGCTAATGCAGCCCTCAGGGGGAAAATATATTCCAAAAACATACATTAACAAAATAGAAAAAGAGAAGATTGATTGCTTGAATATGCATTAAAAATTAGAAGCCCCACAAACAAGCAAACCTAAAAAAAGCACAAAAGAGAAGCTTATAAATATTAGAGGAAAGTGGATAAATAAGAAACAGAAAACCAAAGAAATGGTACATAAATAAAAAATGGATTTTTTGAAAACATCAATAAAGTTGTTAAGCCTTTAATCTGACTTAAAAAAAGGAGTGAAAGAATCAATAAAAAGTAAATGATCAAAGTGAAATCATAGCCCAACTTGGAGAAATAAAAAATAATCAGAAAATATTATGCACAATTATATGCTAACAAAACTAAGAACATAAAATAAATAAAGGAATACCTCCAAAAATGTAAATTACCTAAACTATCCAAAGACCAGTATATTTGTCTCATAAAAGGATTCCATAGTCTCTCTTGAATTTGGAGAATAATTTGTGAAGTATGGGTACGAATTATTCTTCAAAAGTCTGAAAAACAGGGAGTTTTTTTCCCTCCTTGTTAGTATTTCCTTTATAGCTATATCTATTTCCTTTTCTGAGATTGGGCTATTTAATATTTTTGGTCTGGGAAGACAAGTACAAGAATTACACCACATAGGCTGACATGGATGGATTTTATTTGTGCTTTTGGAGGTAACATTCAAATTTATAGGATAAAATATCTCTCAATATTTAAGTATGTGTTGGATTAAATGGTTTCTGAAGTTAATTATCACTCTGATATTCTTTGATTCTGTGAATAAGGTTGTAGGAGTAAAGGAAGTTTGAAAACTTAAAAAAAATCAATTGGAATTAAAAAAAAGAATTTGAACATATTTGTAGGTGGGTGGGAAGGAGCCTTTTGAAAGAGAGAATGAAGATGCACAAGAGTTAGGAGTCTTGACCAAGGATACACTATTTCTTAATGGCAGGGTGTATCCTTACTTTTGCATGGATCTCATCCCTCATTTCTGGTTTCCATATAAACATAATTAGCCTTTCCACATCTTGGAGAATGTTGTAGTGCATGAAATCAAAGAATTATTTAGAGAGATTAAGTTTGGCAAGGAGTGGAGATACATGATCTTCTGAAACAGAAGGAAAAAAGAGAAAATGGATGAAGATATTGAAGTTTTTAATCTCAGGAGCTGAAGCAGATCCCCTTAGTGTTCTTAGTGAAATATGAAGGCAGGTCACTTCCTCTCTCTCTCTCTCTCTCTCTCTCTCTCTCTCTCTCTCTCTATATATATATATATATATATATATATATATATATATATATATATATATATATATACTCTGTGTGTATGAGTATATAAGGACTTGAAGAAAGA
>NC_058132.1:197520340-197563630 GCF_016433145.1 Gracilinanus agilis
CTCTCTCTCTCTCTCTCTCTCTCTCTCTCTCTCTCTCTCTCTCTCTCTCTCTCTCTCTCTCTCTCTCTCTATATATATATATATATATATATATATATATATATATACTCTCTGTGTGTATGAGTATATAAGGACTTGAAGAAAGAGAAAGAGAAAGAGAAAGGTTTGGAATAGTTAATGTTGGTAATAATATAACTCAAAGGAATCAAAGACCAATAATAGTGCTTTTGGTAATCTGATAAACTAAGTTGAATGGAAGAAATTCAGAGAATGCTGCATAAGCAAGTGACCTTGTAATTGCCTTTACTCATAAGGTAGTCAAAGAGGCATTCAGCATCTGGGTTCCTTTTTTTTTTCTTTTGGTAGGTAACATTCTTGCTCCTAGAAAACATTAATTGAATTCACTTACCAGAACCATATTTAATGACAACCATCCTAGGAAATATCTACCCTATTTAGGAAGACATGGCAAGTTCTGAAGAAGTCTCTAATCTGTTTCATTTATTTGCATCAAACATAGATGCCTTCAATTCAATTTATCCAATATTTATCAAGTAACTATTGTGTACAGAGCCCTATGCTAGCCCTTGGAGAATAGATAAAGATTAAACAGAATCATAGAAGAGACCTTAGAAATAATGTTTTTCAACAATTCTCATTTTATAGAAGAGGACAATGAAGGCCAGAGGGGATTGAGCAAGGATAAACAGTGAAAGTTGTACAGCTATACTGAACCATAGGTCTTTCTAATCCCAAACCAAAGAACAATTTATTTTAAAAACTCTTACTTTTCATCTTAGAATCAATACTGTATTTTTATTCCAAGGCAGAGAAGCAGTAAGGGGTAGTCACTAGGGGTTAAATGACTTGCCCAGGGGTACACAGCTAGGAGGTATCTGAAGCCATATTTGCACCCTGGTCCTCCTGTCTTTAGGCCTGACTCAATTCACTGAGCCACCAAGCTGCCCTATCCAATGGACAATTTAACAAACAATAGGATCATAGTTTTATAGGTGGAAGGGACCTCAGGGATCATCAAGTTCAAACCTCCTCATGTTACAGAGAAAGGGACTATTGTGCAGAAAAGTGGTAATTTACATGTTAATAAACAACTGAGTTTTGAACTCTGACTACAAATAGCAATCTCATTATACTGTACCATGTTACCTCTCAATGGGATCTCAATAAATACCGATGGATTGCTTGATGTTGTTTAAAATCATATTTATTTTGGAAATCAAAGGCTCCATCAGAGAGATGCAAGCCAGGGAGCGGCTCCCCATGTTAGGAAGAACACACAGACCTCTTCCCACTTCATTTATGTGAGATATTCCATTTTCCTCACTCCCCTTTTCTTCCAATATATAACTTTTCCCCTCTCTTTTTTTTCTTCTTTTAAGATAATCAAAACATAGCAAAATCACTCAGGTTCCCTCTCTTATTTAACTCCTTTCATTTCTCCCAATGATATTACAGTTTGAAAAAGGGCAATTATAGCATCTTCCCCAGAGAATATAAACTTTTTTAGTTCCCTTTGACTGCTTGCTTATATTTACCAGTTTTTATTTCTTTTGCCATATATTTCTATGTGTATTTCAAAGTTTTTGCTCAACTATGATTTTTTTTAAAGTCAGGATTATCTGGAAGATTTCCATTCCATTAAAGCCCCATTTTCCCTCCCATTCTCAGCTTTTGCTGGATAATGGATTCTTGGTTGTAAGTCTATCTTTTGCTTTTTGGAATATTGAATTCCAATCTCTTAGCTCTTTTAATTTGTTAGCTGCCAAATCTTGTGTGACCTAATAATGGCTTTTCAGCATTTAAAATATTTCTTTCTGATCAGTTGCAATATTTTCTCTTTAACTTGAAAGTTGTGGATTTTGGCCAATGGCATTTTTGAGAATGTCCATTTTGGGTTTTCTTTTAGGAAATGAATGGATATTTTCCATTTTCACTTTGTTCTCTGGTTCTAATGTATTTGAGCAGTTTTCCTTTATAACTTCTTGAAATGTGATACCCAGGACTCTTCTTTGGTCATGGCTTTGGGATAATTCAATGATTCTTTTAAAAAATGTTTTTAAAAATTTTTGTTTAAATATCATGCAAAACGTAATCATATGTAACCAAAACCCCAAAATAAAACCAAAAATATACTGATATGAAAGGTGACTCCAACAGTTTTTTCTGTGTAGATAAATAGCATTCCCTGTCATGAGTCTTTCAGGCTTGTCCCAGATCATTGCATTGCTGAGAGTAGCCAAATTTTTCACAGATAATCATTGACCAATATTGCCATTATTAGGTACAAAGTTTTCCCAATTCTGCTTATTCTGCACTACATCAGTTCCTGCAGAACTTTATAGATTTTTCTGAAATCATCTTGCTTATCATTTCTTGTAGTACAATAGTATTCCATTACCAACATGTATGACAATTTGTTCAGCCATTCCCCAATTGATGGGCATCCCCTTAATTTCCAATTCTTTGCTACCACAAAAAAAGCAACTATAAATATTTTTGATAGGCCCTTTCTCCATTTTTATTATCTCTTTGGGATAAAGACCTAATAGTGGCATTATTGGATCAAAGGTTATGCACAGTTTTAGAGTCCTTTAGGTATAGTTCCAAATTGCCATTCAGATTGATTGGATCAGTTCACAACTCCACCAACAATGCATTAGTGTCCTAATTTTCCCACATCCCCTCCAACATTTACCACTTTCCTACTGCCATATTGGCTAATCTGATAGGAGTGTGGTTGTACTTCAGCACTGTTTTAATTTGTATCCTTTAATGAAAAGTGATTTAGAACATTTTTTTCATATCATTTTTGATGACTTTGATTTCTTCATCTGAAAATTGCTTATTCATATCCTTTGACCATTTGTCAATTGAGGAATGGCTTATATTCTTATAAATTTGACTTAGTTCATTATAAATTTGAGAAACTAGACCTTTATCAGAGACATTTGTTAAAATTTGTTGTTTCCCTTCTAATTTTGGTCAGATTCATTTTGTTTGTACAAAAGCCTTTTCATTTAATATAATCAAAATTATTCATTTTACATCTCATGATACTATCTCTTGTTTGGACATAAATTGTTCCCTTCTCCAAAGATCAGCCAGTTGCACTATTCTGTGTTCCCCTAATTTAGTTATGGTGTCACCCTTGATATCTAAATCATATATCCATTTTGACTTATCTTGGTATGGGGTATGAGATATTGGTCTATACCTAGCTTCTGTCCTACCGTTTTCCTATTTTCCCAGCAGTTTTTGTGAAAGTGTTAATGATTCTTAAATTGCTTCTCCTTAATCTATTTTCCAAGTGTATTATTTTTGCTATATCTTTAATTTTCTTGTTTCTGTTGCAATATTTTCTTGCCATTCTATAGAAATTTGCCATTTTTGTCATATATAAATTTGATAAATACACCTTGACTTAATTTAAGTCATTTATATAAATTTTAATTGTGCAAGGCTGATTCATTGCCAGTACAAACCACCAGAGATCATTTTCCAAGTAGAAAATGAATCATTAATCATTCCCTGCCTTTAATTCTCACATGTTGCTGAACAAAGCTTGGGGAAAAAAACAAAGTGTGTTAACTGGATACACTATAGATTTATGGCATTAATGTCCCAAGGGCTCTCATGGTAAGACAATACTTTTATACCTACCCAATAAATTCCCTCTGTTACTCATCACAAGCAGTTTTTCTAACCCTTTTCATCTTTCTTGAAAGCACTCATGACTTTCCTTCCTCCCGTCCTCTCAGCTGAGATCCTTTCCTCATTTTCCACTAAAGAAATCGAGTCCATTCACCAAGAACTCCCTCTTCTTTCTTCTTCATCATCTCATATATCATCACTCCCCTCTGCATACTCTGTGATCCAGTGACACTGGACTCTTTGCTCTCCTCACATGGAAATCCATCTCTCACCTCAAATGTTTTCTTCGGCAGACCCTTCTACCTAGAATGGTCTAGAATGAGATAGATCCTGGTTTCCCTTTCAAATTCACATAAAGCCTCACTTTCTGCAAGAAACCTTTCCCAATCCTCCTTAATATTCTTGCCTTCTCTCTTAGCTTACATCCAGTTTATCCTATCCAAACTATGTTTTATAGTTGTTTGCATGTTAGCCCTCCCATTAGACAGGGAGCTCCTTGAGAACAAGGACTGTGCTTTTTAACCTTTTTCTATATCCCCAGTACTCAACACAGTGATTGGCATGTTGTTGTTGCTTTTCTGTTATTTAGTTATTTTTGACACTAAATGTTTTCCTGGCAGAAGTAGTTTGCTATTTCCTTTTCCAGCTCATTTTACAGATGAGGAAACTGAGACAAACAGGAATATGTGACTTTCCCATGGTCACACATTTAGTAAGTGCTTACAACTAGATTTGACCTCAGAAATATGAATTTTCCTGAATCCTGGTTTAGCATTTTATGCATTGTGCCAACTCATTAATAGAATATTAGACAAAAGAGCACAGAGAGTTGATGGGACTATCATGATGTTGGCAATGAGGGAGGAGATAGCACAATTAAAGCAGATGGTCATACAATTAACAGAAGAAAGAGATAATTTGAGAACAAATGATAAACAAACTGATAAGCCAAAACCAGACAATGCAAACATTAAAGCAAGTGAACAGAAAATAGAGGGGGCTGAAAGGACTGTGCCAATACTACCTCTAAGAGACCAATGACTTTACTAGGGGATGCAGGCATCGTACATGTTAAAACACACAAAGCCTTTACAACGAAGGACCTTGAGACACTGAAGAGGTATATACCAAAATGGTTTCTCGACCCATTTGGTCCAACTCATGAATTCAAACACAAAATTTGCTTATTTGATTCCACATTTAAGGATGTAGAAATTCTTGTAGAAGAACTTTTTACCCCTAGGGAGAAAGATCAGTTAATCCAGGAAACAGGAACAAACCCTGATCTCATGTCCTGGTCAGAACAAAGGCAGGACTTGGAATATCCAACCACCAGAATTTATCATACCTGAGAAGGGCACATACAGACTTAATTGAGGCTATGAAAAAATTTTCAAAATGCCCTGACACCTGGGGAAGGTTTGAGAGACTGAGGCAGGAACCAGGGGAACATCCTTCAGTGTATCTATAAAGTGTAGTTGAGGCAGATGAGAACATTCTCAGATTTCAAGACCTTCGTGAGAATAAGCTACAGCACATGAGGAGACAATTCGTTAAGGGAAGCAGCATGCCCATAAAAACATATTTTCGTTTCCAGTGCCCAGAGTGGGAAAATTTCAGTCTGGAAGACTTAAGACATATTTCAACATACATATACACAGGTCATAAGGAAAATGCAATTGAGAAGAAAGAAATAATCAAAGATCTAATGTGGCAGCTCAAAGAGGCAAATAACACAATCAAGCAGAAATAAATAGATAAAATAAAAAATTTAGCTACATTATAGGCATATAAACCCAGAAGAGATTTCCAGCAGAATAGGCAAAGAAACAATTTGCAGAAGTGTTTTTTTTGCAGAAAAATTGGGCACATAGTTTGGCACATAACTAGATTTTAAAAACTATAGGAAAAGATCATGGAACAACAATAATAACACAAAATACAATACACAAAAATAATTCCCAGTGTTGTGACCATGCATATAAGAGTTCACTCCATGCCCCAGATCTTCAAAGTATGCAGAAATACATCCAGCAAGGAGCAAAACTGAAATTTTCATTAGTGGTCTCAGGGTCAGCTAGGAATGCTCAATTATGAAACCATATCCTAGATCTAACAGAAAAAAGTAATGGAAATGGGAATGGAAATATGAAAAAGACATAGTAGAAATCAGGTGTAAGATTTTTGGAACAGTGAAAAAAGATACAAAAAAGAGGAGGGGAACAGAGATATTGTTACAAGCTCTGGAACATAGACCGTAAATCTGCTAGTAAACAGTAATTCAGAAAGCAAAGAATGCAAAGGGATAGAGTTTAGCAATAGTGAATTGCAACATTTCTCAGCCCAAAACAAAAATAGAGTGTTAGAATGGAAAAACTAAACTTTAACAACTGAAAGTACAGAACAAGAGGAAATAGCAAAAATAAAAGCAGAAACAAATGAGATACAGATCCTATGGTATTCTAGGGATTCTAAGATACCAAATGCAACTAAAGAGGGGAAAAGAGCAAGTAAACAAACAGCAATATGGTCCAATGGGGAGGAAAGTTCAATATCTCTGAACATTCAAATAAGCAGATCTCCTGGAGATGAAGCAAATGATAACAAAAAAGGGAATTTCAATGACATAGTAAAAAAATCAACATTGAACCCTACTGTCAAAGAATTCCAACCATCTGCAGGGAAAATGACAAGCAAAGACATTAATCCAATCTTCCCAAGTCTCCATGCTTATGTAAGTCCAGCACAAACTGTAGATGGATTTCAAAATGAATGTTTAATATCAGGTGGAAATGTAACTGATCGACAAAACTGGGATATGGGTAAAATAGAAATAGAAGACCAATGACCCAAGTTTACCAACAGAATGAGAACAATGAGACTCAAGTAATGATCAAAGTGGGAAATGAAATTTATCCAAAATTGATAGACACTTACAACTCTATCAGTGCTAAAAACATTTCCAGAGGACAGTAAAATCATAGGATCAGTGAAAGCCATGAGTGCAACAGGGAAAACACAAAGGGTATCTAAATTAAAATAAAAAATGGTAACTCTAGGACCTGTAACAACCAAACAGACATTTCTATTGATCCCAGAATGTCCTTCAAACCTCATTTGGAGGGATTTTTTTTGTGCAAAATAGGGGCAACAATTCAAGGTGACACAACAGGAAAGATTTACCCATATCTGCCTAAAGAGTCTCTAAAACATTATCCTTTGCTTTTCCTGGGGCAACTGGATGATGCACAAGAACAAAATGCAGGGACTCTATTTGAAATACTCAATGATATACCACAAGGGGTTTGAGCTAGACATTCCAGAGATGTAGAGCTTTTAAAATCTGCAACACCTATAAAAGTAGAAGTGAAAGAAGGAACACCACCAAGAATACATCAGTACAGGCTAAACAAAGAAGCCATTGAAAAAATAATCCCTATTATCCCAAGCCTATTGGAGCAGAAAATACTCATCCCAACAATATCTGAATACAACACCCCAATAATGCCTATAAAGAAAACAAAACTGGATAATCAAGGCAGAGTACAGTGGCAATTCATCCAAGATTTGAGAGCAGTAAATAATTTTGTAAAAATGTTCCATGCAGTCATCCCTAGCCCTAGTAGCATAATCGCAGACATTCTAAGCAACTCAAAGTTCTATACCCTCGTGGATATATGCAATGCATATTTTTTGTTACCCATTGCACAAGAAAGCCAAAAAATCTTTGCATTCACCTGGAATGGAACCCAGATGACTTGGCAAAGACAAGGATTCTGTATCAGTGCCATGAAGTTCTGCCAAATCCTAAAGCAAGATCTAGAGATAGTAGTATTTAAAGAAAGTAAAATTGTCCACTATGTTGATGACATTCTGCTTGCTTCTCCTTCTGCAAAAGTTTGTTTTCAAGACAGTAAGAAACTCCTCATTGTGCTATATAGAAGAGGCTACAAAGTATTCAAATCAAAGCTACAATAGGTCATGCATAAAGTTGAATATCTAAGATTCATTTTGGAAAAGGGGACAAGAAAAATTTCCAAGAAGAGGATAGCTGACATCCAAAATCTTAGTGTGCTAAAGTCCAAGAAACAGCTGAGAGTCTTCCTGGGAGTGACAGGGTTCTATAGACAATAGATACCAGACTATAGCCAGATAACAAAATATCTAACATCTCTGACTAGAAATACAGTCACAGAATCTTTGCAATGAACCAAAGAGCATCTCCAAGCTTTGGCATAGCTTAAGGAAGCCATAATAACAGCTCCAGCCCTGGAAATCCTAGATTATAACAAAGAATTCCATCTCTTTGTGCATGAAGGAAAAGGTGTAGCATCAAGAGTATTAGTCCAAACTTTAGGCCCCAATTTTAGACCTGTAGCTTATTATAGTTCACAGATGGATACAGTAGTGAAAGGCATGATTCCCTTTCTCTGAGCAGTAGCTAGAACAGCTCTCATGGTGCAAAAAACAAAAGACTTGGTATTAGGATCAAAACTTAATGTCTACTCTGCACATCAGCTAGAGAGAATACTGAAGAATCTGGCGTTTGTGGTAAAAATCCTATTGAAAGAGATCATTCCCAGATTTGGGATCCCCAACAAAATAGATTCGGATCAGGGGACCCACTTTGAACAATCAATATTGAATGAAGTTTACAAAAACCTGGGAATAGAAGCAAATTACCTAATATCGTACCTCTCCCAAAGTTCAGGTCAAATGGAAAGACTGAACAGAGAAATAAAAGCACTCACTGTAAAACTGTACAGAAACACACTTGAAATGGACAGATATTCTACCATTAGTTCTATTCCATTTTAGAAGAAGACCAAGTGGGGATTTACATATTACGCCATTTGAAATGCTGTATGGACATGCTATTTGGCAAGAAAGAAATTGTAAACCAGCTTACATAGCAATGACAAGAGGAAACTGTCAATTAGACAAATATATACAGGCATTGCAAAATAGAATAACAGAATTACATGAAATGGGGTTAATTTAACATGCTGCAACCTTAGATTACAATCTATATAACATCAAACCAGGAGATAAAGTTCACATCAAGAACTTTAGCAGAAAAACAGCTACAGACATAAAATGGGTTGGACATACAAGGTTTTACTAACTACACCAAGTTCCATAAAAGTTGCAGAAAAGGATTAGTGGATCCACTGTTCACACATAAAGCCAGAAAAATCTTACACCAATGTAGAACATTTAGATAAGAGCCAAGATATTGAGGAAACAGAAAGTGCTGAGAAATGAAACTGAATCATAAACATCAAAAGAACATCACATTAAAAGATTAGTTACACAAAATGTTCCAGAGCAAGAGGAGACCACAACAGTCAACAACAGACAACTGGCAAGATGATAGACAGCAAGAAGAGAGAAAAACAAAGCATCACAGAGGGAAAGTGGGAAGAAAAGATGCTAGAATGAAGAGACAAAGATTGCAAGCTGAAATGGACAGCTAAGACATTGAACTTTGTAAATTTTGTACATATAAGAAATGGACAGATGATAAACCAGAGAATTACGTAAGATAGTGTGGCAATAATGCAATAATAACAAGTCAATTTCACATAGTATGGGACAAAAACAACACTACTCAAATTACAAGCAAGAAGAGAAACTTCAGGCAAGATTTTTGAGAAGACAGACACCATGAAAACAAGTAAGTATACTTGGGTAACACAACATAAAAGACACAAAACACAATTCAAACTAATTTATATGCTTGTGTAGATAAACAAGAGTCTGAATTTGCAAATCTGCAAAATTTAAATATGTAAATAAATTAGTTAGTTCCATAAGGTCTAGATCAATTGATAATTCTATCTAACTAAAATCAGAAATAGGGAACAATGTAATAATATTGTATCATATGTACATAATGCCAGTAAAAATTTGTACATGTAAAATAGGTTTGGCAATTTAGTTATAGGGTCTGTAGATATGTATCATAGCTTGTACATACATTGTATATAGATATAGAGTATAGCATAGCATAGAGTAAGGACTTAGAGGATAGTGTGTAACAAGTAGTGATTAGATAGTCCTACTATAAATGTAGCCTAGTTAGTTACATTTTGCTTAGGAATAGAATTAAGCTGCATTGGCAGAATAGTTAGTTGAAAAGTTGATTGTAAAGCTTACACTAAAATTATGTTGACGGAAATTAATAATTAGGATAAGTGCATAATAAGTATAGATAGAAAATTGTTTGTATTAGTTAAGATTTGCAAGAGTAGGTATTGCTATTAATATAGTTAAAATTCTTAAGGATTATTGTATTGAAACATTTGTTTTACCTTTATGTATGCATTGTTATAAATCACAAAATTTCCCAAACCCATAACTTTCCTGCAAAATCTCTTAGAGTAGTGTTATGGGCAGAAATGAGCAGCCATATTTCTGGGGCTGTGAGCTGGCAGTTGCCACTTTAGAACACAGAACCTGGCAGAGCACCCAGGCCATGTGCCAGAGTGTCAGTTAAGGACAGGGTGTAATAGGAGGTCTCCAAATCCCTGGGAACTTCACTTCTTTTCTGACCTCACCTGGAGGGCTATGGAGAAGGGTCTGGGCCCCGAGGGTGGTTTCTGGGAGATTTTGTTAGGCTGGTAGGAATTATTCAATCATCAGCTCAATATTCAATACTTCCTTGGCATAGATAACATCTTACTTACCAGCTAGTGAGAAAGTTACAACCAAGAACATCCGCAACTGACCCAGGGGCTGCCCAGCCTCTGGGCTCAGCAACAAGCTACAGAGTTGAGATTTGCCCTCAAGGCTATCTCATAACTCTGCTCCTAACAATATCAAGTTGTGCTCCTGGATTAATTAACATCAACACTTTAGGCAAGGTTGTAGGGTTTCCCTTCACCCACCTACCTTTCCCTCTCCTTCCCTCAGTTATTTATAATTAAACCCTGTTTAACCTTGAGCCTGAACAGTCTTGGAGCCTTGCTTACCTACCCACAACCAGCCTTAATAGCAATCAGATCTGCACTACAGCTTAGATGAGCAGGCCATCCAAGCCAGTTATCCATTTTCCAACTTGAGCTTTCAGGGAGTTTCAATCAACTTCCTGGAGACATTTTAACTGTCTTGGCTGGAATAGTTCCAACCCCTAGATAGATTAGCAGAGAACCTTGGGCTTAAAAGGGACCTGACCCAGCTGCTGTGGGAGGTTATCCAATTCTCATACAGCCTTGGTTTGGGATTCCCTACCTTTCATATTCCATCAACATCATCTGCCTAGGCCCCTTGGCTGTTCCTATACCATCCACTTTATACCTGCATTACAGTAGGTAGAGTTAGCTTAGTGTAGCAATAGTGTAGGAAAGGGAAATTTGTTATTTTGGGAAGAGTAGTTAGAAATAGAATACAATTTCAATTTGGTAAGTATAAAAGGTTCACAATAGTGACCTTACGAAGGTCATGATGTGGAAAGGGGATGAATTGTAGGAAAGGTTTGGCACAGAAAGGAGACTTTTGGAATGTTGCAAGCAAGGAAGCTTGAAGAGAAGGAGTGACAGTTGGAAGAGCAAGAGAGGCCTGTGGGAAATAGAACTGGGAGAAGGGTCTTCGTCTCTGGAATCAGTGGGAGACGGAGGACTTTCACCTTACCTCAGGACTCAGATTTGGATACCTGGGGTTTTCTCTATCTTTTCCTTTGTGCCTAGAAGACCTGAAAGCATTCCTGTTTCTCTACAGAATAACACCAAAGGGACTAATTAGACTCTATAGCAGATGAAGGAGTCTTGGACCCAGAAGGCTGGCTGATATCTTAACAGGGTGGTTTATTGTAACACAAGCTCAATAAACCACCCTGTTAAGATATCCGAAGTCAGATAGGTTCTTTGTGAATATGTGTTTAGGGTTGAGGGTGTGAAGGGAAATTTGGGGGAGACAACTCTATCAAGCCTTGGTTAAGTGAAGCACCAAAGCTGTCCATCATTGTTGCTCTCCATGACAGGGGTGAGTTCAGAAAAGGCTTCTTGGGGTCCAGGCAAATTGTTAAGCCCTGGAAACCTGTCTATATCACACTCCATAGAGGTCTTTCATCTGAACACTGGTTTCTGTCCATCCCTGTATCAATGCCATCACAGGGATAATCTCCTAAAAGCTCTCAATGTTGTAGTGGAGGGTAACTCAGAAAAGACAATCTCACCTTTGTCTTTCTCTCCATTAATCAATATTAAAGTTCAACCATTTAACACTTCTAAACTGGCACATGACAAGTATATAATAAATGTTTTTCATCTGATTTTTTGACCACCCATTTCCCCCCTTTCTCTTTCTATCCCTAATGCTTAGCACAGTTCCTGGCACATAGCATTTCATATTTGTTGACTTAACTCTGACAGTGCTCCATGAATCTCCAATTCAATAAATTAGAATGCTTTGGCATATTACCTTTTTCAAACAATAGACAAGGCTTTATGAAATGCCTCCTTTGTGCCTGGCCCTACACTAACCTCTGGGGCTATAAACACAATCAATGAAACACTTCTTCTAAGGAATTTATATACTAGGAGACAAGCACATAAATTAAGGCAGAATAAATATAACAAGGATAAATGAAAATAAATACTAATTTAACTGCAAGACAGGTTGGGAGGGAGGACACTAGCAGTTAGGTGAATCAGAAAAATTATCACATAGAAGGTGGTGCCTGAAGATGGAGATGACAGAGAACTTTCTAAGCATGGGGGATGATGACCAGTGCAAAGGCAGAATTATGAGATGGAGTGTCATATGTGAGGAATAGAGAAAAGTCTAGTTTGGTTAGATTGTAGTCTGAATAAGGGAGACAGAATAGCCAGTATCATAAAATAGGAGAAAAGTACTGACACTGACTTCCTTTTTCTGTCTCTATAGGCCAAATACTTGCTAATGTCCCTGTAATAGAAATGTACTGGAAAACTATTTATTTGCAACTAACAAAGAATATTCTGAATATTTCCTCCAAGATTCAGAATCCTAGCTATGTCTATGCTTCATAGAATGTTTTGTTTAAGGGTATAGAATAAGGATTTAGGATTATTTACCATACCACATCATGCTCCAATTCATAAATCTGAGTGCCAGATTTGCCATCTCCTCAGTGGAGTTTCGTCATTTTTAAACAATAGTAATTTATTGAGGCTATTTCTATGATGAGCAAGGTTTTTGATTAAAGTAAGTATAAGACATAATTCTTACCTTTGTGAGCTTACAATCTAGTTGGGGAGATGAATCAGCTACAAGGAATAGTTAGATAATGTTATGAGACACTGTGTAATGTAGTGTATAAAATCTTGCAACCATGGTTTCATGGACAACTATCATTGCTAGTGTTATGGAATAATAGGGAAGTATAAGAATGAAGGGCTGCTAATCAAATGAGGCTTGTATTGAGGGCACTGAGTTGTATCAGCTGGGTCTCCAGGCAAGCAAGGCTCTCTCAATACAGAGCAACTTAGGTCAGCCAGAAATTGTGAGAAGCCTGGTTGAAGGTTTTATTCAGCCCCTGCTGTTATTCTAAGCTCCCTAGAGGGGAGGAGTAAAGAGCCCCTCCCTTCTGGAGAACAAATCCCAGCATATAGGAAGAGGAAACTAACCCAGTTTCTGCCCAAGATGGATGCCTGGTTTATCCCTCAAGAAATAAATGAAAGTTATTTCTTTCCCTCTTAAGCCTTTGCCCTAGTAGTGAGTGCAATGTTTCACCAGAAGCTCTTTGTATAAAAGCCAAAGGGGTTTATTAAAGCCAAGGGGAAGTTTAGGGAAAAGAGTTTGAGGTCTGGTAACTGCTGCTAGGGAGAAGCTGGTGCTGGGGGAGGGTCACAGAAGAAGGGGTCATTCTGAGAGAGGCTGGCTCCCTCAGTCAGGGATAATTTCACTGCCCTGAGGCAATAAGGTTTATCAGACTACTAGATAAGATGGTGGCTTGGTTTTAGATTGTTCCTGCCTGCCTATAGAAGCTAATTTCCATGATCTCCACCCACCAAAATACCCTCCTCCCAGGGCCTGATGGAGAAATCCAGGGAATAGCAGGATGTCAAGGGAAAGGTCAAGGGAAATCAGGTAAAGCCCCCAAAGCCCAAAAGCAAAAGGCCCCTCAGTTGGTTCTGCAGGAATATTTATTCCCCCAGGCTCTAATGGTTTTGCTGTGAGGCCAGGGTCAACATTCTTTTCCTTCCAACTGTCAGGGCTGCTACAGTTGGTTTGCGAAAGAAAGAGTTTTTGCTGCAACTCTACATTATGCTAGCCAAATACAAACAACTCATTGGCAAACCAAACAACCCTTTATAAGAAACAAAAGCTTATTATTATCCTCAAGACATCACCATCTGGCCCAGGGCTTGAGAGCCCTGGGTCAGCAACCAAGCCTATCAGAATTAAGTTTGCCCACAAGACATCCTTTCTTCTGCACCTTAAGAAGATCTTCAGCATTATTTAGAGCAGTTTATTGAAGTAAATCATCTCAAGATTTTAGCTTACCTTATCCACTTACCAATTCCCTTTACCTTATTTTAACTTATCACCAATAAATCCCTTTAACCCTAAGCTTAAGATCTTGAAAGTCATTTGCCTTACCTTGACCAAAGGCCAGCCAACATCACCAGTTTGACTATTCTATAGGCTACAGCTAACAAACTCCATAAGCAGTTAGATCCAGAAGTGCCAACCTTCTTCCTGTTTGGCCCCACCTATTGACCAATAGGATTACTACCATATCTCTGGGCATGGTCATAGAACCCTGAGCTTAAAGGGGCTTGGCTTAGTAATAAGAGAGTTTCAACTATCTCTCAGCCAGCTTGGGTGCAGTTGGCTCCCTTTATTGCAGTTGCCATATGTCCTTAAGGGATAGGGTTTCCCATTGAGGGCAGCTCTACCTGAAGTAATGCTGAATCAGCATGAGTTCACCCTTCACGAACTGTCTCTGAATATGGTCCACAGTCTCAGGTGCCTTGATGTCTCTGAGGCCTAGGACTGTCTATGCTGCTTCAATTAATTTGTCGTGAAAATTGCTGGGGTTTTCATCTTTCCCCTGCCTCAATTTCTTGAATTTAAACCATGAATAAGAGAGTTTGGCATGTAATCGCATGGCCTCTATCGGTCCAGCATTGCAACAGGCACCTCATGTTTGCATGGAGTGTAAGCTTGAGATCCTGATGCATAGTTAGCCAAGCTGTTAGGTTCGGGTTGGTCCTAGTCTTGTTGAGGAATTTGTCCTTCTCAGAAGGTGAAAAAAACTCCCTCAACAAAAATTCCATGTCTGCAAAACTAGGATTGAAAAGATTAAATTCTCTCTTCATTTCCTTGATAGACTTGAATAGGTTCAGGTAGAACTTAGGGAAATGGTGCCTGAGGACTTACAGATTGTTTGGGGGGAATGTTTTGTAGGATTTGATGTGCAAAATCCCCACTTCTGGTTGCAAAATTATTCTGTCCTCAATCGGAAGCACAGAAATGGTGGTCTCTGTTTCTGTTGCCTTGTTCTTGGTTGTTCTTGACACTAAACCTGCACCTGTACCCATTTGTTTGGTTTCAATGATTTCTAGTTGGAGGATGGTGTGCTTATTCAAAGGTAGACCTTTTTTTGCACATCAAATCCACCAGACTACCTTTTTATTTTTTAGCCAGTACCAGATAATTTTGATCATTACTACTTTATAATAGAGTGAAAAATTGGATACTGCTGACCCTCTTTCCTTTACATTTCTTTAATTGCTTTAATATTCTTGATCTTTTGTTATTATTTTTTCTAGTTCAATAAAATAATTTTTGGTAGTATAATTGGGATGACATTTGATAAGAAGATTGGTTTAGGTAGGATTATCATTTTAATTATATTGGCTCTGTCCAACCATGAAAAAAATGAATATTTCCTCAATTATTTAAATCTGACTTTATCTGTATAAAAAGTGTTTTACAATTATATTCATATAGTTTCTGGGTTTGTTTTGGCTTTATTTATTTATTTATTGGTTTATTCTACCTATAGTTAGTTTAACTATTTGGTTTTGTTAATCTCACCTATAATTTTTAGGTTGTCCAGTTTGGTATTTAATTGAAGATTTAAAATTTGTCCTTTTTTTCTAGCTTTTAAAATTATTTACCAAGTTCATTGATCTGTTTTTTCTCTATTTTATTGGTGTAAGAATTTTCTCTAGTTATTGCTTTTGCTATATCCCAGAGATTTTGATATTTTGTCTCTTTATTATCATTAAAATAAATAAAATTATTTATTGTTTCTATGATTATTTTTAAGGCACTCATTTTTAAGGATTAAAAAATTTAGTCTCCAATTAATTTTTATTCTGTGTTTCCATGGCCCCTTACCAAATCTAATTTTTACTGCATTATGATCTAAAAAGGATAAATTTATTATTTCTACTTTTTTGCATTTAACTATAAAGTTTTTGTATCAATATAGGATCAAGTTTTGTAAAGGTGCCATGTGGTGATGAGAAAAAGGTATATTTCTTTCTCTTCCTGTTCAATTCTCTCCAGATATTTATCATATATAAATTCTCTAAGATTTATTATGTCCTTGACTTGTTTCTTTCTTAGATTAGTTTTATCCAGTTTTTAGAAGGGAACATTAAAATCTATCACATTATCATTTCATTATCAATTTCCATCTTTAACTCATTTAGCTTTTCCTTTAAAATATTAAGATGCTATAACATTTGCTCCATATAGGTTTAGTTTTGATAATGATTCATTATCTGTGGTACCTTTTACCACAATGTAGTTTCCCTGTTTATCTCTTTTAATTAAATTGATTTTAGCTTTAACTTTGAGATAATTATTGTTGTCCCTGCTTTTTTTCAATAACTGAAGCATAATATATTTTACTCCATCCCTCTATTTTTACTCTATGTATATCTCTTATTTTAAACTATATTTCTTGTAAGGAATATATTGTTGGGTTTTGGTTTTTGATCCAGTCTGTTATCTTTTTCAATTTTATAGGTGAATTCATCCCATTCACATTCAAAATATTAGTTGTGTATTTCTCTTCATTCTATTTTTACTCATTGTTTTTTCTGTTTGTCTTTCTTTTTATTTTGTCTTCCTCAGAAATTTAATTTTCCTCTAACCACTACCTCCTCAACTCCTGCCTCTTATTCACTTTCTCCCTCATATTCTTCTCCCTCTTTTCTAAAATTCCCTTCCTTTGCTCCTCCCCTTATCTTCCTAGTTATTAATCTATTGACCCTTTTATCTATGCCTCCTTCATTCTCTTATTTGTTAATATAAATGACCTCTACTATTCCCCCCTCCCCTTATCTTATTCCCTTGGCCTCTTTTTCTTAATCAGTATGTCCTTCTTAGCTTCTCTCTCTTAATCTTCATTTTTGCTCCTCCTATCTCTATGTAAGGTTAGAAAAAATTTACTCTTCTATATGTATTATTCCTTCTTTTACCAAGATCTGATGAGAATAAGATACTAACATTATCATCCCTCCATCCCCTTTTTCCCTTCATCATAACTTTTCTTTCATTCATGCCTCTTTTATATGAGATAATTATGCCATTTTATCCCTCTCCATCCTATTTTATTTTATTTTTTGACACATTCCATTATATTCAACTTCACCTTCAAGGTTCTATTCTACATATGCTTTTTCAAACCATCTAATTAATACCATTTTAAAGGTTTTAATACACCATTTTCCTATATGAGAAATAAAGTTTGACTTATAACTTGTCTTTCATGTTATCTTCTTATGCTTCTTTTCATTCTTGTAGATAAAATTTTCCATCCAGTTCTGGTCTTTAAGAATATTTGTAATTCTTTTATTTCATGAAATGACAATTTTTTTGGTGCTGTTCAGTTTTGCTGGGTAGGTTATTCTTGGTTGTAAATCTAGTTCGTTTGCTATGTGGGTCTTGGTAGCTCTTCCTTGTTTTCATGTAGAAGCTGCTAAATCTTGTTATCCTGATTCTATCTCCACAGTATTTAAACTTGGTTTCTTTCTAGTTTCTTGTATTTTCTACTTACCCTGAGATACAAAACTTAGCAATAACGTTCCTGTGAGTTTTCCTGTTGATATTTCTCATAGGTGGTGATTGACACTTTCAAGTTCTACTTTATCCTCTAGTGAAATATAATGTTTAAATTCTTTTTCTTTAAAACTATCAATAGTCACATGAAAAATGTTCTAAATCCCTTCTGATTAAGGAAATGCAAATTGAAATAACTCTGAGGTACCACCTCACACCTAGCATATTGGCTAATATTATAGTAAAGGAAAATAATAAATGTTGGAGGGGATGAGACAAATTTGGGACACTAATGCATTGCTGATAGAGTTGTGAATTGATCCAAACATTCTGGAAGGCAATTTGGAGTTTTTCCCAAAGGGCTTTAAAAGAATACATGTACTTTGATCCGGCAATATCACTACTAGGTTTGTACCCCAAAGAGATAATAAAAATGGTTGTACAAAAATATTCATAGCCACACTCTTTGTGGTGGCAAAAATTGGAAAATAAGAGGGTATACCTTGAATGAAGAATGGCTGAACAAATTGTGATATATGATGGTGGTGGAATACTATTGTGCTATAAGAAATGATGAACTGCTTGATTTCTATATGAACTGGAAAGACCTCCATGAACTGATGTGGAGTAAAATGAGCAGAACCAGGAGAACATTGTACACAATAAGTGAAACACTGTGGAATGATTAAATGTAATTGACTTTGCTACTAATAGCAATGTAATGATCTAAGACAATACCGAGGGACTTATGAGAAAGAATGCTATCCACATCAAGAGAAAGAACTATGGGAGTAGAAATGCAGAAAAAATATATTTATTATTTGTTTATATGGGTATATGATTTGGGGTTTTGGTTTTAAAAGATTGCTCTATTGCAAAAATGAATAATATGGAAATAGGTATTGAATGATAATAAACTCTTTTTCTGATTATAACTTTTAGATAGTCCAAGAATTATTTTTTTTCTCAATCTCTTTTCCAGGCCAACTGCCTCTGTAATAAGATATTTCTATTCTATTTTTTCATTTTTTAAATTTAGTTTTAATATTTCTTGTTGTCTCAAAAAGTCATCATCTTCTCCTTATCCAATTTTAATTTTTAGTGACTTAAATTTTTTGTCTTGGGATCTCTTTTTCCAACTAGTTGACCTTTTATAATTTTATTTCATTGCTTTCCTTTTTTTTGCTACTTTTCCCTCAACTTCTGTCATTAAAAAACAAACAAACTCTTACCTTCTGTCTTATGATTTATATTAAGTATTGGTTATAAGTCAGAAGAAGGTTCTAAGTCTTTTAAGTAAAGATCACACTGCTAGGAAGTGTCTGAGGCCAGATTTGAATCCAGGGCCTCTCATCTCCATATATCATCCTTTATCCACTGAACCAACTTGCTGTCTCTCATTTTTTTTAAACCCTTACCTTCCATCTTAGAATCAATATGGTGTATTGGTTCCAAGACAGAAGAGTGATATGGGCTAGGCAATGGGGGTTAAGTGACTTGCCCAGGATCATATAGCTAGGAAGTGTCTGAGGTCAGGTTTGAGCCTAGGTCCTCCTATCTTTGGGCTTGGCTCTCATTCCACTGAGTCATCCAGCTACCCCCTTATGTATGTATGTATGTATGTATGTATTTATTTATTTATTTATTCATTCATTCATTCATTTATTTTCTTTAAGTTCAGTGTGGAAGAGAAGGTTGGTGGAGTCTTTCCTTGGTTGAGGACATGAACCTTAAGAGTCTACATCTGAGACAAAAGGGATAAGAGTTGCCATCCACAAAAAAGACTAGTTCTAAGGTAAAATGGTCACCAGATTTTTTAGTGTAACAGAAGAGTAAATGATAGGGGCCCAGTCCTTCACAAATGTGCAATCTGCTCTGCCAAGTACCAACCCCATTTGAAAATATGAGGAATCTGCTTCCAGAAATGCATAATGAGTACCTTACCCTTTTACTTCAGAGCATATACAGATGTTCAGTGTTTCCTATTGTTTTATTGTATGCTGTTGAAACACCTTTTATTTGGCTGTTTAGAGTATGTATAAAAGGCCCCAACAACCCATCCTGATGCAGGAAAGCACTGCTGTGAACTGGGAGAGAGATCTCGTAGCCTACATTCCCCACAAGAACTGACATTTGCTTGTAAACACATAGCACCTCTCTTTCTCTCTCACTCTACTCCCTCTCTCTCTCTCTCTCTCTCTCTCTCTCTCTCTCTCTCTCTCTCTCTCTCTCTCTCTCTCTCTCTCACTGCTTAATAAATGAAATGCATAGGCATTTCTAATTGCCTAAGAGTAATATGAAAAAAATTACTAAGAAACTACAGGCACCATGAATTAAGGAAGCTTGGGAACCTCTGATTTAACCAGTTCATATAGCTTTGATATTATTAACATAAACTAACTTTTAAAGTTAACTTTAACAATTGACATCAATTAGCTTTTAAAGCAATAATTACTGAAAAGATACAGCAAGACCCAAATTACAAAACATCTCAAAATGGGGCACTCTCACATGTACACAACTCAAACTTAAGGAAAGTGGGCTGAAATTTAAAGTGGCAGCTGCTAAATATTTTCCCCACCCAGATCATTTCCCAGGGTGGGATAGCTCTGGACAATTCACTCCCTTAACTATGGGACATGATGGCACAACTATTGGGTAATATTCATTGTAAGGCTGGGCCACATATCTAAGGCTTCACTGACTCCTCCCCTGGTTCAGCTTTTATGACAATCTTTGCCTTGGGATCCTGTCTCTGGATCTCTAGTAGTTCCTCTGACCTTTCAAAACTCATAATAATAATAGCAAACATTTATATAGTAACTTCTATGTGCCAGGAACGATGCTAAGCACTTTAAAATATTATCTTATTTAATCCTCACAACAACACTGTGAGGCAAGTGTTATTATCTCCATTTTACAAGTGAAGAAAACAAGACAAATACTTGTCTAAGGTCACAGAGCTTGCAAGTGTCTCAGGCCAGACTGAACTCAACTTTTTCTGATTCCAGGTCTAGCATTCTTTCTACTAATATTCATTCATTCACCTTAGAGCAGGAAAGAACAAATATAAGAACAAGAAAGAACAAAAAAAAAAGGAGGAGGAGGAGGAAGAGAGAGGATAACTGAAAACAGACAACCACACTCACCAATTCTTCCTATCACTTCTCAGAGATTTAAGATATAGTACGTAGCTTAAACTAGTGACAAAAATGTATAGAACAATTAGATGTTCTCTTAAGATCTCCTCAACAGCTTGATACCATTTCTATCTATTTTCCCCTTACCATTCTATTTGTAGACAATGAAGAAAGAAAAGGAATTGAATAATTCTGCTCTTTCCACTATTTTTTATTAGCTCATTTATGTTGAACAATGTTCCTGTCCTTTCTTTGATCAGCTTCTTGTCCCAGACAGCTGAAAAACACAAGCTCTTTTTTCTTGTCCTTATCTCCAGTCTCAGCTACTTTTTAAGATTATCTCCTGGGTAGAGAACAACGTATACAATAACAGAAGTATTATACCTTGATCAACTGTGAAGGACTAAACTATTATCAGCAAAGCAAGCTCCCAAGCTATCCAGCAGGTACCCATGATGAAAAATTCTATCCACAGTCAAAGAAATAACTACTGGAGTTTGATTGTAGATCAAAGCATGCCACCTTCCACTTTATTTCCTTCATGAGTTTTTTTTATTGTATGTGTTATATGTGTCTTGTTATTACATGAGCAATATAGAAATATGTATTGAAAGCACTGGGATAATCCAAATCAGACTATTTACCACTTTGGGGAGTGGGGCAAAGAGGAAGGGAGTTCTAAAATGTCAGAAAATAATGATCAAAAATTGTTTCTACATGTAACTGAAAAAAAATTATCTCCTGGATGGCACTCCTCTTTTGCATTAATCTTCAATTACTTGCCTTTGTGTCCATCTTCTGTGTATATTTGCAACCATTGTGTTAGAAATCTCTTTAGAAATGAATGTACTGAAGATGCTTTTGGCTTTCAAGTCACTATGACTAGCCAACAAAATTTGAGGTAGGATGGATGTTTCTGAAAAGATGACATTCAGAAGACATTAGCATGGGAGCAATGCCTAATACAGTTGAACAGCTACCAGAACACAATGCAGGGACTAGCAGTGATGTTTCCAACAGAAACAGTGAAAGCAACATGACTGCAGAAACTATGACCACAGCAGTGATCATAAGTCTAGATCAGTAATGGGCAAACTACGGCCTACGGGCCAGATGTGACCCCCTGAAATGTTCTATCTGGCTGCAGGACATTATTCCTAATCTGATAAATACAACGAGTAGGATACAATACAATGAAACTTCGAAAGAGTTGCCTTAGAAACAGACTGACAGATGAGCATTTCCTTTCCTTTGGCCCCCTCTTTAAAAAGTTTGCCCATCACTGGTCTAGATGAATCTGTGGGAATAGCAGTAGAACTCAACTTACGGCACTGATCATCTGGTACTACAATACTCATGATAAATATTTTCCAAAAAACCTGTGATCGGCAGGAGTAGCTAATCAATGAATCATCAGACAATTTTTCTCTTCCCCCAGCCCACATGGACAAAGGTGGTAGTTCAGTAAGTAGAGAGAAGGAGTCTATTGCTAGAGATATTTCATGGTTGGAATTATAAGATTTAGCAACTGATTGGATATGTGATGGTGTAAGGGAAAATAAAGAGCTGAGGAAAATGCTGAAGTTAGGAACCTATTAGGCTGGAGAAGTGGTAGTGCTTTTGCAGAAATAGGAAAGTTTGTAAGAGTGGGTTGTGGATAGGGCATTAATGAGCTTGGCTTTGTACTTGTTGATTTTGCAAAATCTCTAGGGCATTTGGTTCAAAATGTACAGTATGTAATTGGTGATAGAAGATTAAAACTTAGGGAAGAGGATTTTCATCTTAAGAGTGTTTTTATTTCAGGTATTAGTTGATATAGTAGTTGATTTTGGAGTTTTTCTACAGCTTTGTATCCTGAAACCATGATTACCCATTTTAATGAAACCAATATTGATAGAATATTTTTCATCTGTGACTTCAGGAATCGACAGAGTGGGTAATCTCCCCCTCAATATAATATTGTTTATCTCAGCTTCCTTATATATATTCTGAGCTTGAGGAATAGATAGTCCTTACACTAGATTTATCCATGCCCACTAGGATCAATTCATGGATATGCTAATGAATGCTAAAAAGATGACTTTTTCTAGAGCATTGAAAACTGAATATTTAACAATGAAGGAAAGAAAAGATTCTGAGAATACATACATCATGCTCTTTATTACTGCGGATTTTACTGGGGAAGAGGGCAAAAAGTGAGCATTAAAATAGAATAGCAGCAGCCTGGGGTGATGGTCATGAGCCAGTGCTTGTCACACCTGATAGAACTAGCTTCCACATCTGTTCTTTTAGTTCCTTCAGCTCCTAGGCTCATAATTTAATTGAGACTTGAGCCTAAGGTGTTACTTTGCCAGTTCAGTGGCCAATAAAAATTAAATTCTTATTGTTTATAAGGTTCTATTCCATTGAAAAAGGTGGAGTAGTTATAATAGGCTTAGAATATATATGAGGAAACTAAAGAGATAAACTGTGTTATATTTAGGGAGAGATTATCAACTGTCAATATCTAAGGCTCCTAGCTTCCTTTCCCCTCTCCTTCCAATTTATTGCTCCTTCTCACCTCAAATGCCAAAAAAGAAATGTAATTCTTATGAGTTCTCAAGGTGAAGATTACCTTAATTGTATTAATAGCTCATTTGATTCTTAGTGGTATAAAATGGTAAATTTATGGATGTAACTAGTAGTTCCATAAGAAGGAAATAAGAAAAGTACATTTGTTAGGCAGTTTTGGCATTGAATTCTTGTGTAACTCAAGCAGCTTCTGTTTGCTTTTCCTCTTTTGCAGATATTGCCAAAGAGAAGGGATCTGAGAAGGATTTAGAGCAGTGATAGGCAAACTTTTTAAAGAGGGGCCCAAAGGAAAGGAAATGCTCATCTATCAGTCTGTTTGTAAGGCAACTCTTTTGAAGTTTCATTGTATTGTATCCCACTCATTGTATTTAACAGATTAGGAACATTTCAGGGGGCTGGCATCTGGCCCTCAAGCTGGAGTTTTCCCATCACTGATTTAGAGTATCTCCCCTCAGATCATCATTTCCACCTCCTCTACATTAGAAAATTGTATTTTGCCACTGAAACTACCATGCCCTTGATAAATGACCTTTAGCCATCCTAAGTACATTACTTAACACTTCTTCTACTCATGCCTAATAAAATAATTTTCTTCCTTCATTAGAATGCAAATTCCTTAAGAACAGGCATTATTTTGCCTGATTGTATCTGTATCCCCAGAGCTTAGCACATATTAAATGCTTCATAAACCTTCTATCTATAGGGGAGGGTTAGAGGGATAAGAGAAAAGGCAGAATCAAAGGAGGAAGTCAAAATGGAAAGGAATACAGACACAATAATCATAACTGTGAATGTGAATAGGATGAACTCACCCATAATAAGGAAGCAGATAGCAGAATGGATTAAAAATCAGAATCCTACCATATGTTGTCTAAAGGAAACACGCTTGAGGCAGGTAGACATATGCAGGATAAAGGTAAGAGGGTGGAGCAGAATTTATGGGCTTTAACTGATATAAAGAAGGCAGGAATAACAATTATGTTCTCAGACAAAGCTAAAGCAAAAACAGTCTCATTAAAAGAGATAAAGAAGGTAATTACGTCTTGATGAAAGGCAGTATTAATAATGAAGAAATATCAGTACTCAACATATGTGCACCAAATGGTATAGCATTCAGATTTCTAAAGGAGAAATTCAAGAAGCTTAAGGAGGAAATAGATAGTAAAACTATGCTAGTGGGGGACCTCAAACTTCCCCTTTCAGAATTAGATAAATTGAACCAAAAAATAAATAAGAAAAAGTAAGAGAAGTGAATAAAATGTTAGAAAAATTAGAGTTAATAGATATCTGGAGAAAAATAAATAGGGATAAAAATAAATATGCCTCCTTTTCAGCAGCACATGGCACATATACAAAGACTGACCAGATACTAGGGCATAAAAACATTGCAAACAAATGTAGGAAAGCAGAAATGAAAAATGCAATTTTAAAAAACCTTAATGCAATGAAAATTATAATCAATAAGGGCTTATGGAGAGGCAAATTTAAAATTAATTGGAAACTAAATAATCTAATTCTTCAAAACTGGTGAGTCAAAGAACAAATCAAAGAAATAATTACTGATTTCATTGAAGAGAACGATAAAGAGGAAACAACATATCAAATTCTATGGGATGCAGCCAAAGCAGTACTCAGGAGGAAATTTAAATCACAGAGTGCATATATCAATAAATCAGAGATGGAAGAGGTCAATGAATTGGGCATGCAAAATAAAAAAAACTATAAAAAGAATAACTTAAAAATCCCCAAATAAAAACTAAATGGGAAATGCTAAAAATTGAAGGATAAATTAATAAAATTGAAAATAAAAGAACGATTGAACTAATAAATAAGACTAGGAATTGGTAATTTGAAAAAACAAATAAAATAGATAAAGTACTGGTTAATATGATAAAAAAAAGATGAAGAAAATCAAATTAACAGTATCAAAGACGAAAAGGGTAACCTTACCTCTAATGAAGAGGAAATTAAGGTAATTATTAAGAACTATTTTTTCCAACTATGTGAAATGGGTGAATATTTACAAAAATATAAACTGCCTACATTAACAAAAGAGGAAATAGAATACTTAAACAATCCCTTCTCAGAAAAAGAAATTGAATAAGCCATCAAGGAACAATCTAAGAAAAAAATCCCCAGGGCCAGATGGATTCAGGAGTGAATTCTATCAAACATTTAAAGAACAACTAATTCTAATACTATACAAACTATCTGACAGAATAAGCAAAGAAGGAGTTTTACCAAATTCCTTTTATGGCACAAATATGATACTGATTCCAAAGCGAGGCAGACCAAAAACAGAGAAAGAAAACTACAGACCAATCACCTTAATGAACATAGTAGCAAAAATTTCAAGTAGAATACTAGCAATAAGATGCCAGCAAGTGATCATGAGGATTATTCACTATGCTCAGGTGGGATTTATACTAGGAATGCAAGGATGGTTTAATATTAGGAAAACCATCTACATAACTCACCATATCAATAACCAAACTAACAAAAATTACATGATTATCTCAATAGATGCAGAAAATGCCTTTGACAAATACAGCACCCATTCCTATTGAAAACATTAGAAAGTATAGGAATAAATGGGCCTTTAGTAAAAATAAGAAATTGTATATATTTAAAATCATCAGCAAAATCATCTGCAATGGGGATAATTTAGAAGCCTTCCCAATAAGATCAGGAATGAAACAAGGATGCTCATTATCACCTCTATTATTTAAAATTGTGCTAGAAATGATAGCAGTAGCGATGAGAGAAGAAAAAGAAATTGGAGGGATTAAAGTAGGCAATGAGGAAACTAAACTATAACTCTTTGCAGATGATATTATGGTATACTTAAAGAATCCTAGAAAATCAACTAAAAGGCTAGTAGAAATAATTAAGAACTTTAGCAAAGTTGCAGGGAACAAGATAAATCCACATACATCATCAGCATTTCTATATATTTCCAAAAAAATTCAGCAGCAGGAGTTAGAAAGAGAAACTGCATTTAAAATCACTCTAGACAATATAAAATATTTAGGAATCTATTTGCCAAGATAAACAAACAAATTATATGAACGTAACTACAAAACTTTTCAGACAATTAAAACTAGATCTAAATAACTGAAAAAATATTAATTGCTCATGGATAGGACAAGCTAACATAATAAAAATGACAATCGTGCCCAAATTAATCTATCTATTCAGTGCCATACCTATCAAAGCACCAAAAAAAACCTTTTTTATAGAATTAGAAGAAATATAACAAAATTCATCTGGAAGGACAAGAAATCAAGAATATCAAGTAAAATAATGAAAAAAATATGAAGGATGGGAGCTCAGCAGTACCAGATTTTAAACTGTACTATAAAGCAGTGATCATCAAAACAATATAGTACTGGCTAAGTGAGAGAAGAGAGGATCAGTGGAATAGACTTGTGATAGATGACTTTTCCAAGATAGTATACAATAAACTCAAAGATCCTTGTTTTTTTGAACAAGAACCCACTATTTGACAAAAACTTCTGGGAAAATTGGAAAATAGTAATGGAAAAATTAGGTTTAAATCAATATCTTATACCCTATACCAAGATAAATTCGGAATGGGTAAATGACTTAAATATAAAGAGAGAAATTATAAATAAATTGGTGAACATAGAATAGTATACCTGTCAGATCTATCTATGGGAAAGGGAAGATTTTAAGAACAAGCAAGATACAGAGCATAGTACAAAATGTAAAATGAATAATTTTGATTCCATTAAATTGAAAAGTTTTTGTAGAAACAAAACCAATGTAACCAAAATTAGAAGGGAATCAAGAAATTGGGAAAAAATCTTTATAACAAAAACCTCTGACAAAGGTCTAATTTCTCAGATTAATAAGGAGCTAAGTCAATTGTACAAAAAATCAAGCCATTCCCCACTTGATAAATTGGTAAGGGACATGAATAGGCAGTTTTCAGATGAAGAAATCAAAGCTATCAATAAGCACAGGAAAAAGTATTCCAAATCTCTCATAGTTAGAGAAATGCGAATCAAAACAACTCTGAGGTACCACCTCACATCTAACAGGTTGGTCTATATGACAGCAAAGGAAAGTAACAAATGTTGGAAGGGATGTGGCAAAATTGGGGCACTAATGCATTGCTGGTGGTGTTGTGAATTGATTCAACCATTCTAGAGGGCAATTTGGAATTATGTGCAAAGGGCTTTAAAAGACTGCCTGCTCTTTGATCCAGCCATTCCATTGCTGGGTTTGTGCCCCAAATAGATTAAAAACACTAGGCAAGGGCCTGATTGTACAAAAATATTCATAGCCTCACCCTTTGTAGTGGCAGAAAACCTGGAAAATGAGGGTGTGTTCTTCAATTGGGGAATGGCTGAACAAATTGTGATATCTGATGTGATGGAATAATATTGTGATGAAAGAAATAATAAACTGGAGGAATTCCATGGAAAGACCTCCAGGAATTAATGCAGAGTGAAAGGAGCAGAATCAGGAGAACATTGTACATAGAGATTGATACATTATGGCACAATCAAATGTAATAGACTTTTCTACTAGTAGCAGCGCAATGACCCAGGATAATCCCGAGGAACTTATAAGAAAGAATGCTATCCATATCCAGAGAAAGAACTGTGGGAGTAGAAATACAGAAGAAAAACACATGATTGATCACATGGTTGGGGATTTTGACTTTAAATGGTCACTCTATTGCAAATATTAATGATATGGAAATAGATTTTGAACAAAGATACATATAAAACCGAGTGGAATTGTTCATTGGCTCTGGGAGGGTGGAGGGAGGAGGGGAGGGAAAGAACATGAATTATGTAACCATGGAAAATATTCTAAATTAATCAATTAAAATTTTTAAATTAAAAAAAATTTAAAAATAATTAAAAATTAAAATAAACTTACAATTGATAAAGAAAGTATTCTATCAGAATCTTTTTCTGAGATAAATATTGTCCTGATACCTAAAACAAGGAAAGATAAAATACAAAGAAAACTATAGGCCACATCATTATTGAACTGAAGTGTTTTAAAAAAAAATCCTATCAGCAATAATAAAGATGTACCTCAGAGAAGAGGGTTTAGGTGAACAGATAAGGAGAGTAGGAGGGGGCTAGGTGGCTCAGGGGATTGAGAGCCAAGCCTAGAGTTAGGAGGTCCTGGGTTCAAATGTGACCACAGATACTTTCTAGCTATGTGACCCTGGGAAGGGCACTTAACCCCCATTGCCTTACCTTTTTGCCTGGGAACCAATACATAGTATTGTTTTTAAAACACCAAGAAGGTTTTTAAAAAAAGATAATGAAATTTTCTCTTTACATATCACATTTGATATATCTAAAAGACATTTGGTGATGTAGGAATGGAGCCCAGTGTAGAGACTAAGGATGGATGGATGCTGTGATGTGTTGGTGAATGTAACAGCCATCTTTCTGGAAAAAGCAAAAAAGTACTTAAAACCATTTTTAACTTTAATCTGCCTTATAATGCCCTTTCCATCATTTTCTTAAATCTAGAAATCAACAAAATGATAAATAAAGCCCTGATGTGTAGTTTTTGCAGATTTCCAAGGTGTAAACGCTCACCTTGAAAATTTTACAATCAGTTCTCATGAGCCAGTTAGAGCTGACTCTAATGAATACCCCTGGAAATATGGATCTGGGAGTTCTTTGCATGGGGTTGAAAACTGAACCCAAGGGAACTGATGAAGTTACCAAGTGGCAGCGTATTAAAGGAAAAACATAGAGGCTCTATTACTATGTTATGGAGGCACATTCATGATTAGAATCATTAGTAAAGGCAACTGAGGAGGAGCACTTAGATAAATCTGCAGAGAAGCAGGAGAGAGCAGTGTTCAGAGGCGATTCTGCTGCCCTGAGGATAATCTGAGGTGGGTTCTAGGCACTAGCCTCAGGGTTTGCTGGTACTCAGTGGCTGCCATGAGAGAGTGAGGTGTTGGGGTAGAGCTCCTGAGTGGAAGCACTGAGCCTTCGTTCTTTCTGGTGTTAATTTATATAGTTTTTAGGAGGGGAGGAAATGGGGGAGGTGCAATCGGTAGACTTTGCTTTACTAATTTACTAATTGCTGATTGTTTTAGTAATTTAGCTATAGACCAATCTACATTTGGAACCCTTCTCTCTCTGCTTTTGAGAATGCAGGGCAGAGGGAGTTGACAGAAAGTGACACCCATTCTGCACCTCGCTCTGATCACATGACCTGGGGGGAAGTCTGTAGCCCCTTGTGATCCTAAGTGGGCTTTTCTTACTCAGACTCATCTTTTCTAGGACTCTTGCCATGCGGACCAACGTAAGAGCGCAGAGAAAACGGCTGATGCTGCTAGTCTTGCTCATTGCCTGGGTCATCTATCTGTTTTCTGCAAATATACTGCAGGTAGGTGTGCTTTCCTTATATATAGCCACCAATCTGAAACCAGGCAAAATAAACTACTTAGTTTGCAAGGAGGGAGGGGGCACATGTCCTGTCTATCAGTTTTTGTCGGGTAGCCTCTTCTCGCTTTGGGGACAGTGCTATGGGTAGACCTTATTTATAGCCCCAGAAGCAACCTCGTGATAAGATGGGGTGGGAGGCGCCTCTTAGTTTCTGTGTCTGTCACAAGTCCAACCTGAATTCCAGACAATTCCAGGTTGCAATATTGCCTCAGAATTCAGGGTGTATAAAATCTTCAACTGTTTTATGGGGGAGAAATAGAAAATACAACTGACTAACTTGTCTCTGGCTGTGATGGATCCTGGTGTTGGAATAGAGAAGTCTGGGACCAGTAATGTTTTATCCTGTTTTCAATTCTCAGTTTGAAAACCCAGAGAATTTGGGATGAGAAAAACAAGCAACTGTTCAGATAATTTATTTGTCAGAATGAGAAATATACAGTCAATGGGTGCACAAGAAAATTTTACAGTGAGAAGATAATCAGGGATTTAATATAAAAATTATAGAATAATAGCATTTTAGAAATGTAAGGAATCATAGGGCAACAATCCCTTTTGTTTAAAGATATGGAAACTGAATCCTGTAAAGATCTTGATAGGCTAGAGCAATATTGTTGTTCAGTGATATATGACTCTCTATGACTCCATTTGGGATTTTCTGGGCAAAGATCCCAGGGTAGTTTTCCTGGTTCCTTCTCCAGTTCATTTTACAGATGAAGAAACAGGCAAGCAGGGTTAAGTGACTTGCCCAGGGTTACACACCTTGTAAGTGTCTGAGGTCAGATTTGGATTCAGGAAGACCATCTTCCTTCCTCCAGGCCCAGCACTTCAACCAATGTGCCACTTACTTGCCTCAATTAAGTTTAATAAGATGAAATGTATTGAGGATAAATTCTAAGTTCTGCCCTTTGGTGCAAAAAATAAACTTTATAGAAAACAAGATGAAAGTCTATTTTGATGACTCTTCCTATTAAAAAATATTTTAGAGAAAAGAAATCACAGAATGAGTCAGTGTGTTTATAATAGTCCAAAAATGATTGTCATAACAAATGAAGTCATAACTTCTAGTATGATGTAAAAGTTTTGTTATACTCTTTTTTGATCAATCCACATCTGGGATACTCTGTTCAGTTCTTGATGTAGCATTTTAGGAAAGGTATAGTTTGGAGATAGCAAACCTTTTAGAGATGGAGTGCTGCCACCCCCCCCCTCTATCCCCACCCATTCTCTATCCTTACCCCAGACAGGGGATGGAGGAAGTACTCACATTGGGCTGCTGAGCAGAAGGGTGGGGGAAGTGAGGAATGTCCTCAGGAACATGGAGAGGGGAAAGGGAACAGCTCCACACCAAGTCCCTCTGGTTTTCTAGCATTGAACTCTGGTGGGCAACTGCAAGTGTGCCCACAGAGAGGGCTCTGCGTGCCCTTTCTGGCATGTGGACCATAGGTTTGCTACCATAGGTACTAATAAATAGGAATATATACAGAGGTAGTAATGGTGAGGGGTTGATGAAAGGAATGGAAAACATAGGATAATTATTTCAGTTCAATTTTGTAAGCAGAACTAAGACAAACATTTGTTGGGGATGCTATAGGAGATATTTTTGTTAAGGTATAGTTTGGATAGGGCAGCTAGATGGCATGGAGTAAGAGGTCTAAAGTCAGGAAGACTCAACCTCTTGAGTTCAAATCTGGCCTCAGACTTTTACTAGTTGTGTAAGATTATATATTGGCCCTTAAATGATACTGTAGCAGTTTGATATAGCTGCTTCTCTCTAAGGGCAAGATAATTACCCTTAGGCCTGGATCTCTGATAAACACAATCTGACTTCTTGATCTTAACAACAATAGGTTTATTAAAGTTGATAGCTAGGATTGGGTAAGGATTGGACGGCTAGGACTTTCCCTAGGCTAATTAGTCTCTTTCTGTCCCAGAATCCACTGACCTGTAAAGGTCTCTTTGGCCTCCAACAATGTTGGAACTACATTATATTCTTCTCTGTCTAATTTTCCCAACCTTCCTACCTAACTGCCCTAGTCAGAGCCCATCCAAAATAGTCTTCAGCAAACTTCTGTATCTTTACTCTGCCATTCTGAATTTTACCCAAATTCCTTTCTTTCAGTGGTTGATCCTGTGTAAGTCCCTTAAATTTGTTTTGCCTTATTTTCCTCATCTGTTAGTGAGCTGGAGAAGAGAATGGCAAAACCACACCAGTATCTTTGTCAAGAAAACCTCAGATGGGGTCATGATGAGTCAGACACAACTGAAACAATTGAACAAAGTATCTTGGAATATGTATGCTTTGAAGTCACTTCTAACTTTTTTAACATTTGGGACATTCTAAAATGATAGAATTTTTAGATTAGTGAAGAGTAACAGCAATTCAACACCTTCCTTTATAGTTGGAGAAACCAAATTCTGGTGTTATTAAATACTTTTTTTAAGATCATTCAATTGGTTAAGTTTTGTCTCTAGGGCTAGAAGCTAATTCTCTGTTCCTTTAAAAATGAAAGGACCAAAAGTCAGGTCTGGAAGATGGCTTCGGTTACCAGGTATGACAGGCTGTGGCACTTCAACCTTAGCCCAGTAAATGGGGAAAATCAAGAAAATTGAATTATCTTTGTATTTAAGATGGGTACCTTCCTAATGGTTCTTAACTCACCCAATTCTTTTTATCTGTATATTGGAAAAAACATTGGATTTGGAAGTAGGAAGACCTGAATTCAAATTCTGCCTCAGACACTAATTCTGTGAGTCTTAGCAATTGGAGTTAAGTGATTTGTCTACCTGGTTGTCTATCTATAGAGTCATCTAGTTGCTCTTACATATGACTTTCTTACAACCTTAGTTTCCCCATTGGCAAAATAGGAATAATAGTAACATCTACCTTATAAGGTTCAGATAAGATAATACTTGTAAAATAGTTTGAAAATCTTAAAGTGCTATATAAATAATAATTATTTTTCATTGCTCCTCACTGCTGAAATGAAGGCCTGAATTTTACAACCCACAACCACTATGTTGCCCGTAACTTAGACTAGTAGACAACCCAGATTTATTTCATTTGGTGAAAGATAACAGTCTCCAGTTTCCAAATAGATTTACTTTATGAAGTATAGAAGGAAAAAGTTTAGAGATTTTAGTGGGTTATCATGACACTTTAATTATTCAATGGAGAAAGAGAAAATTATTCAGGGAAATCATGCTCCAGATAAGATTCAAACAAGTAAATAATATATTTGAAATAATGGGCAGCTAGGTGGCACAGTTGATAGAGTGTTAGGCCTGGAGTTAGGAAGACTCCTCTTCATGAGCTCAAATCTGATCTCATCTACTTACTATCTGTGTGATCCTGGAAAAGTCATTTAACTTTGCCACAGTTTTCTCATCTGTTAAATGAGCTAGAGAGGGATATGGCAAACTACTCCAGTATCTTGCCAAGAAGACCCCACATGGGGTCCAGAGTCATATACAATTGAAATAACTGAAAAACAACATATATGACATGTAATAGGTATATAATTAATACTGGTTGAACTGAATTGAGTCCAATTCTATATCAAGGTCCCCTGACTCTTAACTGTCCTTTAACTCCTGACTAGGGCTAACCATAAGAGAGTTCAGAACTACTTGCTCTCAGGACTCAATCTTTACTGATTTTGTGACACCGAGTCAAGTTCTTTGGTGTTTTCTATCCCAAAGATCCATCAACAGTTCTCATCTTTGCTTGGTACATCAGACCCATTGAAGAAACATAAACAGAACATGGGAAATATACCTTTAAACACAAAACTAGAAACCTTTACAGATCCTATAGCCTTTGTGCCCTACTGTAAGATAGTTCTACCTTTTTCTTTCATTCCCCCCTTCTCAGGGGTCAGTATGTTTTGTAGAGGCTAGTTTTTGATGAGGACGAAGATTGAAACATTAGCATTTAGAGGCCCCTTTCTTTCAGCTTATATATACTTCCTGAATGGAGCTTCAAAGGCAAAGAGGGGCTAATGGTTTCCTTTGAGCTATTGGGCAACTCAACTTTTTGTGATTATCCTCTTACAATAATTAGTTTTTTAAAAAACCAACATAGTGAGGTAATGTCCTTTAAGCTCTATGATATTCCCTCCTACTCAGCTTTAGGGAGTTAATTTTAGTTGAAAACTTCCAAGTTCACAATCACTGTAGGCTCCCAGAAAGGAAAATTATGAACATTTAGTGAGAGGTTATATTCTTTTCATAACTTTTTATTTATATCTAGCTCTAGACAACTCCTCAATCTTTGTGAAGCAAAATTTAATTTACTAACAATGTTTAGGTAATGTAATAGCAGGTTATAGTACTGTTCTCTGTGACTGTAGAGACACTAGGAGAGAAAACTGGGAAAGGAGTTAATTTTTTATTGTGGGAAATGTCTTTTGTCCTTTTTAGATTTAAGCGCTCCTCTCTTATCTCATTCATCTATTCATAGACATACAAACTCATGGCAGCTGACTGTTTAGTTCTTAATAACTGCAAAATAACTTAGAAGTGAAAGTATGTACTAATAAATACTCCTCCATGCTTTGGCTGACAGCTGAGAAGGAAGTAATTCCTCCCCTCATTTCCATCTGCTCATCATAATTGGAGAGGAAAACAAGAAGTAAGTGATGTGCAGGTAAATGGGAAGCAATGCCCTGCTCTAGACATGAAAGGTAGGTATCTCCGTTCAGAATAGTATTAAAAAGGAGGAAGTAGTATTATTTTGCCACAATTCATAATTAAATAAATAATTAAAAGTGGAGGAAGACTTAATGAAATGGTACAGAGTTAAGAATGTAGAGCCAAAGCCAGTGCAAAAGAATTACAGCAAGTTTGGGACACCCATTAAGTCATTGGCAGCTACCTGGCATCACCAGGGGCTGCTCCTGAGAGCAGCAAGTCTTAAGACCCCAAGAGGCTAAAGAACGCTCGGACTTTGAACACAGACCCTGACCGCAGGCACGGACATGGTTTCTGAACACAGATGTGGACCTTGGGTGGGGACCCAGTGCAGAGGGGTGCATGACTGTGGAAGCAGTACCCTGAGACTGAAAAAGGAGCTTCAGGTAGAAGAACAAGCAAGTGGACCACCAGGAGGCTTGACCCCAAGAACAACTAGACCTGAGACCTCAGAAACCTAAAGAATACAGACAGACCTTGGTGTGAGGATAAAACTAAGAGGGCTCTGGGCTAAAAATGGCAAGCCAGACACAGAAACTCCAGAAGAGAAAGATCAAGAAGAAACTTTTAACACTCAACAACTTTTACACAGAAAAAATCCAGACAACAGAGCAAACAGTAGAGGAGAACAAACAAGTAACCATATCCAAACCTTCCCAAAAAATGAAAACCGGTCACAAGGTCTTGAAGAGTTCAAATCTGAGATTATGAGAAAGATGGAAGAGATCTGGCAAGAAAATAACAGTTTAAAAGGCAGAATTTCCCAATTGGAAAGTGAGGAAAGTAAATTGAAGACCAGAAATGACCAGATTGAAAAGGAAAACCAGTGTCTAAAGGCTAGAATTGGGCAATTCCAAAAAGATGCCCCCAAATCAAAAGAATTGATAAGCAAATTGGAGACCAAAATAGAACAGCTGGAAAACAGGATAGACCAAATCAAAAAGGGAAATCAAAAGATTATAGCAGAAAACCACTCTCTAAAGACAAGAATTGGGCAAATAGAAGCCAATGATCTCTCAAGACAGCAAGAACAAATAAAACAAAATCAAAAGACTGATAAAATAGAAGGAAACATTAAATATCTCAATGACAAATTGACAGATCAAGAAAACAGGTCTAGAAGAGATAATCAGAGAATCATTGGTCTTCCTGAAAAAGCAGAAATTAATAGAAATTTGGACTCCATACTAAAAGAAATTATTCAGCAAAACTGCCCTGAAATTCTACAACAAGAGGGCAATATGGACATTGAAAGGATCCCTATATCACCCTCTACACTAGACCCTGAAAGGACAACCTTCAGGAATATAATAGCCAAATTCAAGAGCTTCCAAGAAAAAGAAAAATTTTTACAAGAAGCTAGAAAGAGACAATTCAGATATCAAGGAGCAACAATCAGGATCACACAGGATCTGCCAGCCTCCACTCTAAAAGACCACAAGGCTTGGAATAGGATATTCAGAAAGGCAAGAGAACTGGGCCTACAACTATGGATAACCTACACATCAAAACTGACTATATACTTCCAGGGGAAAGTTTGCGCATTCAACAAGATAGAAGATTTCCAAGTAATTGCACAGAAAAGACCAGGACTAAATGGAAAGTTTGATATACAACCACAAAAATCAAGAGAAACATGAAAAGGTAAATAAGAAACAGAAGGGAAAGAAATAAAACTCACATTTTAAAAATTTGCCTCTTTAAGGACTTCAATAAGATCTAATTATTTTTATTCCTACATGGAGAAATTTTATGTATAATTCTCTGTAGTGAACTGTATTCACTATTATAGTATTCACTATTATAGTAATTAGAAGAATTATTCATAGGGAGAGGTTGGAATACTAAATGGTCTAAGATGACATGGTGGTGGGAAAAGGGGGGTAAATAGTAGAGGACACAAAGAGAAACTTGAAGGAATAAGAAAAATAGGATATTCTATTACACACAAAGAGGGCATGGGAAGGGGAAGGGATGAATACTATTATAAGAAGGAGAGGAAGAGAGCATTAAGAGGTAATATTTAAACCTTACCCTCAGTGTAATTAACCCTGAGAGGGAAGAGTAGCTATATTATCCATTGGGATATAAAACTCTATCTAACCCTACTAAGAAAGTCATAAGGGATAAACCAAGGGGAGCAGGGGAGGTTGGAGAACAAAAAAGGGAGGGGAGAAGAAGGGGGAGGAAATTCATTAGGCCTTAAAAATAAAAAGAGAGGAATAAAAGGGAGGGGGTAGAAAGGGAAGTAAATCAAGGGAGGGGACAAGGGTTACTGGCATAAAGTAAACCACTGGTTTAGAAAGGAAATAGTGTAAGAAGAAGGGGTAGAACTAGGAGAGGATATCAAAATGTTGGCGAATACACAACTGGTAATTATAACTCTGAATGTGAATGGGATGAACTCTCCCATAAAACGGAAGCAAATAGCAGACTGGATTAGAAACCAAAATCCTACCATATGTTGCCTACAAGAAATACATATGAGGTGGGTGGACATACACAGTTTTAAGGTAAAGGTCTTGAACAAAATCTTTTGGGCTTCAAATGAGAAAAAGAAGGCAGGAGTGGCAATCATGATTTCTAACAAAGCAAAAGTAAAAATAGATATGATTAAAAAAGACAGGGAGGGTCATTACATCCTGATAAAAGGCAGTATAGACAATGAGGAAATAACAGTGCTCAAAATGTATTCACCAAATGGCATAGCATCCAAATTCATAAAGGAGAAACTGGCAGAGCTCAAGAAGGAAATAGATAGTAAAACCATTAGTGGGAGATCTAAATATTCATCTTTCAGATCTAGATAAATCTAATTAAAAAATAAATAAGAGATAAGAGATGTGAATGAAGTCCTAGAAAAATTAGATTTAATATATACATGGAGAAAAATAAATAGGGACAAAAAGGAATACACCTTCTTTTCAGCTGCACATGGTACATTCACAAAAATTGACCATGTAATAGGACATAGAAACATTGTGAACAAATGTAAAAGAGCAGAAATAATAAATGTAACCTTCTCAGATCATAATGCAATAAAAATAATAATTAGTAAGGGCACCTGGACAGGCAAATCAAAAACTAATTGGAAATTAAATAATATGATTCTCCAAAACCAGCTAGTCAAAAAAGAAATCATAGAAACAATCAACAATTTCAATGAAGACAATGACAATGATGAGACATCCTACCAAACTCTGTGGGATGCAGCCAAGGCAGTACTCAGGGGGAAATTTATATCCTTGAGTGCATATATTAACAAATTAGGGAGGGCAGAGATTAATGAATTGGGTATGCAACTTAAAAAACTACAAAGAGAGTAAATTAAAACTTCCCCTGATGAAAACTAAATGAGAAATACTAAAATTCAAGGGTGAAATTAATAAAATCAAAAATAAAGAATTATTGAGTTAATAAATAAGACTAGAAGCTGGTAATTTGAAAAAACAGATAAAATAGACAAAGTACTGGTCAATCTAATAAAAAAAAGAAAGAAGAAAACCAAATTGACAGTATCAAATATGAAAAGGGAGATCTCACGTCTAATGAAGGGGAAATTAAGGCAATCATTAAAAACTATTTTTCCCAATTATATAGCAATTAATATAGCAATCTAGGTGACATGGATGATTATTTACAAAAATATAAATTGCCTAGATTAACAGCAGAAGAAATAAAATACCTAAATAATCCCATATCAGAAAAAGAAATTGAACAAGCCATCAAAGAACTCCCTAAGAAAAAATCTCTAGGGCCTGATGGATTCACAAGTGAATTTTGTCAAACATTAAAAGAGAAACTAATCCCAATACTATACAAATTATTAGATATAAACAGCAAGAAGGAATCCTACCAAATTCCTTTCATGACACAAATATGGTACTGATTCCAAAGCCTGGTAGATCAAAAACAGAGAAAGAAAACTACAGACCAATCTTCCCTAATGAACATTGATGCAAAAATCTTAAATAGAATACTAGCAAAGAGACTCCCACCAAGTAATCAAGAGGATCATCCATCATGATCAGGTGGGATTTATACCAGGAATGCAAGGATGGTTCAAAATTAGGAAAAACATCCACATAATTGACCATATCAACAATCTAATAAACAAAAATCACATGATTATCTCAATAGATGCTGAAAAAGCCTTTGATGAAATATAGTACCCATTCCTATTGAAAACCCTGGAAAGTATAGGAATAGAAGGACCTTTCCTAAAAATAATAAACAGTATATATCTAAAACCATCAACAAGCATCATCTGCAATGGGGATAAATTAGAAGCCTTCCCAATCAGATCAGGAGTGAAACAAGGATACGCATTATCACCTCTATTATTTAACATTGTACTAGAAACACTAGCAGTTGCAATTAGAGAAGAAAAAGAAATTGAAGGTATCAAAATAGGCAAAGAAGAGACTAAGCTATCACTCTTTGCAGATGATATGATGGTCTACTTAAAAAATCCTAGAGAATCAACTAAGAAGCTTGTAGAAATAATCAACAACTTTAGTAAATTTGCACGATACAAAATAAATGCACATAAATCATCAGCATTTCTATATATCTCCAACACATCACAACAGCATGAGGTAGAAAGAGAAACACCATTTAAAATCACCCTAGACAATATAAAATACTTAGGAATCTACCTACCAAAATAAACACAGCAATTATATGAAAACAACTACAAAACACTTTCCAAAAAATTAAAACTAGATCTAAAGAATTGGAAAAACATTGATTGCTCATAGGTAGGATGAGCTAACATAATAAAAATGACCATTCTACCCAAATTAATTTACCTATTTGGCGCCATACCTATCAAACTACTTTTTCACTGAATTAGAAAAAACTATAACAAAGTTTGTTTGGAAAGAAAAAAGATCAAGAATATCAAGAAAAATAATGAAAAAAAATGTGAAGGAAGGTGGGCTAGCAGCACCAGATATTAAACTGTACTATAAAGCAGCAGTCATCAAAACAGTATGGTACTGGCTAAGAGAGAGAAGGCAGGATCAGTGGAATAGACTTGGGGTAAGTGATGTCAGGAAGACATTGTATGATAAACCCAAACAGGCCAACTTTTGGGTCAAAAATCCACTATTTGACAAAAATTTCTGGGAAATTTGGAAAACAACATGGGAGAGATTAGGTTTAGATCAACATCTCACACCCTACACCAAGATAAATTCAGAATGTGTGAATGACTTGAATATAAAGAGGGAAACTATAAATAAGTTAAGTGAACACAGAATAGTATTCTTGTCAGAGCTCTGGGAAAGGAAAGATTTTAAAACCAAGAGAGAGTTAGAGAAAATTATAAATGTAAAATAAATGATTTTGATTATATCAAAGTAAAAAGCTTTTGTACAAACAAAAACAATGCAGTCAAAATCAGAAGAGAAACAACAAATTGGGAAAAAATCTTTATAACAAAAAATTCTGACACGGGTCTAATTACTCAAATATACAAGGAGTTAAGTCAATTGAATAAAAAAATCAAGCCATTCCCCAATTGATAAATGGGCAAGGAACATGAATAGGCAATTTTCAGATAAAGAAATCAAAATTATCAATAAGCACATGAGAAAATGTCCTAAATCTGTAATAATTAGAGAAATGCAAATCAAAACAACTCTGAGGTATCACCTCACACCTAGGAGATTGGCTAAAATGAAAGAGGGGAGAGTAATGAATGCTGGAGGGGATGTGGCAAAACTGGGACATTAATGCATTGCTGGTGGAGTTGTGAACTGATCCAACCATTCTGGATGGCAATTTGCACCTATGCTGAAAGGGCTATAAAAGAATGCCTGCCCTTTGATCCAGCCATACCACTGTTGGGTTTGTACCCCAAAGGGATCATAGATAAACAGACTTGTATGAAAATATTTATAACCACGCTTTTTGTGGTGGCAAAAAACTAGAAAATGAGGATATGCCCTTCAATTGGGGAATGGCTAGACAAATTGTGGTATATGCTAGTGATGGAATACTCTTGTGCTTAAAGGAATAATAAACTGGAGGAATTCCATGTGAACTGGAAAGACCGCCAGGAACTGATGCAGAGTCAAAGGAGCAGAGCCAGAATAACATTGTACACAGAGACTGATACACTGTGGTAAAATCCAATGTGATGGACTTCTGTACTAGCAGCAATGCAATGACCCAGGACAATTCTGAGGGACTTATAGAAAAGAATGCTACCCACATTCAGAGGAAGAACTGCAAGAGTGGAAACACAGAAGAAAAGCAACTGCTTGAACACATGGGTTGAGGCAGACATGATTGGGGATATAGACTCGAAACTACCACACCAATGCAACTATCAACAATTTGGGAATAGGTCTTGATCAATGACACATATTAAAACCAGTGGAAATGCGCATCAGCAATGGGTGGGGGGGAAGTGGGAGGTGAAGGGCATGAATCATGTAACCATGTTAACTTTTCTAAAAAATAAATATCATTAAATGTTAAAAAATTAAAAAAAATTGTGGTAAAAAAAGAATCTAGAGCCAAAAGAATAATATCCATACTGACTATGGCTATGTAAATGAAAAAATATTAAATGATAAACTCTCGTCATATGTTATGGATAGTATCAAAACTAATTTGTTATGTTTAATGACTTTTGTTGAATTGAGTCCAACTGAAGTTCAATACATTTCTCTTTAAAAAACACCAATAAATTATGTAAACGTAAGGTAGCATATGCACTTTTTGTTACTGTTTAGTCATTTCAGACTCTTTATAAGTCCATTTGGGATTTTCTTAGGAATGATACTCGAGTGGTTTTCCATTTTCTTCTCCAGCTCATTTTACACATGAGGACCAACAGGGTTCAGTGACTTTTCCAGGGTCACAGAGTAAGTGTCTGAGTTCATATTTGAACTCATGAAGATGAGTCTTCCTGATTCCAAAGTCAATACACTATCCACCATGCCACCTAGACAGCTAGCACTCACTATCTACTGATATTACCTCTCAGTAATCACTGTTTTTTTGCTTTTTTTTCTCAAATATTTTTAGGGAATACATTGTGTTTATAATTGGTGTGTTTGAATATACTTGTCTGTGATATAAAACAATTTTTTCTTTTTAAAAATTTTATTCATTTTTTAAAAGATTTTTCTCATGGTTACATAATTCATGTTCTCTCCCTCCTCTCTTCTTCTCCCACTCTCCAGAGCTGACAAGCAATTCCACTGAGTTATACAAGTAGTATTACTCAATGCCTATTTCCATATTATTCCTTTTGTAATAGAGTAATCTTTTAAAATCAAAACTTCAAATCATATATACCCATGTAAACAAGTAATAAATCATATAAAACAAAAATTGTTGAAAAAATTACTTCCAAGGTTTTTCAAAGCAGGAATAGTTAGATTTCTATTTGTACTAATTTAGATGTCATTCTGATTAGGAGGGAAATAGAAAAAAATGACCTCTCTAGTCTTGAAAAATCAATCTTCATATTTCTTATTTGTAAAAAAGAGAGTGTCCAAAATTATCTCTATGTTCCATTTGAAGAAAGAACTTTAAAAACCAGTTTCAAATGTAAAATTAAGAATCATAATTAAGGTTAATATACCAAAAATGGCAATTAGGGCATTTTGATTCTTTTTCCATCCCTGCCATTAACAAAATACAAGATGAATCACTTGACTACCAAGAAAATATATTAGTGGCTCTCTAGAAGGGTCTTTAACCCTTCAAATGTCAAATGAACTTGGCAGAGGTAGAATAATTAGTGCTAAGTCCTCAAGATAAAATAGCCACAAGATAAATATCTTATTGTTAACACTGAGGATATTGAGTACTCCCAGTACTTCCAGGCCAGATCTCTGAGTCCTTTGCACCTTTATTAACTAGAACAAGGCTTTTATAGTGCCCTGCCCAAGGCAAAGAGAAAATTTAGCAGCCCACAAGAAGCAGAAGACTCTGATAATTGACCAACCTCACATAAAGAAAAGAACAAGAATGAAAGAGGAATATGGTTGACTGATAATGTTCTGGCACAAGGTTTCTACAACTAGCCTGAGAGGCATTTGGAAACTCATCTAGGACTAGGATCATGCAGGTTACTCAGGGCAGGGATTTCAGTGGCCCACCCCACACTTATATCCTTTAAGAAGCTTGTGCTATTTTTGCCCAGCCATATGAAGGAAAGGAAGAGAATGGAGGGAGAGCCTAGGAAGACTAAAATCATGCTGCCATGTGCCTGGAGACTTGGTGGGGAAGCTTGGGACTACTCAAATACTCCTACACTTTCATCTGACAAGAAATGGGTAATGCTGATTTTTTTCTAGCACTGGAAGAAAGGAGGAGTAGAGAGAAGAATCAGGTGATTTAAAATGTACTTGGACAAGTAGTTGCTTAGACCTAAATGAAATGTAATTGGAACCCAAACTGGGACCAATCTGACCCTCTGAAACTTTTTCAGAGTAAAGGCTTAGACCAGAGAATCCTATATGCCTGAGGTAAACCTGTAGTCTACCTTTGGTTGGCATCATCAAATTAGGAGGGCATAGAGAGTAGGGGTTATGGAATATAGGATTAAGAGATACTAAGAGAGATAAAAAATACATTAACAGATAAACCAACAGAGAGGAAATAAAAATGAACAAAATCAGAACGAGAAGTTTAAGTATGATAATAAAATATTTTTTTAACATTTATTAATATTCATTTTTAACATGGTTACATGATTCATGCTCCACCTTTCCCCTTCAACCCCCCCCCCC
>NC_058132.1:197574676-197595220 GCF_016433145.1 Gracilinanus agilis
GGGACTTGGGAAAGGTTTCTTGTAGAAGATGGTACTTAAAGGAAGGCAGGGAAAGGTAGGGAGAGACAGTGTTCCAGATAAGGGAGACAATCAGAGAAAATGTCCAGAGCCAAGGATGGAGTATCTTGTTTCAGGAACAACTAGGAGTCTAGTGTCATTGGATTGAAGAATATATGGTAGAAGGTAAGGTATAAGAAGGCCAGAAAGGTAAGAAGGAGCTAGGTTGTAAAGGTCTTTAAATAGCAAAAGTAGGATTTGATATTTGTTCCTGGAGGCAATGGGAACCCACTGATATTTATCGAATAAAGGAATGAAATGATAAGACCTGTGTGTTAGGAAAATTACTTTGGCCAAATAGAAGTTGGAATGGAGAGAGGCTTGAGGTAGGCAGACACACATAATAATTGCCATGATCTAAAAGCTACCAGTGTCAATGATGGGAGTGTCTATGACAGTCAGGCCAGTTCTAGACATGGACCCATAACTTCCAATAGAGTACGTCTTGATGAGCAAAGTATATCTTACGTTCCTTTGCTCATACATTTCCTTGATGAATGAATAAAATAAAACATTTGTCAAATATTTGCTAAGGGTAAAGCACTGTGTTAAGTGCTGGGAAAAGAAAAAGAAAAGTAGGATCTGATCTCAAAGCACTTACATTCTAATAATGATGTCTATTGGGACCCTCTGCTCCAATTCTTCAAGGTTCTTTATTCATCATAAATTATAGCCTATTCACTCTCATCATGTGTGCAACAATATGAAATTACTAAATATTCCCCCAAATAATGGTTCTTACTATCTTTGGTGCATGATAAAGCCAAATCTTACAGTTCTTTTAGTTGCCTTTCCAAAGAGAATGAGTCATCCTTTCATTTTACTATAATTTCCTTACTTTTAGCACGTACCATCATTAGTCCCCGGTAATGTGGATGGTCCTTGCATTGAGCAGAGTTCCTAAGTCTTCAAAGATGTCTTTGCAATGTTGCTATTATATAAATTGTTCTCCTAGTCCTGCTTACTGTAAAGATCCTGGGGGAACCTGTAAATGATTATTATACAGCCTCGGGGAATCCTACAGATGGAGGTAGGAAATGATAAGAGGTATTGATGAAACCTCCTATATGGATACAAAGATAGCTTTACTTAGAGGCTGCTTCTGTGATCTAGCTGCTGCCTATAAACTCCATTGAAGCTGCTAATATGAATGTGCAGTTCACTTGTTCCCACCTATTGTCATTAACTAATGAGGGAGTGATTGTTTCCCTTAATTAATAAATCCAATTGAATAATGTCTTCAAGGATAATAAACCTTGATCTCTATCTCTGACTGTGATTTGTTGGATTCGCTCAGATCAATGATTATGAAGCTTTCCTTCACCAGTTGCCAGGTGGATCTCTAACTGACAACTTCCTGGAACTCTGAGAATAAACCAGGTCTGTGATGGTTTTCTTATAACAATTATTTAATAGTAACAGATAAGGTAAAGGAAAGAATTAGGGTGAATTGTAAAGCAGTTGGTATCTTGAAGCCTGCTTGGCCAGCTGCCTGGCCAGAAGCCAGTGGCTTGACCAGTGGTCTGACCCTAATAGCTTGAAGGTTTATCTCAATCCACGATGATTTGACTTTTGTAGTTGATCTTCTGGTTGGTATTTAGGTTGGTATGTTGGTGTTGATTTTATAGATGTTGGTAATAACTGAAGCTGGATGCTGTTATACACAGAATAGTCTATCATCAGTCTAGGCACCCAACCTTAGCTATGAGACAATCCTGAGATGACTCGACCTCCCACCAATATCTCCAGATTGAGACCTGGATGTTCTGAGCTTTTCTGCTTTCATAGCCACATCTCAACTGCCAGAAGTTTTCAGTTGGCCTTGTGCAAGAGCAAACCCTCTCTTGCATCTTTTGCATTACAAGTCCTGTAACAGTGCATGCTCCTGTAACAGCGCCTGAAAAAAAATTGACTTTATGGCTCCTGCAGAAAGAGCCATATCTGGCCCTCAAAAGAGCCAGATATGGCTCAAGAGCCATATGTTGCCGACTCCTGCTCTAGAAGAAGCAATCAATTTAACAATTCAACTTGTAGTCATTAAGCATCTTCTGTGTGCTATGAGGGAATAATAGCATACCACAAATTGAAGATAAAAAAATGTTAAATAAGAAACTCAGTAAAAATGATCAGTGAAAAATTAGGGACAGATTTCATGATCTTTATGTACTTTGTTCTAGCTGCAATTCAACAAATATTTATTAAATGCCAGCTACTTGATGGACACTAGCAGGTGACAGGAATACATAATAATAATACATAATAAAATGTTAGAAGTGAATAATTGTTTACAAAAAGCTCTAGGTATTCTCTTGAGGAGGCACAATGTAGACATAGTTAAATCTATAAAAAAAGTATACAAATGAATGAAAAGTGATTTCAAGAACAAACATTAATTAAAGTGTGATGTTATATGGAAGATCTAAGAAAGTCATGTCAGGGAAGAGGCATCTAAGGAGTTTTTTGAGGAAGTTAGGGATTCTAAAAGACTTAGGTAAAAAGGAAATCCATTACTGGTTGGGGAGGTGGGGTCAGTGGGTGGGAACCACCTGTGTAAGAATTGTCATAACCTTAATCTTTTTGTATATACTGATTGGCAAGAGCATTAGGACCTGGGGCAAAAGTGTTATCCAAAATGAGAGGCACATTAGGGAATTGGGCATATCAAATAAATTTGCATACAGTGTAAAATTAATAAAATGTATGGTACTAATATTAGAGTAGTTGTTTTTTTCAGCTTGAGCTTTTATTGATGCTTCCCATCTCCTAGCTTCCCTGGAACATTTCCAAGAAGCTACTCAACAGAGCCAGTTCACCCACAGAGACTGACCTGAGAATGAATGAAATCAATAAACAGCTAGACCAGATGATCCCACACAGACGATTCTCTGACATGAACACCATCACCAGTGCAGCCCACAGTGTGGTCACCATTCTTAATCCTCAGAAAACATATTGCATTGGAGATCAACTAGATATTCTCTTGGAAGTGAAAGATCATTTGGGCAACAGTAAGAAATATGGAGGGGATTTCTTAAGGGCCAGGACTTTTTCCCAGGAATTGAAAGCAGGTGCTAAAGGGAGAGTGACAGATTTCAACAATGGCACCTACCTCATCAGCTTCCCTTTATTCTGGGCAGGTAAAGCCTCTTTGTCTCTTCTGCTCATCCACCCCAGTGAAGGGGTATCTGCTCTCTGGAGAGCAAGGAGCAGAGGCTATGATAAGGTGATTTTTACAGGTCAGTTTGCCAATGGCACATCCCCAGTCTTCACTGAATGTGGTCTGGCTTTAGACACAAGTACTGAATTGTGCCAGTACCTGGACTTCCGAGATCAAGAAGCCTTCTACTGTGTGAAACCTCCACAAATTTCCTGTGATGCACTGATAAATATGAAGACCAGAAATAGTAGAGTTTCTTATCTTGATAATGAGGAAAAAATGCTTTTTCACAGGTAAATAGACCTTCAAATAAACCATGAGAAGCATATGGGAGGGTGTGGGGCCAAGTCAAGATCATCTTAAGAATTCTTTTCCTTGTTGGACATATTGCTTCGTAGTTAAATTTGCCACAAACTGATTTGTGAACTGCTAACTTCCTTGGAAATCAATCTCTATTATAAAAACCTATACTTTTCAAAAGTGACAACTGTCACGGTGTTCCTTTAGACAAGTCTTTTCTGAAATTTGTTAGCATCTTTAAGTTACTTGCTAACAATTCAAGTTTAAATCTAATTCTTAAATAAAAAAAACAACTTCAATTTATTTGTTTGTTTCATTAAAATACCCAGTTAACTCCTTTTCCTTCTCTGCCCTTCATTAGAGAAAGCATCATTTGACGAAAAGCTATATATATATATATATATATATATATATATATATATATATATATATATATATATAAAACTATGTCTTATTTTTTTAAATCAATTCCTTCAAACATCAAGAAAACATGAAGGAAAGAATAGTTCGTACATCAATAAAAATGTTCTTAAAGAGACTTATAGGTATATGCTGAGAAAAGAATACAATGAGTAGAAATACAAGACCAAATTAATACTTGTTGAACATTGAGGCTGTCATTTCAGCAGAATAATTTGTGTTCCTTTCTCTTTAAGGTATCCCATTGGAATGCAAATTATGGAAAACTTTAATCCCATCGAGGTCTTAAATTGTCACAATCAGTCAATGCTGTGTTGTGGTAGGTGTTGTACAGGTCTTGGTCCTTTTAAAGGCCATTCTTATTCTGTATTTGGTACACTGATCATCGAGGTTGTATTTGCACAAAAGTCAGAATGACCCAAAGTATCTGTACTAAGAAAGAATTACATGCAGAGATCCTAGAACTAAAGCTAGAGGGGATCAGAGGCCACCCAGTCTTTCTCTCCCCCTTTCATTTTACAAGTGAGGATAGTGAATTTCAAAAAGGTTTAAGCAAATTGTTTAAGGTCACACAAGTTGGAGTCAGGCAGCTAGGTGGCCAATGTGTGCTGTAATTGGAGTGAGGAACATTTGAATTCCAATTTGACTGTAGGTACTTATTAGTCTGATCCTGGGCAAGTCACTTAATCTCCATTTGCCTCAGTTTTCTCATCTATAAAAGGGAGGCCAAAATAACACCTACTTCCCAGAGTTGTTAGATCCAAGTGAGATATCTGTAAAAAGCTTTGCAAATCTTAAAATGCCATATAAAATATAGTTATTATTGTCAGCAGAGGTGGAATTTGAACCAGATCCTCTAATTCTTAAATAAGTGTGCTTTCCATTGCACTAATTTGCTTAGAAAAGCAATATTTTAAATCTAAATATAATCCAGATTTCATTCTGAGTTCATTACTTCTTCCTGTTATTATGACAGCTTAAGTTTTTAGAATTTTAGTTGGTCTATTTCAAACTACGGGATTTTTTTCTCATCATGCCATCATCTTGGTTCCAAAATTCCATATATCTTTACTATACTATTATAATAGACTTTACATATATGCATATACACACATATATATGTTAGTTTATTATTAATAAAAATTTATAAAATGTAATGTTTAGTTTTTGTATGTTAATTTTAATCTCTACATTACATTAACCTTCATTTTGCATATGTAGTTAACACAGTTGGTTTGAATACAATTCTACTGAGACCATGGTTAGGAATTCCTTCCTTAGGAAACCAGTAGTTAACTTTGGTTTGTTCTAGAGTTGCAGTTAGCACTTCTCCTGCAAGCCACCTGCTTAGTAGATGTGTAGTCTAGGTCACAAGGAGTATCAAGTGAAGTTTAGGAAAGATAGAACATATACATCTCTGATACTTAAACAATGAAAAATACACGCTCCTGTAGGTTATAGGTGTAATCTTAATAGGAAGGAATCTTGGGAAAGCCTAAATGTAGCTTGAAAGGCCATATTGCCAGTCTTTTTGGTTGGACTTTACATAAATATTCTAGAGACAGTACCTTGAACTCCATTTTTAAGTGTTGGGTCAATATAATTGAATATATTATATACTCATTACAGAGAAAAATAGTGTGCACTGATATAAACACTCACAGCAGGTATTTCTTTTATCAGGTGATAAAGTGATAAAAAAGAAATGCCAGATTGGAATGAAGTCACCTGTTCCAAGTGGTTATGCTTTGCAAGGAAAGTGGACTCCAACATTTTGTAAACTGGATCAGTTAAATACTGTAACTACAATCAATAATTGTTTTGAAAGAAAGCTTATTTACCTAATGGGAGATTCCACCATGCGTCAGTGGATACAATATTTCTCCATGCATATTAAAAGTATGTTTTTCTTTTATATTAATGTAATAGATTTGGGAAATATAGGCAGACAGGCAATGCCAGCCATTCATTCCCTTGGCCTTGTTAGTGTTAAAATCCAAGTTGAAATGCATTAAAAAAAAAATAACCTCTTACCTTCTGTCTTAGAGTCAATACTGTGTACTGGTCCCAAGGTAGAAGAGTGATGAGGGCTAGGCAATTGGGGTTAAGTGACTTGCCTAGGTTCATACAGCTGTGAAAAGTCTTAGGCCTAGAATTGAACTGAGGTCCTCTAGTCTCTAATCTTGGCTCTCTATCCACTGAACCACCTAGCTGCACTTTGAAATGCATATAATTTGAAGAAAATTAGATTCAATTGTTGCATGCTGGCAACCAGGAGAGTGGAATAATGGATTCTCTGTTCCCCTGATCCCTCCACTTACATAAAAAGAAAATAAATCACCTTCAAACAAAGAAAGCTGAAAGAATATGCCTCATTGGGGTAAGAGGAGGAAGTGGCCCAGACAACATAGCATATATAAGAACCCACAGAACTTGGAGCAGCCCAACACATTGTGACTGTGCCAGAGGCAACATAGCTGCAAAATGGGAACAAGCCCTGCCTGAATCTCTCTTCATAGGTAGAGAAGACAGAAAACCTACAAATGTCACATGGCAAACATAACCCTGGGGCTACAAAGGGAGAAAGGAAGAACTGGAACTGCAGTAACTTACTCACTCCTATGTGACAACAGAATGCCTGAAGTAATATAACATAGAATACAGGATCTGCCAAATCCAAACCACCTGGTAGAAGCAAGGAAACAGCAAAGCAGGGACCAGCCCAGCCCAGAAAACAATGGGAGAACTGGAAGCATAGGTTGTTGAATATAGTTGGACAAAATAACTGCAAACATTTCTAGAGCAATCCAGTAGAGCCATTTCCTTGATAAACAAACCATTAGAAACAAGGGCAGCAAGGCCTACCCCAAGTATCAGAGAAGAGTACTCTACAAACTTGGAGCAGTGCACCTTCTATCCTAGGAACAGAGAAAAACCTCAACAGATAAATAACATAATGGGGGAAAATAACAACAACTAGAAAAATCAGCAAAAGACAAAATTAAAAAAACAAATCTCCAAACCCCAACTGTAGAAAGTTTCTTTAGTGACAGGGAAGATAAAAATATAAACTCAGAAGAGGATAGCAGTGTGAAAAAGGAAACGTGTGAAGCCTCAAAGAAAATTGTAAAAGGATACCAGGCCATAAAAGAATTCCTAGGAGACCTTGAAAAGAAGTTAAAAAACCAAATAAGAAGAGAATTGACAGAAAAACTCAATATCTGCACTGAAATATCAATTCACTGAAGAAACCAGTTTCTTAAGAATTAGAATAGACCAAAAGGAAAGGGAAGCACAAAAATGTTTTGAAAAAACAACTCCCTACCTAAGGAATAGAATGAGCCAAATGGAATTGGAGGCAAACACACACACACACACAGACACAGACACACAGACACACACACACACACACACACAGACACACACACACAGACACAGACACACACACCGAAAAACAATTCTTTATAGAGTAGGATTGGACAAATGTAAAAGGAAACACAAAAACTCAAGGAAGAAAATAGCTTTATAAAAATTAGAATGGCCAAATAGAAGCTATTGAAACTATAAGACATCAGGAAATAATAAGGCAAAATTTAAAAAGTGAAAAAAATAGAAGAAAATCTTAAATATCTTACTGAGAAAATGAATAATATGAAAAATAGATTAAGGAGAGAGAAACTATGAATCATCAGAATATCTGAAAACCATGATAAAAAAAAGGGGGCACGATATTACAAAAAATCATCAGGGAAAACTTCTCTGATATCCTTGAATAAGAAGGAAAAATAGAAATTAAAAAAATTCATCTATTGCCTCCTAAAAGAGACTCCCAAAATAAAATACCCCAAGACTATTGTAGCCAAATCCTAGAACTCCCAGGTCAAGGAAAAAGTACAACAAGTTGCCAGAAGGAAACAATTCCAAAATTGAGGAACCACAATCAGAACTGCCTTGGACTTAGAAGTTTTTACATTAAAGGCCTGGAAGGCATGCAATATGATATTCTGAAAGGCAAGGAATTTAGGACTACAACCTAGAATTACATACCCAGCAAAACTGAGCATAATCCATCAGGGGGAAAAATTGATATTCAATGAAATAAAGGAATTTCAACTTTTCCTGACCAAAAATCCAGAGCTAAAAGAAAATTTGATGAGCAAATTCAACACTCAAGAGAAATATAAAAAGGCAAAGTGAAAACCAAAGGGCTTGGATAAGGTTGAATTAAATATTCATACTTAGGAAGGTGATAATTTAAATAATTAAGATATCTATGATACTTGAGAAAGGAAAGGTACTTAAAATAAAAGTTATGTAAAATACCTAAGATACTTAAGAACTGTATCACTATTAGAGCAATGAAAAGGAGTATTCATAAATAGAAGGAAGGAAGCTAAATAAGATGGACTTATACCCTCACAAAAAAGGGATAGGAAAGAGGACTAGATGGGAAAAGGAGAAAAGGAGAGATAGAAAAAAGGAGAGATAGAAGAATATAAATTACCTCTTATTAAAGGGTGTATAAGTAGCAAATACAATGGAAGAAAAGATGGGGAGTGTGGCTATGCTTGAACTTATTCTCATGAAAACTAGCTCAAAGTGGAAATGACATCCACACTGTCAGCTATAGAAATCTACCTTACTATATATCGTGAGATTCATATTGCAGAGAGGGATTCCAGCTGCAAAGGGGGGTTCAAGCCACAGCTCAGAATTCCATAGGGCCCCCTGAGAACTCTAAGAGGGGGGCAGTTAAAGGCAGTTGGGTCCTGGGTTTAGAGTAGGCAGGTCACTCTGCTTGCTGGGTCTTGGGTCCTGGGTTGCTCTTGAGGCTTGAATCTGATCAAAGCCATTTTAGTTCCTAGATGCCAACCTGCTTTACCTTGATTTGACATTCAATCTACATCACAGTTTACCTCTGTTTAGTTATTTAGATATAGAAGAAGAATATTTATAGGGATAGAGAGCAGATTAGCTATTCAAGTTACCTTTCCTCTTTGGAGGGAGGGGCTGCTTGGACATAACAATTTGAGGGCTTCCCAGACCTTATCAATCCTTATTTCTTCTCCTTTCCTTCCCTTTCCTACATATCATTAAACCTTTAATCAACTGGGAGCAGTGCCTGGTTACATTTAGGGAAATACTCACAACTTCCTCAAGCTGAGTTCCTCCTGCTTTGTAGCCCAGAAGTAAGACCTATCCTCTGTGCCTGTGAGCTTCAAAGACATCAAGCTTCTCCTATTTTCTCCTATTCAATCCTGTGGGGAAATAGTTTAGAGAAAGTTATTATCTTTAGGAGTTCAGCCTTTCCTAACCTACTGTCTGAGCCCAGAAGATATCAGATCAACCTCCATATTGTAATTGATTTTCTAACTGCTTAGTGGGAGTAGGGGAAGTGAAGGAGCACTCAGCCAGATTCTGTCCCTCCCTTCAGTCAAGCCTGTTCTTGGTGGGTGAGTGTGACCTCTCCATAGACCAAAGGATCAGAGAGATTTGATTCTACAGATCTCTGTCATCCTACAGCTTCCCAAATACAACAATATGGAAGTATGAAAGTAGGGAAAATAGGGGAGGGGTGGGTGGGAAAAAGGAGGGTGAATTGAGGGAGATGGTCATTGAAAACAAAACATCTGTGACCAGGGAAAGACTAAAAGGAGAAAGAGAACAAATGGGGGAAAATAAGACATAATTAGTAAGCATAACTGTGTATGTGAATGGGATGAACTCAGCAATAAAACAGAAAAGGATAGCAAAGTGAATTAAAAACAAGAATCCCACAATATGATGTCTATAAGAAACACATTTGAAATAGGGAGATAAAGAATAAAAGTAAGAGGCTAGAGCAGAATCTACTATGCCTAGCTAAAGAAAAAAACAGCAAAGGTAGCAATCATGATCTCAAATAAAACAAGAATAAAAATTTATCTAATCAAAAGTAACAAGGAAGGAAATCACATTATGATAAAAGACACCATAAACAATGAAACAATATCAATATTAGCATAACATTCAGGTTCCTAAAGGTAAAGCTGCATTAATTATAGGAGGAAATAGATGGTAAAACATTACTAGTTGGGGTCCTCAACCTTTCCCTTATAGAAGTAGGTATATCCAACCAAAAAATAAACAAGAAAGAGGTTAAGGAGGCAAATAGAACTTTATAAGATCTGAATATGATAGATCTCTGGAGAAAACTGAATGGGAATAGAAAGGAATATACCTTTTTTTTCTCAGCAGTACATGAAGCCACAAAAATTAATCAAATAATAAGTCACAAAAACCTCATATCCAAATGTAGAAAAGCAGAAATATTAAATGTATACCCTTTAAACCATAGTGCAATACAAATTATATATAACAGTACAGCAGAAAGACTAAAAATTAATTAAAAACAATCAGCAATTTCATTTAAAAAATGATAATAAGGAGACAACATATCAAAATTTATGGGATGTAGCCAAAGTGGTACTTAGGGGGAAATTCATATCTATAAACACACATCAATTAAAGAGAGAAAGATCACATCAATGAATTGGGCATGCAGGTAAAAATCAACAATAACAACTAGAAGAACAAATTAAAAATTGTCAATTATACACCAAATTGGTAATTCTGAAAATCAAGTGAGAAAATAATAAAACTGAAAGATAAAAAACCATTGATCTAATAAATAAGACAAGGAGTTGGTTTTATGAAAAAATAAATAAAGTAGATAAACCATGGGTACACTTGATTAAAAAAAGAAAGAAGAAACCAAATTACCAATATCGAAAATGAAAAAGGCAAAATCATAATTAATGAAGAAATTAAAAGAATCATTGAAATTTATTTTGTTCACTATATGCCAATAAATATCACAATCTAAATGAAATAGATGAATACTTAACAAAAATATAAACTACCCAGATTAACAAAAGAGGAAATAGAATACTAAACAACCTCATCACAGAAAAAGAAACTAAACAATCCATCAAGAAACTCTCTAAGAAAAAGGCTCCAAGGCCAGATGGATTTACAAGAAATTCTACTAAATATTCAAAGAACTAACTCCTGTACTACTTAAACTATTTAGAAAAATAGTGTAAGAGGGAATCCTTCCAAAGTCTTTTTATGATACAAATATGGTATTAATACCTAAACCAGGAAAAGCTAAAACAGAGAAAGAAAACTATAGACCAATCTCCCTAATAAACATTAATGCAAAAATTTAAATAAAATACTATCAAGCAGATTACAACATTATATCTCAAGAATCATTCCCCCCACCATCAGCTGGGTTTTATAGCAGGAATGCAGGGATGATTCAATCTTAGGAACACTATCAGCTTAATTGACCATATCAATAACAAAACTAAAACACTTAATTATTTCAATAGATGTAGAAAAAGCATTTCACAAAATACAACTCCCATTCCTTATAAAAACATAAGAATAAAAGGTCTCAACACTCCTTCGCAGACCAGAAAAGGTCCTTCAACAGCCACCTTTTTCACCAGAAGCTTTCAGCTGACTGAAGACCTTCTCCTTTTAAAGGGGTCACTTATGCATCACTTCCTATGCCTCCTTCCTAATTTGCATGTCCAATCACAATAGACACTTCTCATAGTACTGCCTAGAAGGCAATCATTTGATTCTGATTCGTCACCCACTCTAGCACACTTGGGTTACAGACCTCCCAGAATTAGAGATATTCTCACCTTTGGTGATTAAATCTAAAGATGGGCAGTGTAGACTTAATCTAATTATCACAGATAGTATAGAGAATCAATCAAAAAACTAAAAGAAATTATTAGCAACTTTAGCAAAGTTGTAGGAGACAAAGTAAACCCATAGAAATCATCAGCATATCTATTTACTACAAACAAAATCCAGCAGCAAGAGATAGAAAAGGAAATTCTATTCAGAATAATTCTAGACAATATAAAATACCAGGGCATATTTTACCAAGATAAATGCAGTAAAAATATAAACATTATTACAAAACACTTCACTTAAATAAAGTCAGACCCAAACAACTGGAAAAACATTAATTGCTCATGGATAGACTTAACCAATATAGTGAAAATGACAATCCTACCTAAATTAATTTACCTCTTCAGTGCCATACCAATCAAACTATCCAAAAATTATTTCACAGAACTAGAAAAAATAGTAACAGTTCATCTGGAAGAACAAAAGGACAAGAATATCAAGGGAATGTAGTAAAGTTTACCTGTTGGACTTAAGGATAAGGGAAGAATTTATGTCAAACAAGACATAAAAATCATTACAAAAAATGAAATACATAATTTTGATTACATTAAGTTAAAAAGAATTTGTACAAATAAAAGCAATGCACATAAGATTAAAAGGGAGACAACAAATTTGAAAAGCAATTTCATAGCAAGCGTCTTTTGACAAAAGCCTCATTTTTCATGTATATAGAAAATTGAGTTAAATTTATAAGAATACAAAGCATTTCCTAACGAAAAAATAGTCAGAGGATATGAACAGACAGTTCTTAGAGGAAGAAATTAAAATTATCCATAGTCATATGAAAAACAGTATTCCAAATTACTATTGATTTAGAGAATTGCAAATTAAAACAACGCTGAGGTACCACCTTACCATATTGGCTAATATGATGAAAAAGAAAATAAATGTTGGAGGGGATGTAGGAAAATTTGGCCACTAATACACTATTGGTGGAACCGTGAACTGATACAACCATTCCGGAGAGCAATGTGGATCCAGGCCACAAAACTATGCCAACTCTTTGACCCAGCAATACCACTACTGGGTTTGTATGCCAAAGAGATCAGAGTTAAGGGAAAAGGATCTATTTGTACCAAAATATTTTTAACAGCTCTATTTATATTGGCAAAGAATCGGAAACAATCACTTGGGAGATGGATGAACAAATTGTATATTGTTGTAATGGAATACTATTGCTCCATAAGAAATAATGAACCGGGTGAGTTCAGAAAAAACCAGTAAAGACATATGAATTGATGCAAAGTGAATTGAGCAGAACGAGAAGAATAGCATATAGAGTAACAGAAATATTACATGTGAATAACATGTGAAAGACTAAACCATTATCAGCCAAGCCAATCTCCAAGGGACTCAAGATGAAAGTACCATCCAGAACCAAAGAAGGAACTATTAGAATTTGAGTGCAGATCAAAACATGCCATCTTCTATTATATATCCTTCATGAGATTTCTATTGTATGTGTGATAAATCTTCTATTATGACATATGAAATATGGAAATATGTACATGAAAGTATGAGTATAACCTAAATCAGACTATTCACTGACTCAAAGAGACTAGAAGGGTAAGAAAGGAGAAAATATGAATTTTAAACTGTCAAAAAATGTTTCTACGTGTAACTTAAAAAGTTATATTTCTGCACTTTTTATTTTCTGTGAGTATTTACTTTTGAATTTAGGGCTATTAAAGTTTGAAAAGAGAGTTAGCTTAGGATATTGGATAGAGAGATGGCATATCAGTTAAACTCTCAGATCTCTGGGTAACTCTTTAAGAGTATAAGTTGCAGAGAATGTCCCGACTTGCAATAATGGGAGGTTTTGTTCATATCATATTTTCTTTATCAAGAAAACATATTTCTAGTAAAAAAATTTTAAAAATACTAATATATATTTGTGTGTATATATGTATATGTATATCTACTTAAAATACTTAGATAGTTTAGATAGATAGATAGATAGATAGATAATAGATAGATTTCCTCATGGTATAGAAAGGAGTTTGGAAAAGATTTTATCTTCTGCCTCTTGTAGCTTTAAAATTCTATGATCCTGTGATTTTTTTTCACTTCATGCCTGCTACTAAAATATTTAAACGTCTTTTTGGTTTTCATCTCTCTGTATAAATGACCTACTCTAATTAATAGAGGTTTTGAGGTGGGACGTATCAATTGAACATACACTGAATATTCTAAAGATCTTTTCCTTATCTCAAATATATGTTGATTCCTTTTCCATCAGCACTGAAACATCTTGATTATCATGAAAATGGAATGTTAAAAAAACATGTACTTGTGGATGTGAACAGAAATACTCATATTCAGTGGAAAAAACATGGACATCCTTATGTCACTATACATTCTTTCTCAGTGAAAGAGGATACATATGTTTCCCATCAGATCGACAGAATAGCCGGAGACAGAAACACAGTCATTGCCATTTCCCTGGGCCAGCATTTTAGACCCTTTCCCATTGAAGTCTTCATCCGAAGGACCCTTAATATCCGAAGGGCCATTGAAAGATTATTCCTGAGAAGCCCAGACACTAAAGTGATACTCAAGACTGAAAATACCAGGGAGTTGACGTTGGAAGCTGAGAGATTTAGTGACTTTCATGGCTACGTTCAGTACCTTGTCTTTAGGGATGTTTTCCAAGACCTCAATGTGGGTATCATTGATGCCTGGGACATGAGCATTGCCTATGACACTAACAGTCTCCACCCAACTGACACTGTCATTGAAAATCAGATTAACATGTTTTTAAACTTTATCTGTTAACAGAGAGATTTAGAAAAGTCATCAAGGAGCTCTCTTTGCAGATTTCCTCACTGATAAAGGAATACTCTTGCTGTATATGATCCATGGTCAGAGAGAATTAAATTTAAGGGAATCATCTGAGTGAAGATTTTGAGGAATACATGACACAGTATCTTTTTTTTTTCATTTGTTTATCCCTCCCATAAAAAAGAGGGGCTTGGTTAACAGCAATTTAAGTGAATAAAATTTGGAAAAATATTCCTGTAAAAATAAAGGTAAATGGAGTCATAATGGTAAGCTTGAAGCATTTGAAATATTATTATATTGAATGTGCTTTCTGATTTCTATTAAGGGTAAAATATGAGAGTAAGAGAGAATTATTTTAGATTTTAAAAGAACTTTCTCAGAACAGAGTTCATTCACCAAGCAGACTAACAAAGTAAGAGACAGTTGAATTGTCATCCAAAGAAATATTTAGCCAAAGTTTACACAGTGTGTGGAGAAATCAGACAGCTGGTTGAAACCATGTCACATGAAGAAGTACCAGTATGTAGGGAGACATATTTGCAAGGCAACAAGTGACGGAAAGAAATACCAAGAGAACAACATTTCAGTTGGATCCTTGGGACTTATTGATTTACAAAATCCTCTAAATAGGAGAATTAGTGTATTTAATACTACTATTGACCAAAACATACCAAGCCCTTCTATCCTCTACCATTTCTCAATCTATTCAAGTTCATGTTCATTGTTTTCATGACACTATTTATCCATCTCAACTTCTACCATTCCCTTCTCTCTTTGCTTTCAATCTTTCCTAACATTAGGGTCTTTTCTAATGAGACTGTTTTCTCATAATATGGCCAAAATATTTAACCTTCAGCTTCACTGGAAACTTGACCTTCCAGGGGAAAGTCTGAATTAATTTCTTTAAGCATTAACTGATTTGATCTCCTGTCACAAAGAGTTGGGCACAATTGAATGACTGAATTGTAAATTTTTTCTTTTCCCCCAGTACAAACATGTTCATCTTCTTAGGCAAATCTCTAGTCCACTTCATGGTATCTTCATTCCTTTAAATTCTATCACAAAGTTGGCCTAGTTATAAATCTCTTTAAGCTATTATGTTATCTTATAATACAGCCTCTAAAGCTTATCACCTGTGTGTTTTTGTCCAAATCACTTAACCTGCCTTGGTTGCCTTTCAGTTGCCTTCTCTGAAATAGGTTAGATGGTCTAGATGACCTCTGAGACTGCTTCTAGCTTTAGAGTTACTATACTCTAATTTCAAGCGAACTCAGCTCTAGACTTCCCTGAATTCAGGGTACCTTAGATTACCCTTCTTACCTGCTGTCTCTAATATCTCTTACTAAGAGTATACTTCCTTATGTTTGCCATCTTTTTCACAAACCACATTAACTTTCTTCTCTGAACTAAGATGGCTTCAGTATGACAAAACTTCTTTTCTAACAATCTGTTGCAATGGAAGCAACTTCTCCTAATCTCTCCCAACTCAAAATCACTACATTTTACAATTAGAAGGACCTCAGAAAATATTTAGTTCAAATACAGGAAACAACCCTCCACTATGAGTAGTCATTGCAGCCTTTATATGAGAACCTCCAAGAAAGGAGAACTTGTCAGTTCCTGAGAGAAACTTTTCCACTTTGGGGCAGCCCTAATTGTTGGAAACAATTTTTCTGAAATAAAGCCTAAATTTCTTTGTAACTTCCGTGAATTATTCTGGGTTCTGTCCTTCTGGGCCAATGAGAACAAATTGAATCCCTCTTTCAGTGACTCATGGGATAAAGAGGAATGGCCTGTTCTTACAGCTCTTTCCTGCTGCTTCTAGGATTATTTCACTATTGTCTTCCTTCAGCTTTTCTTTTGAATTAGATGCTCTTATTGATACTATTGCCTTGCTTTTAGAGTGCATATGTATGTGCTAATATGTGTTTTTTCTAAATACGTGCACATGCATGTGAAACTGTGATTCATAAAAATACAACAGAAGGGACAGCTGTAATGGGATATAATGTACTAAAACAGAATGAGCAATGAAATCTGAACTCAGAGCACCTGCATATGAATTGGTGCTCTGCCATTATAATTTGGGTTATTTTAGACAAATTACTTCCTATATTTGTGTCTTAGTTTCCTTAGGGGTAAAATAAAGGGGATGCAAGATGGTTGTCTGATTGGAAGTAGAGAGGTAGTTCTCACAGACATACCCCATCAAAAGCCTAAAATTTACTCTAGATTGAATAATAATGAAGAAATCCAAAGAAAAACCACAGTGATTTCATCCAACTCCAAACTGCACAATACATCAGCCAGAAGAGAGAGGAAAGGGGCCCACTAGCAATGCCAGAGCCAGTAGAGGCAGACAAGATAGCAGGTTCCTAATGCAATCAGTGACAGGCCAGAAGAAACTTGTAAGCTGGAAGCCTATATCTATGAAGGAAACAAGAGTATAAGATTCCCTTAGAAAGGCCCAATGTTGTTGGAAATCCATAGTGTGAAGTTATAGGTAATAGAGAATAGAAATGACTAATTTGGACCTCAGACCAGATCACCCCAAGTCCAGAGTTTCAGATGTCTCTAGTATTCGGTCCTGAGTTTCCCTTAGAGGGTACTGAAGATCCATTTCTCTTGGCTTCAAAGCTGGAAGGAGCATAGTGTTCTTAAATGGAAGTCCCTGCAGGAAATAAATGAACCCAGGTTTAAACCAAGATGGACTGACAATCCTACAAAAAAAATGTATTAGGTAGTGGAATCTGACCATGGCAGGAAGACATAATTCAGGAATTAAGACTGGAAAGATAAGTAAACACAAGGAATTGACTATCATAAAGGATTGTAGTTCCAGCAATGTCCCCAAATCAAGCCTGAAAGAAAAAAGAATTCTATAATAGCTGCAAATAGTTTCAAAGGGAAAAATAGATTTTCCACTGGGACTAGATGAATACATAGAACAAATGAAGAGATTAAAAAAATAGAAGTTCATTCTGCCAAGGCAGCCTCTTGGACAGAGCAAAACTTCAGACCTTCGAACTCCTTCCTGTCATAATCAGACTCTGGGAGTTGAGTCACACCTTGATTGACAGGTGAAGACAGTTGGAGACTTTGGAATGTTCCCAGAGGCCATGAGGAAAAGAGGAAAGGCAGTTGGTCAGAGAGGGGCTAAATACCCTGGCAGCCCCCTGACAGGGACCCTTTGTCTTTTGGGAACCTTTTTGGCTTTGGCTTTGGCTTTGCCTTGGCTGAGCCCTGCCTGCAATACTTGGCCTAAACTCTTGCCTTAGACATTTGATCTTGAACATTGATTGACCTATGGGTCAGACCATGGGTCCTCTGATTCTCTCTGAATCCCCTAGATATTTAGGCTCCTAAACCATCTCTAGATATTTAGGTATCCTAGGCCTGAGGGGTGGGGATCTGGGAAGTGGGCAGGAGAAGAAGAGGGTGGTAAGGGTGGTATTTCCTGAAGGTTGTAGGATTGGCACAACAACTAGCAGGAAGAAGCTGAGAGAGACATCAATATTTGTGTCATCCAAACAGATTGCTTACTCTGGTTTGGCCATGGCCAGGCTGAGCCAGAGGAGGTGAGGAAGAAGCCCAGCATTACTGAACAGCCTACAGTCCTGAGGGATTAGTGTCATAGATTTAGTGATAAGGTCTCCTATTCCCCAACCCATTCCTGATCATTCCTTTCCTTTGTTAACAACATAGATAAAATTATTAAACTTCCTGGAGTAGTTATTCCTTCACCACTCTGAGGAGGGAGCAATGCAGTCAGGTGAATGTTATCCAAGGCTGATAGAGCCCAATATTAATAATCAATCAATCCCAGGTGGGACCTGAAAGGGTTGCCCATCCACTGGCCTTTAGGGATCCTGCCTGGGCACTGTTATAAAGAAGGGCAGTTATTATAACATCCAGCTGAGTGGCAGGACCCGGGTGTCCCTGCACCAGCCATCAGGGTAATCAACCACAGCTTCCTTAGATCAATATCTCAGATTAATATACTACTAGTAATAATAGTAATAGTAGTAGCAAAGATACCTTCTCATCTTTATTTTTTATAATATTCCACACTGAAATAAAAAACAAAGAGCTTCAAGGGAAAAGAAAACAAAATCTAACAACAGGATAGAGCTGGGGGATCCTCTTCCTGGACTCAGCTCAAGAGGTATGCCAAAAACAAAAAGCCTGAATTCTTGAACTGTTGAGTTTGAGGGTAAGGAAGAAGGATCCCTCCCTCATATGCTGTGTTGAGTCTCCAGAGGCTCCTGGAATCTTTGGGCAGGCAAGTGCTCTAGCCTTGGAGGGCGGGCCTTGCTGGCACAGCTGTGCTGGACTCAGGACATTAAACACAGACATCAAGGAGGCAGCTGGAGAAAAATGCAAAGAAGGCAGCCTAGTCACAACAAAAACTCTCCATCTTGCCCCTCTCCTTCTCTCAAGGTTTTGGTCTCAGGGCACATCAAGCTCTACAGATCAACACCACCTGGCTTAATTCCATCAATAGGACAGATAAGAAGTCTTCAGAGGACAGGGAAGCGCCAACATCCCTCCCCCATAGAGTGCAGAGAAAGAAGCTACAAACTTCTGTTGCCATCTGGGGAAGATCTTACATCAGAGCTCATTAAAACCATCAGCTTAACCTAATCAATTAGCAGAGCAGAGAAAGAGCCCATTCAGGACAAAATATCTGAAACCCACAGATAAAGCAAATAATCAGAGGAGCAAGATTACAGCCAATTACAGGGAGGAAAGAAGGGGAAAAATATGAGTAAATAACAGAAGAAGAAAAAAGAAATTATAATCAACAACTTCTAGTCAGTTAAAGAACAAAAAGCAAATGAAACAGAGGAGGATCAAGGAACACCAATCAAAAACACAGAAACTCCAGTGAATTGGACACAGGCTTTGGAAGAACTCAAAATATAATTCAAAAAAACAATTAAAAGAGACTGAAGACAATTGGAAAAAGGAAATACATGAACTAAAACAAGAAAATAGTCTCTTGAAATGTGAAAGATGACCTTCAAAGAAAATCAGACCAGAAGAAGGATGACCAAAAATCCAGGGATGAAATTCAGTCTTTAAAAATTAGAATCCAACAACTAGAATCAAATGACTTCGCAAGGCAGCAATAATCTATAAAACAAAATCAAAAGGATGAAAAATTTGAGGAAAATATGAAACACCTCATTGACAAAACCTCAGATCTGGAAAAAAAATAACAGAGAGACAATTTAAGAATCATTGGACTACTGGAATATTATGACAAAAGGAAAAGTCTGGACATTATCATACAGGAAATTATCCAAGAAAACTGCCCTGACATCCTTGATGAAGAGTGAAAAGTGGAGATCTAAAGAATCCACAGATCACCTCCTACGTTTAATCCACAACTGACAACTCTCAGGAATATTATAGCCAAAATCAAAAACTAGCAGACCAAGGCAAAAATATTACAAGCTGATGAGAAGAAGTTATTCAGATACCAGGGAACCACAGCTAGGATAACACAGGATCTGACTGAATCTACAGTGAAAGACTGGAAGGCATGGAATGTAATATTCTAGAAAGCAAGGGAACTGGGTCTACAACCAGGAATCAACTACCCAGCAAAACTGATTATATCCTTGCAGGGGGAAATATGGTCATTTAATAAAATTGAAGACTTCCAAGCATTCATAAAGAAAAAAATGGACTTAAACAAAAAATTTGCTCCCCAAACACAGAACTCAAGAGATTTACCAAAAGGTAACTGGGGAGGGGGGGGAACCTTTTTTTTTTTTTTAAGGAACCCAGTAAGTTCAAATGATTTGTATCCCTATAAGAAAGGTGATATTGATAACTCTTAAAAATTGTTATTATTATCAAGGTAGCAAGAAGAAGTATGCTTAGAGGGACACTGACAAACTGTATAGGATGAAATGTCAAGATATATATATATATATATATATATATATATATGGTTCCGGGTTAAGATGGCGGCAGAGTAAGAAGCAGCTCTTAACCTCTCCTGACCGAAACACACAAAACTCCTCAAGGGGACATAAAAACAAGTCCAGACAAACGGAGGAACCCCA
>NC_058132.1:197599896-197788380 GCF_016433145.1 Gracilinanus agilis
ATATATATATATATGTAAAAAAAAGAGGATAATATTAAGAGAAGTGGGAAAAGAGACAAAATGGAGTAAATTTATATTCCATAAAGAAGCACATGGGGGGAGCAGGGGAGAAGATCAATACACTGGAAGGGTAAAGAGGTTGGAGACAGGAAATACTTAATTCTTAAGTGCATTGAAATTAACTCAGAGGGAAGAACAATCATATCCATTGTGGCAGAGAAGTGATTCGTGCCTGATAGAGAAGTAGAAGGGTAACATATGGCCTGGTGGGGAGGGAAGCAATACAAGGGAGGGAAAGTGGGGGGAGTAGCTTAAAAAGACCCTAAAGAAAAATAAGAAGGGAATAAGAAGGGAGGGGGAGAAAGGGAAGTAAAATAAGGGAGGGGATTAGGAGGACTGATTAAAAACAAAACACGAGTGTAGAAGGAAATAGTGAACGAAGAAAGAGCAGGACAAGGAGAGGGAATCAAAATGTTGGGGAATACACAGTTGTTAATCATCACTCTGAATGTGAATAGGATGAACTCGCCCATAAAATGGAAGCATTATTTTCTTGTTCAAGGAAGTCTAGGCATTTATCTTTGATAATTTCTTGTAATATGATATCCAAGGTTTTTTCTTCATCATGACTTTCTGGTAGTCCAGTAATTCTCAAGTTGTCTCCCCTAGATCAATTTTCTAGGTTAGTTGTTTTTTCTTTTCTTTTTCTCCCCTTTTTTAAAGTTGTTTTTAAAATAAGATATTTCATGTTTTCCTCTGCTTTTTTTCATTCCTTTGATTCTGCTTTATTATTTCTTGATGTCTCATGATACCATTAGTTTCTGGATGGTCAGTTATGATTTTTAAGACATGATTTTCCTCTGTCAGTTTTTTTTTAAACCCTTAACTTTGGTGTATTGTCTCATAGGTGGAAGAGTGGCAAGGGTGGGCAATGGGGGTCAAGTGACTTGCCCAGGGTCACACAGCTGGGAAGTGGCTGAGGCCAGATTTGAACCTAGGACCTCCTGTCTCTAGGCCTGACTCTCAATCCACTGAGCTACCCAGCTGCCCCTCCTCTGTCAGTTTTTGGCTCTCCTTTTCAATTGGCTCATTTCTAGTTGCATCACTTTCGTTTCTCTTTCCTACTTTTCCTTTGCCTCTCTTAATTGTTTTTTGAAGTCTTTTTTGAGTTCTTCCAGAATCTGTGTCCAAACTGGATTTTTTTCTTTTGGACTTTGCATGTATTTTCTTTGCTTTCACTGTCCTCTTCTGTGTCTGTAATGATTGAATTTAATATAAAATAATTTCAATATATTATATTTTATATTTCTCAATAATCACTAGAAGTAAAGGAAAAAAAGGTAACAGAATAAAACCCATGTTCACAGCTGCCCTCATTCCAAGAGAAGAGAGCTAGACACAGAAATCCACCAAATTTATCTCCTGTCTACATCACCCCATAACGATAGGAAGTCATCAGGCTCATGGTTAATGTAGTTTTAAAGGTACAAGATTTCCAATTACACATTCTCCTCTGAGATGCTCGGAAGACTGATTTCTCCAATCGATTTTGCAAATATAACCAACTTTTATTTTATTTTTTTTTTTAATTTTTTATTTTTAGAAAAATTTTCCGTGGTTACAGAATTCATGTTTTTACTTTAACCTTCACTCCCTCAATACCCCCTCGCATTTCCACTGGTTTTAACATGCGTGTTCAGTCAAGACTTATTTACATATTATTGATAGTTACATTGGTGTGGTCTTTTCGGGTCTACATCCCCAATCATGTCATCATCAACCCAAGTGTTTAAGCAGTTGTTTTTCTTCTGTGTTTCCACTCCTGTAGTTCTTCCTCTGAATGTAGGTAGTGTTCTTGTCCCTAAATCCCTCAGAATTGTCTTGGGTCATTGCATTGCTACTAGTACAGAAGTCCATTACATTTGATTTTACCACAGTGTATCTGTCTCTGTGTATAATGTTCTTCTAGCTCTGCTCCTTTTGTTCTGCATCAATTCCTGGAGGTCTTTCCAATTCACATGGAATTCCTCCAGTTTATTATTCCTTTGAGCACAATAGTATTCCATCACCAACATATACCACAATTTGTTCCGCCATTCCCCAATTGAAGGGCATACTCTTACTTTCCAGGTTTTTGCCACCACAAAGAGCACAACTATAAATATTTTTGTATAAGTCTTTTTATCTATGATCTCTTTGGGGTACAATCCCAGCAATGATATGGCTGGATCAAAGGGCAGGCATTCTTTTATCGCTCTTTGGGTATAGTTCCAAATTGCCATCCAGAATGGTTGGATCAGTTCACAATTCCACCAGCAGTACATTAACATCCCAATTTTGCCACATCCCCTCCAATGTTCATTAAATTGCAATAAATTCTGGATAAAAAGGAAATAGAAAAAGACCAATTACTGCTATACACATTGACAAAAAGGCAGTTAGGTGACAGTCGCCTTTGGCATAAGAATGTACGTATAAAACAAATGCATTGAACCCTGTACAGTTCAAATCACCACATCACAAAGTTCACTCTGGATATTCTGGTGCAAAGTGTGGTCTGTGCAGGCATCTTCATGGCGCCTTCTCCAAACAATTCACTTTCTGAATTCGGAGAGGTAGCAAGTTTCTTATCCTAAAATTACTCTCAAAAGAATTTAAAGTTTGTATTATAGGATAATTACACATTCCCCTCTGAGGAGGATGATGAAAAAGAAAGTGATCACCAAGGGATGCATGACTGATTTATGAGGTATATGAATCAACTGGAAAAAGAAAAAAAATCAAAAAATCCAAATAAAAGAGTAAAAATAACTTGTGAATGAAATATATATTATCAAAGTCTTATGTCTAAAAAAAATCTAAGTAAAGGGAAAATAAAACTATAACAGGTACTTGAATCAGGGCCCAATTAAAATGATTTCTATATTTATGCACTTACCCATTGGTAGCCAAGACTACAGGAAGTTGCCATATTATAAGAGAGAAGAAAGGACTAGATTTTTGTGTGAAAAGGAAGTGTCATTCCCTGGTCAGATTTTTTCTTCATTCTTAGGGATGGGGGAGCCAGGATGATAGCCAAACTTCTGTACTTGATGGGATGTAGTTCAGGGAAGACCAGCCTCTGACATGTGTCAAAACAGCCACAACCTCAAACCCCAAACAAGTTCAAGTCCTCTTGTCTTGACTCAAAATTTCCTCACTCTCACTGGGAATGGTTGGTCTCTTTCACCTTGCACACTATTGGCACTATGCAGGTTAACTTTGTGCTTCTTTGGCACTGTGCAATGGCTCTTTTTGCTTTCCTTTTCCTGGAATCATAGACAGAATCATTAAGCAAAGTCCCATAACATTTATCAATAAATGGCAGGTTTCTATAGTCTAAAGCTTTGGGGAATGCATTAATATTAGAACAAATATATTTTAAACTTATATTACTGAAAAATAAAAAAAGATTAATATTAATAATATGTTTCAAGTACAAAAATGAGAGAAAAAAGAAACTCAAATACTGTATTGCACATACAAGGGAAAAGAATAATAAAAATATTTAAAAATCAAAAATACATAGCTTACAATCAGTGACACACTGTGTCAGCCAAAGAGAGGTAGAATATAAAGGTTTATCACCAAAACTGAGAACAATTTCCTTTTTAACTTTGCCATGATCCTCAGTGTGCATGCAAATAATTTTCACTAAGAAAACAGCTTTATAAAAAAAAAACAAAAACTATAGTATAGCAGTTAATTCACATTCAAGAAGTACCAAAATTCCCCAAAATTATAATAGCCCAGTTAATGACAATAGCAAATGAAACCACTATCATATAGGATTCACACGAGTCTGCTGTGTGACATTAAAAAAACACCTTAGAAGCTAATGAATACTTGTCACAAGTTTTTAAGATATAGCAAATCTTTCAACTTTGACTGAGCTGTTTTAAACAAAGTCTATTACTGCCATCATTCCAAAATTTAGCAGAGAAGCCTAGGGAAAAAAACACAAACCTCTGTACTGCTGATGAAAACCTTTTGGCTCTAAAACCACACCAAGAGATAATTCTGGTGGAAGGGTAGAATAAGATGAAGAGTTACAAATGGAAGATGCTCTCTCTTGGGAGTCATCCAGGGGTACCATGTCCTAGGAACAATTCCCCAGATACTCTAGTATGAGACTGTTATATATCTCATTCATTACATTTTTATAAATGCAGAGGTGGAGATTATAATCACACTTCAGCTACTAAATGGACTCTTTACCTCTCATAACAAATAATTCAGACTTAGGCTTAGGTTCCTTTTGTCACAACTCTTGGATCTTCCATAGTGAGAGAGATTCCTCAATGATCATAGTGTGGAGGAATCCCAAATTAGATGTGTTTTAGAGACTGGGCAGGCCCAAATGGCAAGGGGTTTTAGGGCAATTAATTTCTCCCCTGAATCTCAGGCAAGATAATCAGAAGGATCAGTGTACCCAGGAATGGTAGGACAAAAAAGCATCCCAAAATTGGGAGCTGTTTTAGATAGATAATGCACTGCTCTCTCATAGAGTGGGCCATGCTTGCAATTCTATTTCCTGTTTTGAAGAGTAACCTTCTTTCCCCTTCCCTCTTGGGGTAAAATGTTAGGGGCCATGTACTACCTCAGTCCCCTTTCCATAGCCAGGAGCATGGAAGCCTTCCTGGGTTAGTGAAACGGGTTGGGGTGGATGTGTTCCCTTGATGAAAATTGGATAACATAGCCTCGAAAATTCAGTGGGGGTGGAGTGAAGGGATTTATACTTCACCCTGTTCTTAAAACCTTCCAGCTGGTGTGTTCTAAAGACTCAGGCAACAATCAGCAACAGTAACAGCAACAACAGCAACAGCAGCACTAGCAGGATCAGAAACAGAAGGGGAAGAAGTAGGTGGCTTGGTGTTATCAGGAGGAGTCTGGATTGGCAGGAGCAAAGCCAGTGGCAGCAGTGAGGAATGCTGATTCAAGCAGATAGGCTCAAGAACTGACTTATCCCTTCTCCACCAAGAGCCCTCAGCTAAGTCACTCAAACAAAAGCAGTTGGGCGGGTGGGGCAGCCAGGTAAAATGGGAAAGAAAAAACCAGTAGGAGCAAGGCAGCAGCTCCAAAGAGAGTTCTGAGTCTTCTTGGAGTTCTTGGGTTGTGGGGGGTGGGGGGAAGGTCTGAAAACCTGTGGCAGGAGAAATGTGGCTTTGCAAAATTTATTTAGACTATCTTAAAAAATGAGAATTCTTTTTCCAACTTCAGTGGTTGAAATCATTATAAAGATTAAAATCAATATACAATAATTTCAATATATTGTATTTTATAATATTTATTAATAATTACTACAAGTAAAGGAATAAAAAGGTAACAAAATAAAACCACACTCCCAAGCTGATTTCGCTCTCTTTTATTTCCCTCTTATCTCTAACTATTGGAGTTTCCTCTTAGAAGGTGCAATATTCTTTACACCTGTAGTTAAAAGATTTTTAGGGGTACAAGATGATTATGTCAAATGATCAATTGGGGAGACTAGTCTCCCAAATGATCACAGGGGGGATTGTAAAGATGGGATGAACTCTACCCTGCCCAATTTTAGATTTAATCACAAGAAGGGCATATATCCCATTTACACTTGAGTGGGGGAGGTCTGTAACCCGCATGTGTGAAAGTGGGTGATGAATCAGAATCGACTGACTGCCCCTTGGGCAATCCTAAGCAAAATATTAGCTGTAATTGGTACATGTAAAATGGAAGGAATGTACAGGAAGTGATGAAAGGAATAGTCTTTAAAAGTGGCCAGAACTTCCTGGGATGCTCTTTTTTGCTGTGAACTGGACCCTGGAGGAACTCTGGCAGAGGACTTTGGACTGCTTTCTTTTTGAACTACCATGTAGGTGAGTGAAAAAAGATTGATTCCTTCCTGGATTTTCTGAAGGGACTGTCCTCAGGAGAGGCCTCCCATCTTGGAAGAGTCTTCGTGGCTGAAGCTCTTGCTTTATTAATCACTGGTGTTATGTTGGTTTTAACAGTGATATTTGTGGGAAGGTGCCAGTGATCAGTAACCTGCTGGACTCACCTCTCCCCCACTGACAGGCTTGAGTGAAAATGGAGGGGCACAATCTATCTTAGTGCACCTTTCTCCCCCCTCCCAACAAGCAGTTAGAAATCAATTGGAAATGGTGGTTGATCTGATACTAGGGAAGGCTTGTCTCCTAAAGATGTTGACTTTTCTCAACTTATTTCCCCACAGGTTTGATTAGGGGAAATTAGGAGAAGTTTGATGTCATGAAATTATCAGGGACAGAAGGAGGATCTGACTTGTATGGGCCACACACCTAAAGGAACTAAGCTTGAAGGAGGTTGTGAGTACTCCCAGAATAATAGCCAGGCACTACTCCCAAAAGATGAAGGTTTACTGATAAGTAAGGAAGGGAAAGGGAGGGAGGTTTTGTCAAGGAAAGAATAAGGTCAGGGAAGCCCTAAACTGTTAGGTTGAAACAGCCCCTCCCCCCAGAAAGGAGAGGTAGTCCTTATAGCTAGTTTGCCCTCAAAACCTAATAATTAATCTTTCCTAATATCTAAATAACAAAAATAATAATTGTGCTGTTGCCGGAAAGGTCTAGTTCAGCTAAACAGGCTAGCTGCTGGGAAGAACCAAAATGGCTTGTGTAGATTTTAAGCCACAAGGCCTCCAAAGCAATCAAGAACTGGGATCAGCAAACAGAGTGACCTGCTCACTTCAACCCCAAGTAATTAACTGCCCCTCAATTGTCCTAAACTGCCCCTCCCCCAGAGTTCTCTGGGGGAGGGCCTGGAATTCTGGGTTGAGGCTTGACTGTATCTTGCAGGAATTCTACCCTGCCATCTCCATGTTACACTGGGCCCTCAGCTAAAGGCTGAGGCCCCTCTGGCTGAGGACTAAATAGCCCTACCTGTGTTGAGCCAGGGGCCAGAGCAAAATACTTAGTGTGTTAGGTTAGATATCTTGCCCTATCCTCTCTCTGATTTTCTTACTTTCACTCTCTTTTCCTATTTGTAAATAAACTACCATAAAAGTCATTCTGACTTGAGTCTTTCATTCAGAATTAAGCACTTAATTCCTGGCAACCTTACTTTCTGATAAATTTAGTCCAACCTTTTATTTTTACCTCTTACACATTTCACTCCCTTTATAGTAGTACCTTGTTCTTTGTCTCTGTAACAATTCTTCAGAGTTGAATGCTTTTTTGTTGTTTGCTCATTTTCCCTATCTAATTATAAGGAGGCTTGGGGGGATGATGTGATTGTCTGAGGGTTGTGAGCTCTGAGAACCTCCTCCCCTTTTCTGATTCAATTGACTCTTGAGATGCTAGTTTAAAGACTTCTCACAGGCTGAGGTGTAAGCTTTTGATCTCATTCTGATCTTGATCTTGTTCTAACAAGGGCTGTCTTCTTGATCTAATCAGGCATACCCTTGATCGTCCTGTCTTGGATCACTGCCTTGAGCTTTAGACAAAAAGATCAGTATTTAATACTTAGTACTATCAATCACCCCAAAATGTGAACTAAGTCTTCTTCTCAAATCTAGACTATAATTCCCTGTACTGGGGCTCTGGACTCCTCAGAGCCTCAGATAGCAGATGTAGGGTGTGGGGGGTGAGGATGGGTTTCTCTTTGCTTGCTCTTTCCTCACTACAGCTTCTTCTTTTCTTGAAAGTTGTTTAATTCTGTCTCCTTGTTGGTTCTTTCACTCCTGTATTCATTTTATGGTGATATGTTAATCTTGGTTGGAGAGGATTCTCATAGTGGCATGGAGCTGCTATGGTTTACTCTGCCATCTTGGCTTTACCCTCTGGAAACCCATTTCTGCAAAATTTGATTTAAGATAAACATAAACTTTCCAGATTTGGAGTTGTTCAAACAAAAGAACAATGCATTGCTTTATGAGTGAATGGGTTCCTCTTTATTGCATGCTTTTAAGAAAAATGTGTATAGGACTTCTGATACAGTGGTGGAATGAGAAGTTACCTCTTCCTCAGATCTCCACCACAATATTACAACAACAAAAAATGTAACCAATAATGTAATAAAAACAATATCACAAGAGAAAGAAAATGAGGAATCATTAGACATGCCTCCCACTTTGTCCCCATTGCCCATTTGGTCAGACCTCATGAAGGTGGCCATTTGGTAAAAGCTATATAACTGCTCACATTGCTTAGAGGAGATTGAAGGCATTATTTCTATTTCTTTCAGGAAACCTTATCATCTTCCTTAACACTACATATTAAGGAACTTCAGACCTTACAATTTGCCTTATTTTAGTGGACATGGTCATCTGACCTGCCGAAATACTCTATAAATATGCCCTGCATTCATATTTTTCTATTTGTAGATAGCATTATGTGATTGTCTTATAGCCCCACAATGTTGTAGATCAGTAGTTCCCAAACTTTTTTGGCTTACCACCCCCTTTCCAGAAAAAATATTACTTACCCCCCTGGAAATTAATTTAAGTTTTAATAGCAATTAATAGGAAAGATAAATGCACCTGTGGCCACTACCGCTCTCCTGGATCACTGCATCACCCATCAGGGGGCAGTGGCACCCACTTTGGGAATCACTGTTGTAGATCATTCTAAATTAGTTCCGTAAACATACAAAAGAGTTTGGCATAACTATGCAGAGTCAAAATTAAGACAAAGAAGATTATTTTTTTAAAAACTTAATTTACATGAATTATTTCATTTTCTCTACCCCTAGAAATCTCTCTTCCCTTTGTAATAAAAGAAAAACATTTTAAAAAAATATGTAGAGTCAAGAAAAACAAATTCTCACTTTGACCATGTCCAAATGTACAACTTATCTAGCATCTTGTTTCTATCACTTCTCTGTCAGGAATTGAGTAGCATGCTTCATTACTAGTTTCCTAGAATTGTAATTACATTATCAGAGTTCTCTTCTCTCAAAGATGTTTGGCTTTACATTGTGGTTGTTAATTTATAAATTGTTCTCCTGACTTTGCTTGATTTACTCTTCATCAATTGACACAAATCTTTTCAGGATTCTCTGACACAATCCCTTTTATGATTTCTTTGGTGAAAAGAGTATCTCATTCCATTCATGTTCTATATTTATTCAAGCATTTGTTAGTTTTTGGACACCATCTTAGTTGGTACTACAAAAAGAGCCACTATAAATATTATTATTTATGTAGGTTCTTCTCTTTTTTCTGTATTCTCTTTGAGGTATATGCCTAATAGTATAACTGGATCATGTTCAGTGACTTTTAAGACATGGTTTCCAAACCATTGGTTCACTTTGCATCCCAATCAATATTGAATTAGTGTTTCTGTTTTCCTTCTAATATTTGTCACAGTCTTCCTTTGTTATTTTTGTCAGTTTTATAAGTGAGAGATAGTGGTAGGATCTCATAGTTTTTTAAATTTGATTTTCTTTAATTATTCATAATTTGAAGCATTTTTACATAGTTGTTGATTGCTTGAATTTTTTCCTTTGAAAACTTCCTGCTGAAACCAGATCATTGTACATAGTATCAATTGTAATGTAAAAATGATCACCTGTGAAATATTTATGTATAATTAGAGAATTTTGTACCTTTGAACTACATTCCCCAGAATTCCTTTGATATTTCCCCAAATTCCTTTTAATCTCTCCACCATGTTGTATGGTCACATTTTGTATATAGTTGACTGTAACTCCATCTCTTTTTTTTTTCCATGTGTGGGGCTGGGAAGTTTGGTTTTATTTCTCTAGCTTTTTATGGTAGTTATTATTAATAAATCTTGTTAAATGTAATACTTTGGATATATTGTATATTAATTTTGAAGCTTACATTTATGGCAACCACTTTGGAAAACAAATTCTCAAATTTTTTACTCAGATAGATTTTCAGTACAGTTAGTAAGTATGCCCAGTGGTGAGGACTCTGCCCAACCACAAGGAGGCCAAGGGGTTTGTCTCTTCTTTCTGTGCTCCCTGCACTCTCTCAGCCTGCTGCCTGCTCTCCTGCCATTTTTTGCTGGCCACACCGCCCACCTACCTGCCTGCTTTCACTCCAAACCACCTGCTTTCACGCCATCCCAGCCACTGCTGCTCCTGCCAGGGTCTCCCTATTGCTGCAGTGTGCTGTGAGGTCTGAGACCTGTTTGGGGTTTGGATGTGCCTTCTTGGTCCTGCATGAAGGGTGAAATATAAATTTTTCCACTTCACCTCCCAAAAGTGGGTTTTCAGCCTGTACTAATATTTTTCAGCAGGGGAACATAGCATGCAGAAAAAACCTGCATTATTCGGCTACCCCCCCACCATCCCAATCTAGTTTCTAAGCTGAATTCTTAAGCTGATTCTGGGCTTCCAGTAAAGACAGAAGGTACTGAAGGTTTTTGTTTTTGTTTTTCACAAGGAGGGCAGGTAACCCAAATCAGTGGATTTAAATCAGAGATTTTAGGATTTTGTCTCTGAGTGATATTTTTTCCTTTTTTTCCCGATGCAAAACACCAAGAAAAGCCAGTCTCTTGCATGCAAATATGCTATTATTCTCCCTTAAAGTTTTGTCCCTAGGGAGAAGGGGAAACTCACAAAAGTTTTTTTCTCTCCCTTTGCATTCAAGTAATTGTCTTTTGTTTTGCCATTGAGCTAGGTTTATTTAAGGAGTAAACATATTATAAAGCATGGCCTGGTCTCCTACCTATCTGAAACAACTCCTATTCTAAGAGAGCATAACAAAGCTAGTGCAGCTCAAAGTTTTGGAGTGTCTTGTCTTACTACTGTTCCTGGGTGCATTGATCCTTGTGTTTAGCTTGAATAATCCTGAGATTCAGGGGAGAAGTTCATCTCTCCACACCCCCTTGCCATTTAGGCCTGCCCAGTCTCTGCAACTCTTCCCATATGGGGGTTGTCCACATTATGCCCAGTGCATGTATGGGGACCTCCAGAGATGTGACCAAAGAAATGCAAATGGATGATAAATATGGGGGAGGGGAAGGAAGCTTACTGAGATCTGGAGGTGAATTTTAAACCTTTTCAGACTCCATTGTTTTATTGCTAACCATTTTCAGTTTGTTCCCCTCTGAATAGTGAACAAGTCTTTATTGGAACTGGAAAGAAGGACTTTTGACTTCAATGCCTATGTCTCTGTTGTGCTTATTGTATTTTGCTAATTTCTTTAAGGTTTAATTTTTTTATAATATATATATTAATCTAATCAATATCTTTCTGTTACACCGAATCATTTTAAGTTACTGTGTTTTGCCTATTAGATATATTCTGTCACATGATTTTTATTTCTACCTTTCTCCTATGACTGTACTGAACAAAATATCATTGTGAAAGTCTATGAACACCTTGCACAAACTTTTTTTTCAATGTAAACACCATAACTCCTTATGAATGCTGGGTTTGTCACCATATCCATAGAGGTCACATGTTGCTTATACAGCCTTTTCCTTCATTTTGCCTTTTTTAATCGTCACATAGATGATGATGGATGGACTACATCAAAACTGCTTACATTTGTATACAACCTTTGGAGAATTTAATGAGCTACATATCTTAATTGATTTTAAGGAGTCTTCAGAAATGATTTTTTAGATATCCAGTAGCTTCTGGAATGATTTTTTTTCTTATATGTATGTTATAAAGAATGTTGAATTCAAGGTAGAGAACAAAATAGAAGTTCCTGCCAGAAAGTTTTATATGAAGCCTGAAGCCAAAAGCGGCTTCCTACATGATATTTTAACTCTTCATTTTAATCTGTTTCCACCAGAACAATGTAAGATTCTTGGAGATGGTTTTAGACCCCAAAAGGTTTTCATCAGTAGTACAGGGATTTGTGTTTTTCCTAGGCTCTTCTGCCAAATTTTGAAATGATGGCAGTAATAGACTTTACTAAAAACATCTTTGCCAAGGTTGGAAGATCATCTACATCTGTAGAACTTGTGACAAATATCTATCAGTTCATAGGTTTTTAAAAATCTCATATAGCTTGTGGCTACATAGAAACTCATGTGAATCCTATGGGTTTGTTTGGTATTGTCTGGGCTATTGTGAATTTTGGGAATTTTGGTCTTTAAATGTGCATTATCTACTGTACCACTGTTTTATAAAATTGTTACTTTGTGAAAATCTTTTGCACTTGCACTGTGGATCATGGCCAATTTTAAAAGGAAATGGATCTCAGTTTTGGGTGAGAAATCTTTATATTCTACGTTTCTTTGGCTGACACAGTGTGTCACTGATTGTAAGCTATATATATTTTTTATTTTTATTATTGTTTTTCTTCCTGCATGTGCAACACAGTATTTGAGTTTTATTTTTTCTTCTCATTTTTTGAACTCGAAGCACATGTTGCCAGTATTAAGGATTTTTGATTTTGGACTAGGGTAAATTTAAAAATGTCCATTAACTCTAATGTCAATGCATACCCTAAAAAGCTTTAGATTATAGAATAATGCCATTGATTGTTTAAAAACAATTATAGGACTTTGCTTAATGATTCTGTCTGATTCCAGGAGAAGGGAATACAAAAAAGTCACTATACAGTGCCAGAAAAGCACAAAGCTAACCTGCATAGTGCAAATTGAGCACAAGGTCAAAGAGACCAACCAATCTCAGTGGGATTGAGGAAATTTTGAGCCAAGAAACGAGGACTTGAACTCGTTTGGGGTTAGAGGTTGTGGTTGTTTTGACATATGTCAGAGGTAGGACTTCCCTGAGCCCTAACAAGCGCCTCAGTATGGCTGCCTTCCTGGTTCCAGTATCCCTTAGAGAAAAGGCAAAATCAGACCATAAAATGCTATTTCCAATTTGCTGCTCATACTCTAGTCCCTTTTCTGTCTTTCATAGTGTGGCAAACTTTCTTTAGTCCTGGCTACTGATTGGGTATGTGCATAATTACATCAATCACTTTAATTGGGCCCTGTTACAAGGATCTGTTATAGGTTTATTTTTCCTTCACTTAGAATTTTTTAGACATAAGACTTTGATATTTTATATTTCATCCACAAGTTATTTTTTTCTGTTTTGTTTTTTTTTGAAGTTTTTGATTTTCTTTTTATTCATATACCTCATAACTCAGCCATGCATCCCTTAGTGATCCCTGTGTTTGTTATCATCGTCCTCAAAGGGAAATATATTATTATCATATAACTCAAAGTTTAAATTCCTTTGAGAGTGATTTTAGGATGAGAAACTTGCTACCTCCCCGAATCCAGGAAGTGAAGTGTTTGGAGAAGGCTCAATGAAGATGCTTGCAGAGACCACAGGCTGCACCAGAAGATTCAGAGTGAACTTTGGGATGTCCTAATTGAACTATGGGGGGTTAAATGCATTTTTTTTTGAATGTACACTCTTATGCCAAAAGGGGACTGACCCCAAATTGGCTTTTTGTCAATGTAGCAATCATTGCTCTTGTTATTTTTCTCTTTCATTTCCCTTTTATTCCCAAATTATTGAAGTTTAAAAGTTGTTTTTATTATGTTTAAATTGTGTTATTATGTTAAAATTATGTTTAAAATGATCCATTTGGCTAAACTGGTCTCCCAAAGGAATCACAGGGGGAATGTATAATTAGAGAATTTTGTACCTTTGAACTACATTCCCCAGAATTTGTTTGCTATTTCCCAAAATTCCTTTTAGTCTCTCCACCACATTGTGTGGCCATGTTTTGTATATAGTTGGCTGTAACTCCACCTCTTTTTTTTTCTGCATGTGTGGCTCAGAAGGTTGTTTTTTTCCCCCTCGGGCTTTTAATGTTAGTTATTATTAATAAATCTTGTTAAAATATAACACTTTGGTGATATTGCATATTAATTTTAAAGCTTACATTTAGCTACTCTGATCAATGCAATGAGCCAAGAAAATTGCAGAGGATTCATGATGAAAAATGCAACCAACCACAACTTTATTTTTCTTACTTTTTTGGAAATAGCTAATATGGAAATATGTTGTACATAATTTCACATGTATATACATTAAAAAATTATATTACTTGTCTTTCCAATGATTTGGAGAGGAACTGGAACCTTTGTATTCTGGCTCTCCTTGGGTAACACAGTGTGTCACTGATTGTGAACTATATATTTCTTATTTTTAAAAAATTTTATTATTGTTTTTCCTTGTATGTGCAATAGAGTATCTGAGTTTTATTTTTTCTCCCATTTTTTGTACTGATAGTACATGTTACCACTATTAATGTTTTTTTAAATTTTGCACTAATATAAGTTTGCAATATCCATTAGCCCTAATATCAATGCATACCCAAAAGCTTTAGACTATGGAAACCTGGCCATTGATTGTTAAATATTATGTGACTTTGATTAATGATTGTGTCTGATTCCAGCAAAAGAGATCACAAAAGAGCCATTATACAGTTCCAAGAAGCAAAAGGTCAAGGAGACCAACCAATACTGGTGGTATTGAGGAGAATCTGCACCAAGACAGAGGATTGTTTTGGGGTTGAGGAAGCGGTTGTTTGGCAATGTCAGATGCAGGATTTCCCCTGCCAGATTCAGACAAAGTATCTCAGTTTGGTTATAATTCTGGCTCCCTATCTCTGGGAGCAAAGGTAAAATCAGACCAGGGAATTCTATTTCCCATTTACTGCAAATATCTAGTTCCTTTTCTGTCTTTCATAGTGTTGCAATTTTCTGTAGTCCTGGCTGCTAATTGGGTAAGTTCATATTGCTGCTAGGGTCCTACAGGCTTGTGGGACATAAATCACTTTATTTGACTCTGATCCCAGGACCTGTTATAGACTTACTCTCTCTTCCTTACTCAGAATTATTATATACTATTTAATTTTTCCCCCTTTTCTTCTATTTTTTAAAATTATTTTTGATTTCCTTTTTACAATTGATTCACATACCTCATAACTCAGCCATGTATCCCTGGGTGATCCATGTGTTTGTCAATACCCTCCTCAGGGGAGATTGAATAATTAGCATAAAATTCTAGTTTTATAAAAGTTTTTCTTGTTTGAGAGTAATTTTAGGATGAGAAACCTGCTACCGCCCAGAATCCAGGAAGTGAATTGTTTGGAGAAGTCACCATGGACATACCTGCAGAAACCTCACTCTGCACCAAAAAATCCAGAATGAACTTTGGGCTGTAGGGAAATTGAACTGTGGGGGGTTGAATACATTTTTTGTATGTATACTCTTATGCCAAAGGGGGCTGGCCCCTAACTGGCTTTTTATCAATGCACCTAGCAATCATTGGTTTTGTTCTTTTCCCCTTTTATCCTCAAATTATTATAATTTATAAGTTGGTTATGTTTACAGGAACCATTGGGGAGACTAGTCTCCCAAAGGATCCCAGGAGGGATTATATAATTTGAAATTGTTACTCTAAAAAATCTAAAATTCCCTACAAAACTATGATTCCCAGCACCCCACTCTCTTCCTGTCGTTACTTGCTGATGTAGACAGGATATAAATTCTCTAGAGTTCCATCTGTTGCTCTCTTTTCTTCCTGTCATGGCTTTGGTGGAGTGGGCTTTTTGAGTAGTTATAAAAACTTTGTCATGGTTCTATTTTGTTAGATAATAAACTTTATAAAATACAACACTTGAAGTATTGGACATTAATTTAAATATTACACAACAGATGACACTTGGGAACAACAGAGTGTGGAGACTTCCAGTGACTGTCCTGAGGACCCAGTCTGTGAGACTGATGACTTGGGGACAAGCCAAATTAACAATCCAGTTGGCTGAACAATCTCTTGAGTTGGCACAATTCTCTAAGATTCCTGCTTATTTACTTATTGCCACATGTACTATTATCACATTGGCAGTGGGTACTAATGATGAAATATATTGGTCAATTTTACTTACACCACAGCTTTTAAGAACACTTACATGGTTTGATAAACTTACGCTTGTTTATGTTAATGATACAATTTGGCTTACACATCCTGTGCTAACACAGGAAATCTTTCTAGTATCTCAGGGAGTTATGTATAATTATTCAGAAAACACAGTATCCACCATTCTTCATGACCCACCTTCATGCAAAGAACCCTTTCTGTGTTCCTCAAACACCTCAAATGTAGATTCTACATGACAAAGTATCTAATTATATATATATATATATCAGTTTTTAGGATCTTCCTAGGAAAAGGGTTAAGGATGAGAATATGTACAAACCCTCACACCCAATTGTTGAAGAATTATGTTCTGAACAACAAGAGATAGTGGAAAAAGAAATGCAATGGTCAGACTGTTTTGTATTGAATCCTCTTTGAGTAGAAATGTCTGACAGTTTTAATCAAACTGTATATAATTAGGGACTGTAAGGTCCAGAAATGTAAGGGGTAAAAAAAAGGTTTGGACTAAATTTATGAGTATGGTGGCCAGGAATTATTACTCAATTCCAAATAACTTTTTATGGCAGCTTATTTACAAAAGGAGAAAGAGTGAAAATAAGGAACATCAGAGAGATAAGATATTTGCTCCAGCACTGTCTGAACCAGGCACAGTATAAGAGGTCCCAGCAAAGGGGCCCAAAGGAAGGATTTTAGCCATGAGGTCTCCTCCAAAAAGAGGGGCCTCTCTAGAGGGTAGTACCTCTAGAACAGCCAGAGAAAGGAGGTCAGCCTTTTTTACTCACCCACTTAGCAGTCATAATAGAAAATAGAAGGCAGTCCTCCATTGGAGCTATTCCATGGTCAAGTTAATGGTGAAAGACTTCCTCACAGGAAGTTCTTGCCACATATAAAGACCATTCCTTTTGTCACTTCCTGTGTCTTCCTTCCTTTTTATGTGGACCAATTACAGCTAAAGCTTTGCTTGGGACTGCCCAGGGGGCAGTTGATTCTGATTTGTCATTTACTATAGAACACATGGGTCACAGACCTCCCCATACTTAAGGATAAGTGTGGTGTATATACTTTTGGTGATTAAATCTAAAACTGGGCTGGGAAGAGTTAATCCTATATTCACAGGACTGAGGACAAAGGTCCCATGACTACTTTTAATAAAAATGCAAATTAAGGGCATAAGAGTATTGTATATTAATGCAAGAAATGAAAGATCAGAGTTTGAGGGTATAGCAGTGTCTCATCCCTGATTAGCTATTGAAGGAGGCCCAAGTTAGCATACACAATGGAAAATCTAGGCCACAACTCATCCTGTATGTATCTTTCAGACCAGAATTAATAATTGTACACTAATTTGGAAAAGGTCACTTATAATTATGTAAAAGCTTGTGTCTTTGCCCCATATGTAGTGATGATTGGTACTACTATTAGTGTAATTAATAATGTTAAGGATTTATAGGAAATTCAATGTATGAATTGCTATCTTCATCATTGTGTAAATTCCACTAATCAAGATGTATCTATTATCATTATATATCAACCACCTTTAGTTTAGCTTCCTATAAATCTTACTGAACAGTGGGCTTGTCTCCCACCTTCTCTTATTTCCAACTTCCTCCTATTTTTCCATTAGGAAATATGGGTTTCTATAGCTGAAAGAATATCAGTATTATTCACACTTTGAACTAATTCTTTTTATTTTGAAGTCATTTTTTAACATTTATTAATATTTATTTTTAGAAAACTTAATATGGTTATATAATTAATACTCTTACTTTCCCCTTCACCCCCAGAGATACTCCCCCCCCCCCATGGCTGATGCGTATTTCCACTGGTTTTAACATGTGTCATCAATCAAGACCTATTTCCAAATCATTGATAGTTGCATTGGTGTGGTAGTTTTGAGTCTACATCCCCAATCATGTCCGCCTCAACCCATGTGTTCAGGTAGATGCTTTTCTTCTGTTTCCACTCCTCTAATTCTTCCTCTGAATGTGAGTAGTGTTCTTTTCCATAAGTCCCTCAGAATTGTCCTGGGTCATTGCATTGCTGCTAGTACAGAAGTTCATTACATTCTATTTTACCACAGTGTATCTGTCTCTGTGGATAATGTTCTTCTGGCTCTGCTCCTTTTGCTCTGCATCAATTCCTGGAGGTCTTTCCAGTTCACATGGAATTCCTCCACTTTACTATTCCTTTGAGCGCAATAGTATTCCATTACCAGCATATACCACAATTTGTTTAGCCATTCCCCAATTGAAGGCTATACCCTCATTTTCCAGTTTTTTGCCATCACAAAAAGCATGGCTATAAATATTTTCGTACAAGTCTGTTTTTCTATGATCTCTTTGGGATGCAAACCCAACAATAGTATGGCTGGATCAAAGGACAGGCATTCTTTTATAGCACTTTGAGCATAGGTCCAAATTGCCAGCCAGAATGGTTGGATCAGTTCACAACTCCACCAGCAATGCATTAATGTCCCAGTTTTGCCACATACACTCCCCTTCTTTCATTTTAGCCAATCTGCTAGGTGTGAGGTGATACCTCAGAGTTGTTTTGATTTGCATTTCTCTAATTATTAGAGATTTAGAACACTTTCTCATGTGCTTATTGATACTTTTGATTTCTTTATCTGAGAATTGCCTATTCATGTCTCTTGCCCATTTATCAATTGGGGAATGGCTTGATTTTTCATACAATTGGTTTAACTCCTTGTATATTTGAGTAATTAGACCCCTGTCAGAGTTTTTTGTTATAAAGATTTTTTCCCAATTTGTTGTTTCCCTTCTGATTTTCGCTACATGGTTTTTGTTTGTACAAAAGCTTTTTAGTTTAATATAATCAAAACCATTTATTTTACATTTAGTAATTTTCTCTAACTCTCTCTTGGTTTTAAAATCTTTCCTTGCCCAGAGATCTGACAAGTATACTATTCTATGTTCACTTAACTTATTTATAGTTTCCCTCTTTATATTCAAGTCATTCACCCATTCTGAATTTATCTTGGTGTAGAGTGTGAGATGTTGATCTAAACCTAATCTCTCCCATATTGTTTTCCAAATTTCCCAGCAGTTTTTGTCAAATAGTGGATTTTTGTCCCCAAAATTGGGCTCTTTGGTTTATCATACACTGTCTTGCTGATGTCACTTACCCCAAGTCTATTCCACTGATCCTCCCTTCTTTCTCTTAGCCAGTACCATACCATTTTGATGACTGCTGCTTTATAGTACAGTTTAATATCTGGTACTGCTAGGCCCCCTTCCTTCACATTTTTTTTCATTATTTCCCTTGATATTCTTGATCTTTTGTTATTCCAAATGAAATTTGTTATAGTTTTTTTCTAATTCAGTAAAGAAGTTTTTTGGTAGCTTGATAGGTATGGCACTAAATAGATAAATTAATTTGGGTAGAATTGTCATTTTTATTATGTTAGCTCGTCCTATCCATGAGCAATCAATGGCTTTCCAATTGTTTAGATCCAGTTTTATTTGTTTGGAAAGTGTTTTGTAGTGGTTTTCATATAGTTGCTGTGTTTGTTTTGGTAGGTATATTCCTAAGTATTTTATATTGTCTAGGGTGATTTTAAATGGTGTTTCTCTTCCTACTTCTTGCTGCTCTAATGTGTTGGAAATGTATAGAAATGCTGATGATTTATGTGCATTTATTTTGTATCCTGCAACTTTGCTAAAGTTGTTGATTATTTCTACAAGCTTCTTAGGTGATTCTCTAGGATTTTTTTATGTAGATCATCATGTCATCTGCAAAGAGTGGTAGCTTAGTATCCTCATTGCCTATTTTGATACCTTCAATTTCTTTTTCTTTTCTAATTACTACTGCTAGTGTTTCTAGGCCACTATTAATTAATAGAGGTGATGATGGGCATCCTTGTTTCACTCCTGATCTTATTGGAAAGGCTTCTAATTTATCCCCATTGCAGATGATGCTTGTTGATGGTTTTAGGTATATACTGTTTATTATTTTTAAGGAAGGTCCCTGTATTCCTATACATTCCAGGGTTTTTAATACGAATGTATGCTGTATTTTGACAAAGGCCTTTCCAGCATCTATTGAGATAATCATGTGATTTTTGTTTGTTAGATTGTTGATTTGTTCAATTATGTGGATGGTTTTCCTAATGTTGAACCATCCTTGCATTCCTGGTATACATCCCACCTGATTATGGTGGATGATCTTCTCAATTACTTGCTGGAGTCTCTTTGCTAGTATTCTGTTTAAGCTTTTTGCATCTATTTTCATTAAGGAGATTGGTTTGTATAGTTTTCTTTCTCTGTTTTTGATCTACCTGGCTTTGGAATCAGTACCATATTTGTGTCATAAAAGGAATTTGGTAGGACTCCTTCTTTGCTTATTATATGAAATAATTTGTATAGTATTGGGATTAGTTGCTCTTTGAATGTCTGATAGAATTCAATTGTGAATCCATCAGGCCCTGGCGATTTTTTTTAGAGAGTTCTTTGATGGCTTGTTCAATTTTTTTTTCTTATATGGGATTATTTAGGTATTCTATTTGTTCTGATGTTAATCTAGGACATTTGTATTTTTGTAAACGTTTATCGATATCTCCTAGATTGCTATATTTAGTGCCACATAATTGTGCAAAATAGTTTTTAATGATTGCCTTAATTTCCCCTTCATTAGAGGTGAGGTTTCCCTTTTCATCTTTGATACTGTCAATTTGGTTTTTTTCTTTCCTTTTTTATTAGCTTGATCAGTACTTTGTCTATTTTATCTGTTTATTCAAAATAACAGCGCCTAGTCTCATTTATTAATTCAATAGTTCTTTTACTTTTGATTTTATTAATTTCTCCCTTGAGTTTTAGTATTTCTAATTTAGTTTTCATCTGGGTATTTTTAATTTGCTCACTTTCTAATTTTTTAAGTTGCAGGCCCAATTCATTAATCTCTGCCCTCCCTAATTTGTTAATATATGCACTCAAGGATATAAATTTCCCCCTGAGTACTGCCTTGGCTGCATCCCACAGAGTTTGGTAGGATGTCTCATCATTGTCATTTTCTTCAATGAAATTGTCAATTGTTTCTATGATTTCCTCTTTGACTAGCTGGTTTTGGAGAATCCTATTATTTAATTTCCAATTAGTTTTTGATTTGCCTGTCCAGGTGCCCTTACTAATTATTATTTTTATTGTGTCATGATCTGAAAAGGTTACATTTATTATTTCTGCTCTTTTGCATTTGTTTGCAATGTTTCTATGCCCTATTACATAGTCAATCTTTGTGAATGTACCATGTGCAGCTCAAAAGAAGGTGTATTCCTTTTTGTTCCTATTTATTTTTCTCCACATATCTATTAAATCTAATTTTTCTAGGACTTCATTCATCTCTCTTACCTCTTTCTTATTTACTTTTTTGGTTTGATTTATCTAGATCTGAAAGATGAATATTTAGATCTCCCACTAGTATGGTTTTACTATCTATTTCCTTCTTGAGATCTGCCAGTTTCTCCTTTATGAATCTGGTTGCTATGCCATTTGGTGAATACATATTGAGCATTGTCATTTCCTCATTGTCTATGCATGATGTAATGACCCTCCCTGTCTTTTTTAATCATATCTATTTTTACTTTGGCTTGGTCAGAAATCATAATTGCTACTCCTGCCTTCTTTTTCTCATTTGATGCCCAAACGATTTTGCTCAAGCCCCTTACCTTAAACCTGTGCATGTCCAACTGCCTCATATTTTTTTCTTGTAGAAAACATATGGTAGGATTTTGGTTTCTAATCCACTCTGCTATTTGCTTCCGTTTTATGGGTGAGTTCATCCCATTCACATTCAGAGTTATAATTATCAGTTGTGTATTCCCCAACATTTTGGTATCCTCTCCTAGTTCTACGCCTTCTTCTTACACTATTTTCTTTTAAACCAGTGGTTTGCTTTATGCCAGTAACCCTTGTCCCCTCCCTTGATTTACTTCCCTTTCTACCCCCTCCCTTATTATTCCCCTATTTTTATTTTTAAGGCCTAATGAATTCCTTCCTCATTCTTCTCCCCTCCCTTTTTTGATCTCCAACCTCCCCTGCTCCCCTTGGTTTGTCCCTTCTGACTGTCTCAGAAGGATTAGATAGAGTTTTATATCCCAATGGATAAAGCTACTCTTCCCTCTCAAGGTTAATTACAATGAGAGTAAGGTTTGAATATTACCTCTTAATGCTCTCTTCCTCTCCATCTTATAATAGTATTCATCCCTTCCCCTTCCCATGCCCTCTTTTTGTGCAATAGACTATCCTATTTTTCTTATTCCTTCAAGTTTCTCTTGGTGTCCTCTACTATTCGCCTCCCTCTTTCCAACCCCATATCATCTTAGACCATTTAGTATTCCTACCTCTCCCTTTGAATAATTCTCCACATAGGAATACCAATATTTAGATCATATTGAAACCCTTAAAGAGGCAAATTTAAAAATATGAGTTTTTTTTCTTTCCCCTCTATTTCTTATTTACCTTTTCATATTTCTCTTCATTTTTTTGGTTGGATATCGAACTTTCCACTTAGTCCTGGTCTTTTCTGTGCAAATACTTGGAAATCTTCTATCCTGTTGAATGCCCAAACTTTCCCCTGGAAGTATATGGTTAGTTTTGATGGGTAGGTGATCTTTGGTTGTAGACCCAGTTCTCTTGCCTTTCTGAATATCATATTCCAAACCTTGGGGTCTTTTAGCATGGAGGCTGGCAGATCCTGTGTGATCCTGATTGGTGCTCCTTGATATCTGAATTGTCTCTTTCTGGCTTCTTGTAAAATTTTTTCTTTTACTTGGAAACTCTTGAATTTGGCTATTATATTCCTGGGGGTTATCTTTTCTGGGTCTATTGTAGAGAGTGATCTATGGATCCTTTCAATGTCTATATTGCCCTCCTGTTTTAGAACTTCAGGGCAATTTTGAGTAATAATTTCTTTTAGTATGGAGTCCAAATTTCTATTAATTTCTGCTTTTTTCAGGAAGACCAATGATTCTCAGATTGTCTCTTCTAGACCTGTTTTCTTGGTCTGCCACTTTCTCATTAAGATATTTCATGTTTCCTTCTATTTTATCAGTCTTTCGACTTTGTTTTATTTGTTCTTGCTGTCTTTAGAGATCATTAGCTTCTAATTGCTCAATTCTAACCTTTAGGGACTGGATTTCCTTTTCAATCTGGTCATTTCTGGTATTCAATTTGCTTATCAGTTCATTTGATTTCTGAGCCTCACTTTCCAAATGCAAAATTCTGCCTTTTAAACTGTTATTTTCTTGCCAGTTCTCTTCCATCTTTCTCATCATCTCAGAACAAATAAAACAAAGTCGAAAGACTGATAAAATAGAAGGAAACATGAAATATCTTGTTCAATAGCTTGTGGCCAGTTTTTATTTTTTTGGGAATGTTTGGATATGATTACTTGTTTTTTCTCCTTTGCTGTTTGATCTGTTGTCTGGATTTTATCTGTGTAAAAGTTGTTGAGTGTTACAGATTTTTTCTTGATGATCTTTCTCTTCTGGGGTTCCCGATTTTGGCTTCCCATTGTTAGCCCTGTGCCTTCTCAGCTTTATCCTCACACTCAGGGTATGTCTGCACTCTTTAGCTCCTTAAGTCTCAGGTATAGTTGTTCTCAGGGTCAAGCCTCCTGTTGGTCCCCTTGCTTGTTCCTCTGCCTGAGGATCCTTTAACAGTATCAGTGCACTGCTTCCACAGTTGTGCACCCCTCTGCACTGGGTCCCCACTCAAGGTCCTCGCCTGCTCTCAAGATCCGAGTCCTTGCCTGCTCTCAGGATCCGTGTCTGTACTTGCATCCATGCCTTCACTCATGCCTGCACTCAGGGTCTGTGTTCAAAGTCTGCGTGTTCTTTAGCCTCTTGGAGTCTTAAGTCTTGCTACTCTCAGGAGCAGGCCCTGGTGACCCCAGGTAGCTTCCAAAGACTTAATGCGTGCCCCAAACTTGCTCTGACTCTTGTGCGCTTGCTTTGGCACTGTAGGTGGTGTGGGGTGGGGGAGGGGGTTGCCTAGCTCATGTTTTAGTGAGAACTGTTTCACCCCTTTATAGCATGGAAATGCCCAGATTCCATGTACCTCCAATGCTGCACCCTGTTGTGGGGTCCCTTTGCTCCTTTGGATTTGATTTTTTGTCTTCTCGAGAAGTACTATATGTTTCAGTTAGGAAAGGTTAAACAGCTGCTTTTTACTCTGCTGCCATCTTAACCAGGAAGTCCTATGCTCCACACTTTGAACTAATTCTTTAAAAAAAACAACCTTAACTTTCATATTAAAATCAATACTTTGTAAAATTTCATACATTGACTGCCAACCCCTTATTATTTCATCCACTATATATTTAAAGAGGCAATCTTATGTGCCTCTTGTTATATTCAATTATCTGGGAAGAGATGGATGCCACCTTGACTGGCAGTGATGGCAGTTGAGAGATTTGGAATGTTCCCAGGTGCCGTTAGCCAGGGGCAAGCATTGTTTGGCCCTACCCTATATATACCCCTCACAGCCACTTTGGAGGGAAGTCTCTGGACTGAGAAGTCTCTGGACTCTGAGGCTGAGAATGGGAGATCACAAATCTCTGCCAACTTCTGTGGTTCAATCTGGGAATGGGTGGCTGAAGGGTGGTTTGAAGGGTGGAAAGGGTGGTTTAAGAAGAAGAGGGTGGAATAAGCCTGAATCTATTTCCTTGATAGACTGTGAGAGCTAGTGAATCATCAAAACTAGTAGTGAGAGAGCTGAGAGAATAAAGACCATCAATACATTTGCAGGAATAGCCTTCCCTATTCTCTGGCTTCACTGTGTCCAGGTCTGGTCAGAGATAAAGGGAGAGGGTAAAATGTCAAGCCTCCACCTGAAAAATAGCCTCCAGTTCTGATTGTTAATTAGTCCAATAGATAATATATCAATAGGGTTTCCAATCCCCAATCCTTGACCTTGTTATCCTTTCCCTACTTATAGATTAAATTGTGTTCAAAACAAGTACCTTCCTGAATGGTTTTTCTATCATGGCCCTTGGGAAGTGTAATGTATGGGTCAAGGGCCTTATGCTGGTAATAAGGCTAGAAGGAGGAAGGTGCTAGTTGAAAGGATGGAATGGGCTGTTCCCGGGCTGAGCTTGAAACTAGTTTTAAATGTATCAAGGATCTAACCCTGGTTAACTGAGTGTCAAGTGAAACTCTCACTGCAAGGCTCTTTTAAGATGTCAGATTACCAGCCCTTTCCTACTGAGGAAGTAGCTTCCTATTGGTGAATTGTACGTTGACAGGAAGTGGATCTTGAACTTCCTGCCCTTTAGCAATGGAGTTTATTCCTGCTGAAACTGCTCAGAACTCTTCCTGTTGCCTGTCCCTGCTTGGCCTTAGATGGTAGACAAATAACCACAGAGTTCTCAGGTTAAGGCTAAGAGTTTTATTGATAACAGAGTAATGGGAACAAGGCAGTGGAAAGAGGGTTAGGAAGTATTGAGAACTAAGGGTGAAGGGTTTATCTGACTCAGATTGCTAGTAGGTCTTGTCTGGATGGTCTTCTGCTGACCCAGGGCAGGAAGCCACCACCCAGGGCCCAGGGGGTAAGGGATAAGTGAGTGGTCAAGGTAGAAGTCAGGGAAGAACAGACCCAGCCCCGGGTCTCCAGGGCTTTATATACTCTTGTCCCCACTGGCAGTTTGTGCTTGCCCTATGGCTCATGCCACCATCAACATTCTGACCAGGGCAACTGACAGGTTGCCCCAAGCCACCATGGCAAAGTTAATAATCCTATATTACAGAAGGGAGTCAAACTCAGTCAGATCCTGAATGTTATCCAAGGCAGATCAATAGCCCAATACCAATTTATCCAACCCCAGGTTGGAGCTGGAAAGGTTACCCATCTATCTATCCTCTCAAGGGTCCTTACTTTCTCAGCTGTTAGAGAGAAGGGGATAACTTATAGCAGCAGTCAGGGTGATAGGAGTAGGTGTTCCTCCAAACAACTGCAGGTGAAGAGATCATAGAGAGATACACATCATCACCATCATTATACATCTATATCTCCCTAGTACCGTTTATTTCTATAACACTCTTCATGTAAGATCATTTATCCCCTTCTATCTCTCCTTTTTTCTCCTCTTAGTGTATTCCTCTTTCTTGTTGTTTCTATGTATGTGTATCTATTATTTTTTTATATCATCCTATCCTTTTCAGTTTGTATTCTTCCTATGTACACTCCTTTTCTCTCTCCCAATGCTGATAAAATTCTAAAGCATCTTAAGTTCCTTAAATAACTCTAGCATTATAGATATGTTAAATATCTTAATGATTACTTTCCCATTTAGGTATGTAATCAGTTTAACTTTATTGAATCACTTAAATTTTTACTTTTCTGTTTACCTTTTTAAGCTTCTCTTGAAGGTTGAATTTGATCCTCAAATTCTCGTTTCAGCTTTGGTCTTTTTGTCAGGAATGTCTGAAAGTCTTCTATTTCATTAAATGTAAATTTTTTTTCTCATAGAAGATTACTCTCAGCATCAAAGTTAGATAATTTTTGGTTGTAATTCCAGATTGCTTGTTTTTGAGAATATCATATTCTATGCCTTCTAGTTCTTAATGTGGAAGATGATAGGGTGCTGTGTAATCCTGACTGTGGCACCATGATATTTAAATTGTTATCTTCTGACTGTTATCAGTACTTGTTCTGTGGTCTGGGAGTTCTAGAATTTGGATAAAATAGTCCTAGAATATTTTATTTTGGGGCTCTTTCAGATGGTAATTCTTTCATTTTCTATTTTCTCCTCTTTTTCATGGGTTTCAGAACAATTTCCCTTAATGGTTTCTGATGATATGGTGTCTAGGCTCTTTTTCTGATCATTGCTTTTAAATAGTCTGACAATTCTTGGATAAGCTCTTCTGCATCTATTTTACAGGTCAGTTGTTTTTCCCATGAGATATTTAAGATTTTCTTCTATTTTTTTATCCTTTTGATTTTGTTTTATTGTTTCCTAATTTCTTATGAAGTCATTTGCTTCCATTTGCCCAATTTTTATCTTTAGGCAGTTATTTTCTTAAACTTTAATTTTTCCTTTTCCATTTGTCCAATTCTTTTTAAGAAATTGTTTTCTTCATTGTGTTTTAGAGCCTCCTTTTACATTTGTCCCAGTCTAGTCTTTACAGAGTTATTTTCATCAGTTTTTTGGCTTCCATTTCACTAATTCTAGTTTTTAGGGAGGTATTTTCTTCACTGATTTTTTCCCAAGCTGTTAAATCTCTCTGTTGTTTTTCTTATTTGTTTTTTCAAACTTCTTCTCAAATTTGTTCAGGGGTTCATTTGAGACGTGACATTCTTTTGTCCTTGCCTTTGAGGCCTTATATATTTCTGTTTTGGCATTATTGTCCTCTTCAAGTTTGTATTCTGATTTTCCCTATCACTACAGTAACTTTGTAATGTCAAATTTTTCCTTTTCCTTTTGCTCATCTTTCCAGTTTTTTCATTATTTCTTGTCTACCTGTTGGAGTTCTGTTTTGACCCTGGCATAGAGGGAGTTCTCTTCAAAGCTTGCAGTCTAGCTTGCTCTGGTGTTTTGGGTACATTTGGCTGACTTTGGGTCCCACACTGATCATTTGACAATCAATGGCATTATTTCTGCAGTTTAAGGCTTTGGGGTATGCAGTTACATTAAAACAAATGTACTTTAAACTTATATTACTGCAAAAAAAACAACAACTTAATAATACTGTAACATGTGCTTCACGTCCAAAATGGGAGAGAAAAAATAAAACTCAAATACTGTATTACACATGCAGGAAGAAAAACAATAAAAATGTTTTTAAAATAAAAAAAAATATATAGCTTACAATAAGTGACACACTGTCTCAGTCAAGGAGAGTTAGAATACAAAGGTTCCTCACCCAAAAATGAGATCCATTTTGTTTTTAAACTTGGCCATGAACCCCTGTGTGAATGTAAATGATTATCACAAAATAATAGATTTATAAAACAGTAATAAAGTAGATAATGCACATTCAAAGAAAGTACCAAAATCTTAAAATTATAATAATGCATTTAGTGACATTAATAAATAAACTCATTGTCAAATAGGATTTACATGAGTTGCTGTATAACCACTTGCTATATGACATTTAAAAAACCTATGAGCTGATGAATACTTGTCACAACTTCAACAGATATAGCAAATCTTTCAACCTTGGCAGAGATATTTTTAAACAAAGTATTACTGTCATTATTTCAAAATTTGGCAGAAGAGCCTAGATAAAACACAAATCTCTGTACTATTGATGAAAACCTTTTGGGTCTAAAACATCACCAAGAAATCTAGATTGCTTTGGTGAAAGAGTAGAATAAGCGGAAGAATTAAAACTATTAAAGTCATCCAGAAGCCACTTGCTACCTGGGAGTGCTCCCTCTTGAGAGTCATCTAGGGGTACCATGCCCTAGGAACACCTTCCCAGATCCTCTGGTATGAGACTTTTATATGTCTCATCCATTACTTTTTTATAAATGCAGAGGTGAGAAATACAACATTGCTATTGCACTTCACTTTAGCTATAAAATGGACCCTTTAAAAACAATTGAGAATTTGTAAATAAGTCTTGATTGTTGACACATGTTAAAACCAGGGGAAATGCGCATTGGCTATGGTTAGGGGGTGAATTATCTTGGTATAGTGTGTAAGATGTTGATCTAAAGCTAATTTTTCCCATGTTGTTTTCCAATTTTCCGAGCAGTTTTTGTCAAATACAGAGTTCTTGTTCCAAAAGCTGGGATCTTTGTCAAACCCCTGTGTGCATTTTAAAATGCTTTTTGGATACTATTTTTTTTTGCATTGCTATACTATCTTCTCTTTCCATAACTCTTCCATACCCAATTCCCTGTCCTTCAAAAAGTCCTCTCATAACAAATAATCATAGCAAAACAAAATATATCCAAATATTTTCTATGTCTGAAAATTTATTCCACAACTCGAGTCCATCACCTGTCTGTCAGGGAGTGGATAGCATGCTTCATCACAGGTATTTTGGAGTCATGGCTGTTCATTGCCTTGCATGGAGTTCATAAATCTTTCAAAATTGTTAGAATTCTTGTATCAATCAATCTATCTATCATTCAACAAGCACTTATTTAAAAGCTTAAAAGGTACTGAGAATACAAATATAAAGAATGAAATAAATTGTTCCTATTCTACTAATTTTATTCTTTATTAGCTCATTAAACAAGTCCTCCATTTTCTGATTAATCAATCAATGGATTGGAATTTATTGTAATGTGCCAGACATTGTGCTAGGCACTTGGGATAAAAGCACAAAGAATAAAACAATCCTTAACAGAAAGGATATTTCATTTTACTCTACTTCCTTAAGTATTTCCTTCTTATAATGTATAGTAGTCAACTGCATGTTCCAACTGTTATTATTAAAATGGATATGGATGGATATTAAAAGAAGTGTTTATATTTTAATTAAAGCCATGTTGGTAAAATAAAGAAGACCACACCCCTGCTAAGATCTAATTCAAATTGCCTGCCATATCTTCCGCCCACCTGGCTCCCTCGTATGAAAGAGAGCGTCTCCAATCACTTCAGGAGTCTAACACTGTTCTTTTATGTAATCACACTTCCTGTCTACCTGCATTACAAGAGGAATCATGGGAAATGTAGTTTCCAAGTCCCCTAAATGTCCACAGAAGTTTGTAATATATCTAAATATTTAAAACTCAAATGAAACCCAAATAACCCTCAAAGGAATCCCCAAAATTCCAAATAACACATTTCCCCCTGAGATCCAGTGAAAAGACTGGTCTTTCTTTTTGGATCTTGTAAACATAGTCAACTTCTAAATTACAGGAATTTGAGGATAAAAGAAAAGAGGATAAAAACTAGCTTCACTTACAAAAAGCCAATTGGGGTAGTCCCCTATTGGCATAAGAGTGTACATTCAAAAACAAATGCATTCAACTCCCCATAGTTTCAATCAACTGCACCCCAAAGTTCAATTTGGATCTTCATGATCCAGTGAAGGCTCTTCAGGCATCTTCATGGTGTCTTCTCCAAACAGGTTCGTTGTCTGGATTCTGGGGAGATGGCAAATTTCTCATCCTGAAATTACTCTCAAAAGAATTTAAACTTCACATTATAGATCATAAAATATACATTTCCTTCTGAGAATTATACATTCTCCCCTGAAATTAATCCTAAAATAGTTAAAATTTTACATTATAGATTATAATACAGACATTATGATTATAAAACTTACACCCTCCTGAGGAAAATTCCAAATAATACATTCTCCCCTGAAGAGGCTACATCTCTCAGCTAAGTATACATGGCTGAGTCACAGGGTTGTATGAAATCAATTGGCAAAAGAAATAAAAAAGAATAAAATCCAAATAAAAGAGAAAAATTAACTTGTGAATGAAATGTAAAATGTCAAAATCTTATGCGCAAAAATGTAAGGAAAAATAAACTTGTAACAGGTCCTCGAATCAAGGCCCAATTAAAGTGACTTAAGCAGTTTGCAATTACCCATTAAGGAGCCAGGACTACAGAAAGTTGCCATTCTATATATAAGAGAAATAACGGGACTAAATATGTGTGCAAAGGAAATGTGTCTCCCTGGTCTGATTTGTGTGCACCTTCTCAAGGATGAGCTATAATATAATAATAGCCAATCTTAGGTGCTTTACTAGGAATTTAAGTTAAGGGGAATTCTGGCCTCTAAAATGTTAGGAAGCTGCAACCCCAGAACTCAAACACTAGTTTCAAGCCCTGCAGTAATGGCATAGAACTTCCTCAATCCATGGTCTGCTTGACTTTTTGCTCCTTGGCACTTTGCAGATTTCTCAGTTGGTCTTCATGACCTTGTATCTCTTTTTAGAACTTCTCCTGGAATCATACAGAAAGACATTAATCACAGTCCCATAATATTTATCAATAATTGGCAGGTTACCATAGTCTAAGGCTTTTTAGGTATGCATTAATATTATAGCAAATATATATTTACATTAAGCTTATATTACTGTAAAATCAAAAGGATTAATATTGATTATATGTACTTTAAGTAAAAAATGAGAAAAAAGGAAAAAATCAATTGCTCTATTAAAAAATTAAAAGGAAAAACAATAAGAAAATTAAAAATTCAGGGAAAAATACAATGGTCTTAAGGATAAAAAATGAGAGAAAAGAACACATATTGCATTGCCCATGCAAGGCAGAAAAATAAAAGAATGTTTTAAAAATAAAAAAAATATATAGCTTAGAACTAGTGAAAGGTTTTTCACCCAAAAATGAGATCCATTTCCTGTTAAGCTTTTGCACGAATTTTGAGTGTAAATGGTTTTTATAAAATAGTAGATTCATAATGCACATTCAAATAAAGTACCATAATTTTCAATAACACATTTAAAGACAATAGCAAACAAACCCATTATTATAACCGTTTGTTATGATGTTTAAAAATTGTATACTTGTTACAAATTCAACAGGTATAGTAAATCATTAATCCTTGGCTAAGATATTTTCTTAACAAACTCTATTACTGCCTCCATAGCAATTGTGGGGCACAGCCTAAAAAATCTGATTAAAAAAAAACCAACTTCTGGGTCTAAATTATCCTGAGGAATTCTAGATCATTCTAATAGAAAAGCGAGCTAAAACATATAGACTAAACATCAAGCATACAGGAGTTCTTCTGGCTTCCTGTGTAAAAAAAAAAACCTTGGTAGGAAACTTCCATGTTTCCTCTACCCCTTCAAGACAACAATTCTTTAAAATAAATATATAAAACCTTATCATTTATACAGAAGGGTAGTAGGCATCTAAAGTCAATTCTAAAGACCTCTCATAAAATTATAATTTAAATTCTCAAGGCATCAAAATCTCCAAGGTTGTACACAATTATCAAGATAGAATAAAAACTTAAGACATGTGATCTTATGGTTGAGATGACAAATTCAATATATATAAGCCTTATGGGCTTTTACAACTTAAAAATGTTTAAGATGTTCATAAATGGTACAGATAACAGAACTGGATTAATACAGGCAAACTTAGGAAAAAAATTGAAACCTTAAAGAAATCAGGAAATACAATATGAGGAACAGATTACAAGCTATGTAGTCAAAAAACCCTTTTTTTTTTTACCAATTCCAATAGATTTGTTCATTATTTGGGAGTTATAATGAAACCATAAACAGAATTAATCTAGCAGCCAAAACTTTGTTAGCTTAAAATGATTCCATGCAACAGAAAATCAACAAAAGAACAAAATTAATTCATAAAAACAATCAGCAAAATACAATAAGATACAGAGTCTTAAAAAAAAAAACACCATGGAGTCTGATGATGCTTACTAATTTTACCTCCAGACTGTTTTTAAAAAGAAACAAAATCCATTCAGTTCTGAGGCCTTAAAATCCACCTCTGGTCCAATTCAAGTTCCTTCTAACTGAGTTCTGCTCTGAGCACAGTGTGGATGACTCTGTAAGGGCATATAATTCAAAGTCTTGGGCAGGCCTAGTATATGTTCAGGGGTGAATTTCTCCTCTGAGTTTCAGGCAAGATAATTGCAAGGAATAGTTTGAAATAGGCCATGTGGCCCATGCTTGCCATTCTACTTCCTGTTTGAAAAGTAAAATCTAGGGCCCACGTGGAAGCCAACTAGGTCAGGTTTTAGAAGAACCACATGGAGGGTGGTAGTGGCATAGAAGCTCCTTTCAGGTTAAAAGTCATTAATGTCTACAAGGATGCAGGCAATGAGAGGGAAGGCTTTTTTTTCTTTTTTGCATACTTCCCAAGTCTTAAGCAGTGGCAGCAATCTTTGGGATTGGCATCAACCAGCAGGCAGGAAGCAGCTCCAGAAGCAGAGGCCAGGGTTTGGGATCAGTGGCAGAAAACAGCAGCAGCAGCAAGGCAGGAAACTGGCAATCAGGTGGAGCATCAGGCATTCAGCTTAGCAGGAGTAGGGATAAGCACTGGGTGGCAGGAAAAGCCTCGGGAACCCAGTGAGCTTCTGGCGGGAGAGGCTCAACCTGGCTGAAGCAGCTTCTGAGGTAATTAATTGACAGGCAAAAACAAACTGCTGCTATCCACAAAGACATGGCATTTAAAACCACTTTCCTCTTTCCCTAAAAGGCAGCCATGGGGAACAGGGAGAAGAGAAAGAGCAAAACCCAAAATTACAAAGAGTTGTGTGGCATGGTAGGTTATCAGAAAAATTGAGAATTACATCCCTTCATGGTCACCAAACTGTTATTATTAAAATTGATATAGATGGATAATAAAAGAAGTATTAATATTTTAATTGAAGCTATGTTGGTAAAATAAAGAAGACCTCTCGCCTGCTAAAATCTAAGTCAAATTGCCCACCATATCTTCTGCCCACCTAGATTCTTCTTACCAAAGAGAGCGCCTCCAATCACTTCAGGAATCTAATACTGTTCTTTTACATAATCACACTTCCTGTCTACCTGCATTACAAGAGGAATCATGGGAAATGTAGTTTCCAAGTCCCCTAAATGTCCACATAAGTTTGTCATATATATATAAATATTTAAAACTGAAATGAGCCCCAAATGACCCTCAAAGGAACTCTCAAAATTATAAATAACATACTCCATTACATGTTTGTATGTTCTTTAAATTCAATTCCTTGGAGATGATAGCAGAAAGTGACTCATGGCTACTCACACTGATGAATGAATATTGGTATTAAAAAAGATAGGCTGTTTTTTTAGGGAGAAATCTTGGGTCATTAAACAATTTTGCAACTTCCCATGGGGAATTCAGTTCATATTTTTCTTTCCTTTAAAATTCTGAGCTCAAATTACTGACCATTTGCAGTCTTTATGAGATAGAAATACCAACGGATAAGCAATATAGGTGCCCTTCAATTTGTAAAGGATAGTTTGTATGGCTAGCATTCTTTTTCTTTCTGGATTTCCCTGTATGGATCATTAAGTCAAGTTTTAAAAAAGGTGTATAGTTCTGATTTAGGAGGTTCTTTATTGTTCTAGGGCCATGTTGGTGAATCCATGCTATGTGTGCCTTCATGTAGTGAATGGGCATTCTCTGTACACCCTGTCCACAAAGCTTGAGGGCATTTTTCACATATTTTGTCCCTCTGCCCAGCAGTTCAATGTGAGGACTTCCTCCCTCTCCTGTCTGGGATAATGTGGGCTTCTCACAGGCATCTTGAGAGTGCAGTTTAGGCATGCAATCTCTAAAAGATTCACCATCACTGTCTAGGATATGATATGATCAAAATAAAGGTGTTGGTAAATAGGAGCTTCTAGAAGATTTATATATGCAGAGGTCATCATTCTACTTGGACTCTGCCCTTGATCTTCATGACCATAGCAAACACCTTTATTAATTATTATCTCTTACTTTTATCTCTCTTTTCACACTAATGATGAGAGTCATCACATGTGAGAAGCCAATAAGAGAAACAGAGTCTCAAATAGATAAAAATCTGAGACTCCTCTTTTGACCCGTTTTGTGATCCTTGCGATTTCTTGTTGAAAAGTATTGTGGCAACCACTGGTTTAAAATGAAATAGCATAAGAAGAAGGGGTAGAACTAGGAGAGGATACCAAAATGTTGGGAAATACACAACTGACAATTATAATTCTGAATGTGAATGGATGAACTCACCCATAAAATGGAAGCAAATAGCAGAATGGATTAGAAACCAAAATCCTACCATATGTTGTCTACAAGAAACATATATGAGGCAGGTGGACATACACAGGTTTAAGGTCAAGGGCTGGAGCAAAATCTTTTGGGCTTCAAATAAGAAAAAGAAGGCAGGAATAGAGATCATGATTTCTGACAAAGCCAAATTAAAAATAGATATGATTAAAAGAGACAGGCAAGTTAATTATATCTTGAAAAAAGGTAGTATAGACAATGAGGAAATAATGGTACTCAACATATATGCACCAAATGGTATAGCATCCAAATTCCTAAAGGAGAAACTGGCAGAGCACAAGAAGGAAATAGATAATAAATCCATACTAATGGGAGATTTAAATATTCCTCTTTCAGATATAGATAAATGAAACCAAAAAATAAATATGAAAGAGATAAGAGAGGTGAATGAAATCCTAGAAAAATTAGTTTCAATAGATATGTGGAGAAAAATAAATAGGGACAAAAAAGAATATACCTTCTTTTCATTTGCACATGGTACATTCACAAAGATTGACCATGTAATAGGGCATAGAAACATGGCAAATAAATGCAAAAGAGCAGAAATAATAAATGTAACCTTCTCAGATCATAATGCATTAAAATAATAATTAGTGAGGGCACATGGACAGGCAAATCAAAAACTAATTGGAAATTAAATAATATGATTTTCTAAAACCAGTTAGTTAAAGAAGAAATCATAGAAACAATCAATAATTTCATTTAAGAGAATGACAATGACGGATGCAACTAAGGCAATACTCAGGGGAAATTTATATCCTTGAGTGCATATATTAACAAATTAGAGAGGGCAAAGATCAATGAACTGGGCATTCAAATTAAAAAACTAGAAAGGGAACAAATGAAAAATCCCCAGCTAAAGACCAAATTAGAGAGTATAAAAATTAAAGGAGAAATTTATAAAATTGAAAGTAAAAGAACTATTGAACTAATAAATAAGACTAGAAGCTGGTACTTTGAAAAAACAAACAAAATTGACAAAAGCCTGGTCAATCTAATTAAAAAAGGAAAGAAGAAAACCAAATTATCAGTATCAAAGATGAAAAGGGAGACCTCACATCTAATGAAGAGGAAATCAAGGCAATCAATAAAATCTATTTTGCCCAATTATATGGCAAAAAATATAGCAACTTAGGTGAAATGGACGATTATTTACAAATATATAAATTGCCTAGATTAACAGTAGCAGAAATAGAATACTTAAATAATCTCATATCAGAAAAAGAAATTGAACAAACCATCAAAGAACTCCCTAAGAAGAAATCCTCAGGACCAGCTGGATTCATGAGTGAATTCTCTCAAACTTTCAAAGAACAACTAATTCCAATACTATACAATCTATTTGACATAATAAGCAAAGAAGGAGTTCTACCAACCTCCTTTTATGATACAAATATGGTACTGATCCCAAACCCAGGTAGATTAGCAACATGGAAAATAGCAGAGTGGAATTCCTGCAAGATACAGGGTCAAGCCTCACCCAGAATTTCAGGGGACCTTCCCAGAGAACTCTGGGTGAGGGAACAATTTGAAAGCAGTTAAACAGTTGATTCCTGGGGGTTGAAGTGAGTAGGTCACTTTGCTTGCTGTTCCCAGTTTTGGGATTGTGTTGGAGGCCATCTGGGGCAAGAACCATCTTGGTTCAGCTCAGTGGTTTGCTTGTTTAGCTGAACTAGACCTTCCTAGTAATAGCACAATTGTTATTTAGATATTTTGATATTAGAAGTGATAATTACAGGCTTGAGGGCAACCTAGCTAAAAGTCTGCCACTCCCTCCTGGGGGGGAGAGGCAGTTTCTACCTAATAGTTCAGGGTTTCCCAGATCTTATCCAAATCCTTGAAACACCTTCCCTGCCTTCCCTTTTTCTTTTATCAGTATAAACTTCATCTTTTGGGAGCAGTGCCTGTTTATTATTCTAGAGATATTTACATCCAACTGCAGCTAAGTTTCCTTCAGCTGTCTAGCCCATACTAGTTAGATTCATCTGTCCCTGATAACAATAAGACATCAAGCTTCTCCTATTGTCCCTCAGTCAAACCTTTGGGGAATATAAGTGGAGAAAGTGAACATCATTAGAGATTTGCCTTGCTGAGCCTTGCCAGATGACATCAGTCCTGCCTCTATTTCCAACTTATTTCCAACTGCTTGTTGGGAGGGGTGAGAGTAAAGAGTACCTACCCCTCTCTACTCACTCAAGCCTGTGTGTGTGGGAGGAGTGAGTCATTCAGGTTTCTAGTTTCAGACCATCTCTTCAGCTTCCCAAACATCTCTGTTAAGATCAACATAACAAATCAAAAACAGAGAAAGAAAACTACAGAGCAATCTCCTTAATGAACATAGATGCAAAAATCTTAAACAGAATACTAGGAAAAAGACTGCAGCAAGTGATCATGAGAGTTATTCATTATGATCAGGTGGGATTTATACCAGGAATTCAAGGATGGCTCAACATAAGGAAAACCATCCACATAATTGACCATATCAACAAGCAAACCAATAAAAACCACATGATTATCTCAATAGACGCTGAAAAAGCCTTTGACAAAATACAACATCCATTCCTATTGAAAACACTAGAAAGTATAGGAATAGAAGGACTTTTCCTTAAAATAATAAACAGCATATATCTAAACCATCAACAAGCATCATATGCAATGGGGATAAATTAGAAGCCTTCCCAAGAAGATCAGGCATGAAACAAGGATGCCCACTATCACCTCTTTTATTTAACATTGTACTAGAAACACTAGCAGTAGCAATTAGAGAAGAAAAAGAAATTAAAGTATTAAAATAGGCAATGAGGAGACTAAGCTATCACTCTTTGCAGATAAATATGATGGTCTACTTAAAAAATCCTAGAGAATCAATGAAAAAGCTAGTAGAAATAATCAACAACTTTAGTAAAGTTGCAGGATACATAATAAAGGCACATAAATCATCAGCATTTCTATATATTTCCAACACATCACAGCAGCATGTTATTATTAAAAATGATGAGGGCCGAGATCAAAAGGGAGAATAGTATTTTAATAAAAGCCATGCTGATAGAGATAAACTGACCACGCGCCTGTAAGAAAATCCTATCGCAACCTCACCTCAGCCATTTTCCTTCCTCTCTCCTCGAGCTCAGGTAACTAAAGAGGAAGTTCCAAGTCACTACCCCCTACTTAAAACAGTCCCTCCCCTTTAATACGTCATCCAAAACAGGAAACCCATGAAACCCATTGGACCACGGGAAATGTAGTTTTAAGGACCCCCACAGGTCCACAGAAGTTTGTCAAACACTATATTCAGGTTCAATCCTTCCAAATAGTACCCCAGGTGATTTTAACTAACACAAGCAAGAGGCAGAAAGAGAAACACCATTTAAAATCACTCTAGACAATATAAAATACTTAGGAATCTATCTACCAAAACAAACACAGGAATTATATGAACACAACTACAAAACACTTTCCAAACAATTAAAACTAGATCTAAACAATTGGAAAAACATTGATTGGTCATGGGTAGGATGAGCTAACATAATAAAAATGACCATTCTACCCAAATTAATTTACCTATTTAGTGCGATAACTGTGGAGATCTCTTTATCATCTCTGATAATCTGATAAGGACAGTTTAGTTGATAAGGAAATAAGGACAGAACAAAGGAGTTGTCTTTTACCTCATGTTTCCAGCTCTGGCTCCAGGAGCATGGAGTTTGGGGTTTATTTTTATACTGGTTTCAAACAAAGAACACAAAGAAAGAGTCACAGCTGTGAGGGGGTTACAAATCATACACAACCCATTAAAGTCTAAAAAGTAGAGAGATAGGTACAAGGGCAAGGGCCAAATTCCAACTGTGGAACCTAAAAAGTGTCAGAATTAAAAATCCTGACCCCTGTATGACATTATGGGCCCGACCCTTATATGACATTATGGTGAAATAGAATTATCCACAGGAATCCCAAACCTTGCAGACCTCCAGTCTCCCAGGACTGACCTTATCTACCTTGCAGACCTCCAGTCTCCAGGGACTGACCTTATCTACCTTGAAGACCTTCCCCTTCTCCCCAGGATCTCTTCCCTTCAGGAATTCACCTTATCTACCTTAGGACATTCCCCTTATCTACAAGATTTCCTAACCTAAGGACATTCCTCTACCCTGTTCCATTCTGAGGACTACTCCATATAAACTCTTGCCCAGGCAAAGCTCGGGGTCCCTCACTAACTTTTTGTGAGAGACCCTAGCTTGAGCTACACAATAAAGTCCCTTTGCATATTGCATTGTTGGCTCAAGACTCATTTATTGGGATACTTCTCTGGGCATAACACAACCACCAATTAGTAGGGTTAATTCTGGGAGCAGAAACATATTTCATGGAGATTTTTACTAATTGCATTCTGCCTTGATTTATAGGACTGCATCTGGTCAGATAAAGTCCGGCTCCATTTTATCTAAGTAATATTTTTTAGGGTTCAGGCTTCTTAATTATCAAGGAGAGAAATTGTTAACTCAGTAGCTGCTGCTCTGATTAAGGACTCAAAGCTTTCCAATAAGAATATTGAGAAAAGGTGGGGATCTGAAAATGAGTCAAAAGAGGAGCCTGAGATTTTTACCTTAGATGGCCCATTCTATCTGCATCTGACATGCAGTGCAGAAAAATCATACACACAGTTTTACTTGCTGATGATTTTGTAATGGGATCCAGATAAAACATCTATTACAGACTCTATTTCTCTAAATGACTCCTAATAGCCTCCTGGAGGGGTCGAGTTGTTTTTGGATTAACCTACCTACTGGTACCAGAGCTTTTCAGGGCTCAGGTAACCAGGACCAAACACAAAGACTGCCTCAGCCTGGATTGGTCACGTAGGGAATCCAGATAACAGGCCCTAATTTTGACCCTTTTTCTCCAATGGCTCTCTACACATAACTATCAAACTACCAAAAATTTTTTTTATTGAATTAGAAAAAACTATAACAAAGTTCATTTAGAAGAAAAAAGATCAAGAATATCAAGGGAAACAATGAAAAAAAAGTGAAGGAAGGTGGCCTAACAGTACCAGATATTAAACTATACTCTAAAGCAGCAGTCATCAAAATGATATGGTACTGGCTAAGAGACAGAAGGGAGGTTCAGTGGAATAGACTTGGGGTAAGTGACGTCAGCAAGACAGTGTATGATGAACCCAGAGAGCCCAACTTTTGGGACATAAATACACTATTTAACAAAACTCTTGGGAAAATTAGAAAACAATGTGGGAGAGATTAGGTCTAGATCAACATCTCATACCCTATACCAAGTTAAATTCAGAATGCATGAATGACCTGAATATAAAGAAGGAAACTATAAGTAAATTAAGTAAACACAGAATAGTATAATTGTCAGATCTATGGGAAAGGGAAAATTTTAAAGCCAAGAAAGAGTTAGAAAAAATTACAAAATGTACAATGAATAATTTTGATTACATTAAATTAAAAAGTTTTGTACAAACAAAAACAATGCAACCAAAATCAGAAGGGAAAAAACAAATTGGGAAAAAAATCTTTATAACAAAAAACTTTGACAGAGGTCTAATTACTCAAATATAAAGGGAACTAAATCAGTTGTATAAAAAAATCAAGCCATTCCTCAATTGATAAATGGGCAAGGGACATGAATAGGCAATTTTCAGATAAAGAAATCAAAAGTATCAATAAGCACATGAGAAAGTGTTCTAAATCTCTAATAATTAGAGAAATGCAAATCAAAACAACTCTGAGGTACCACCTCACACCTAGCAGATTGGCTAAAATTATAGCAGTGGAGAGTAATGAATGTTGGAGGGGATGTTGCAAAATTGGGACATTGTTGCATTTCAGGTGGAGTTGTGAATTGATCCAACCATTCTGGATGGCAATTTGGAACTATGCCGAAAGAGTAATAAAAGACTGCCTGCCCTTTGATCCAGCCATAGCATTGCTGGGTTTGTACCCCAAAGAGATCATAGATAAACAGACTTGTACAAAAATAATTATTGCCTCGCTCTTTGTGGTAGCAAAAAACTGGAAAACAAGGGCATCCCCTTCAATTGGGGAGTGGCTGAACAAATTGTGGTATATGCTGGTGATGGAATACTCTTTTGCTCAAAGGAATAATAAACTGGAAGAATTCCATGTGAACTGAAAAGACTTCCAGAAATTGATACAGCGTGAAAGGAGCAGAGCCAGAAGAACATTTGTACACAGAGACTGATACACTGTGGTAAAATCGAATGTAATGGACTTCTGTACTAGCAGCAATGCAATGACTAGAACAACTCTGAGGGGTCTATGGAAAATAATGCTTCCCCCATTCAGGGGAAAAACCGCAGGAGTGGAAACACAGAAGAAAAACAACCGCTTGAACACATGGGTTGATGTGGACATGGTTGGGGATGTAGACTTGAAACAACCACACCAATGCAACTATTAATGATATGTAAATAAATCTTGATTGATGACACATGTTAAAACCAGTGGAAAAGTGCATTGGCTATGGGAGGGTGAAAGGGGGTGACAGGGAAAATAAAAACATGAATCAAGTAACCATGAAAAATTTTTCTAAAAAAATAAAATATTTAAATCTTATAAAAAAAAGAAAAGTATTGTGGCCTTATTGAAAAGCTTAAAGTTCCTAGCTAGTCAACAGTTAAGAGGTTAACATTCTTTCCCTTTGCTTAGAAATGCAGCCAAGGCTGAAACCTTAGTTTAGCATGAGAAAAGTATTCTCAGACTTAGCTTGCTGATAATCAAGGAGCTGAAGGTCCAGCCTGGTTCTTATCTTCACCTTGAAGCTTCTAAGCCTGTTGTATTGTCTATGTTAAAAATGCAGCTCTGCACAGATGTGGGAAACTTTCCTTGTGTTTTTGGGTGAAAGGGAGTTTGAATTTTCATATATAATAAACTTGTGACTCAATGGCACTTCCCGAGAAGCAGCTATGAGTTAAGTCAAGATCATCTCCTGTGCCCTGTTATTTCCTTTTCAACTAAGCTGTCCTTATCAGATTATCAGAGATGATAAATAGATCCCAACAATCAAATAAGGTTACCTCCATAATATTGTTCAAGGAATCTTGTATAATTTTGACAAATGCATGGAATATATCTTACACAAGGAAATTCTTTAGGGTGGTTTTTAAATTTTATTTTCTAATTAACAAAAAATTAGTCCCTAGTGAGACTTTGTGTTTGCTACATCTTTCAGTTAATTTTGTGATAGAAGATGTGGTTTGTCACTGAATAATTTTTAAAAACACATCTGCCTATTCCCTTCTTATACTGTCTTAAAGAATGCCCTTGATGCATAAGTAGATTATACTCATAAAATTTTATGGAGAGATGGGAGAGAGAGGTATGAGTTGATAGCTAGTGGTAGTCTCAGTCACCTTTTCTTCTCCTTTACCTTTTTTCTTTTTATGGGGTGGAGGAATAAAATCTGAGAACTTTTCCATTCCTTCCATACCTTTCCACTCCTTTACCTGGTTCACTTAGCAATATTTCTTACTTTGTAGTTCCCTCACCCAGTCGATCTTATGGTGGCTATGGTTTACCAACTATAAAATCATTCTCCTTTTCTCAAGTTTAGCCTGTTTTCTCATCTTCATCACCTCTTGACCTCCTGAACTTAACTAGGAGACTTTATTATTCCTAAAGATGCTCTTTCAAATTTCCAATTCTTTACTTTCCTTAAACCCCATGACCTTAATTTTTATGACCTTAACTCCACTTCTGACACACATAAAATTGATTATAAACTAGGCTTCATCATTAACCACTCATGTTCTTCTCCAATTAGAAACTCTGATATTCTCCCATATGACCATAAATTTTTATCATTCTACCTTTCCATATGTCTTGTCCATCATAAACACAAAGCATTTATCATTTCTGATAGGTGTGAGGTGGTATCTGAGTTGTTTTAATGTGCATTTCTCTATTCAGCAATTTAGAATATTTTTATGACTATAGATAATTTTGATTTCTGAAAACTTCCTATTCTTATCCTTTGACAATTTATCAAATGAAGAATGACTCTTTTATGCATAAATTTGACTACTTCCCTATATATTTGAGAGAAGAAGTCTATCAGGGAAACTTGTTGAAAAAATTTTTATATTATTTGATTGTCTTTGGTACCTTTTATCAAAATGTAGTTTCACTGATTATCATTTAAAATCTGGTCTCTTTTTGCTCTTGGTTTATTTTTGATCATGATTGCCATGTATAAGAGAGGGGGTATGATTAGGAGGATGGGGGTGTAGTTGGTAACCCCCTGGGTTGATGTAAAGGGCCACTTCTCCCTCTCAGGCACCCCTCCTTACTAGGGAGACAAAATGGGGTTTCTTGGAAAAATGGGGATCCCTGGACATTCCTGCCAGGGTAGAGAAGTTAAAGGAATGACTTCTCCAGGGGAAACAAGTGTGACCCCAAAAAGATGTTAGTGCCAGGCAGTGCACACAGAAGTCTCTCCCAGAGATTCCCAGTTGGAATCAGGATTAAAATGGAGGTCTGATTTCTTTCCTCCCTCAACCCACACGTTCTGTCTCCCACCAATACAGTTCACTCTGGTCTGACTAAATTAAACCAATAGGGTTTATTTCAGGAACAAAATAATCAAAGAAATATAAGAATGAAAGATTATGGGAAAGGGGGTGCAGGTAATCCCTAAATTCCCTTTCAGTTCTTGACTGGGCAGGGTACCTGCAGAGATTCTTCTGTGCTCTGTTATGAGCAGCAGGGGACTCAGGAGATGCTAGTGATGGAGCTTAAATAGGAGGGAGAGAGACTTTAACCACAGCAAGATGTGCATATAGATTTGTTCCCACACCAGCTGGGTTAAGCCTCCTTTAAGAGCCCAAGATTCTCTGCTAACGCCACAAAGCCTTAGGAACCAATCCAGTCTGGCAATTGGAAGATGTTCCCAGGAAGTAGAATGTTACTTCCTGAAACCTTACCTCGAAAGATGTATCACACTTAAAGCCAGCTAGTGATGTTATCCGGATCTGACTGCTTGAGACTAGTTGTTGTTACTAAGGTAAGCAAATGGTTTCAAAAATTATTTAGGCTTTAGGATCAAACAGGGTTTATTTGTAACCAAACCGAGGGTAGGTAAGAGGGAGAAGGTAAGGTGGGTGAAGGGTACCCTAAATGATTTTGCCTAATATTAGAAACTAAAATAAATCTTGAAACACAAGTTGTTGCTAAGACCTTGAGGGACATTCCCCAACTCCGCTGATAACAGAGGCTGTCAGGCCCATGGGTCAGATGCTGTTGTTTTATTAAAAGTAGCTGTTGTCTCTTGTTTGAATTAAGGGTTGTTGGCTATGCCAATGAAGTATTGAATTTGGCTAGCAATCAAGGTTGTTCCTACCTGCCTGCCTAATCCACCTCTCCCAAACCACCCAGGGGCCTAGTATCCACCACTTCCTCCCTAACCCTTGAGATGAGAGAAAGAAGTAAAGTCCCCAGGGGTTTGGTGGACCCAGTTTATATCCTGTCCTTAACTGTCACCCTGGCACATGCCCTGGGTGCTTTGCCAGGTTCTGTGTTCCAAAGTGGCAAACTGCTAACTTGTACCTACCGAAATATGGCTGGCCATTTCTGCATATCAGAGATTCTTCTGTGCTCCCCACATCCAAGCTTCTCTGACTCAATCCCCAAATAGTACTCCTATAGCTAAAGTTGTTACTAAACTAAAGGGAATATAGAAAGGCAAGGCCAAGGCAATTTTTGTGGGTCCCAGGGGTCAGCTCCCCATAGAAGTCCAGACACCCCTGGCCAAACTGAAGAAACTATTGTATATTTCCAATGTGATCAGGAACCAATAGAAATCAAATGATATGATCAGTCTTCATTGAAGGTCTCAGGAATCTCCAAATTTCACTTTGTGGGTTTCACAACTCCCCCAAACCACCTCCATCCTGGCTGTCAACCCCAAAACTGAGTATTCAGTTGGTTCTTCTCCTACAAGTCTTTGCATTTGCCCAACTGTCACTCTCCTCTCCTCCTTCTGTGTTCCATCTCTCACAGTTCCAAAATGCCTGGCTTGCCTATCTTCTTACACATACCTACTATTTTTTTTACTTCATTTCATCTAAAGAATAATAGATTCTACTCCATCTACTTATTTTGATTATATGTATATATGTCTTTCTTTTAAGTATGTCTCTTGTAAACAACATATTGCTGGATTCTTGTTTCTAATCCATTTTTCTATCTACTTTTGTCATAAAGGGAGCCCATTCACATTCATAGTTATGATTACTAGTTGTGTATTTCCCTCCATTCTATTTTCTTCTGCATATCTTTCTTTCTTCCCCACCCCCTGTCTTTCCACAAATGTTTATTTTGTTCCTGACCATTGGCTCCCATAATCTGCCTTCCCTTTTATCATTACTTCCTCTCTCTTATCCACTTCCTATTTCTATGAAATCTACCTTACCCAAAAGAAAACAGGAGGGGAAAGAGATAAAAGAAAGGGGGAGATGATAAAAGGGAGAGCAGATTAAGGGAGGCATTGGTGAGAAGCAAAACTTTACGTATATGTACATATGTATTTGTGTGTATATGTGTATGTATAGCTATGTGTTTGTCCATACACATATTTATACAGATATACACACATCCATATGTTTATATACATATGTAGGCATGCATATTTGTGCATATGTATATGTTAGTGTATATGTAGTAACCTCTTTGAACCAATTCTGATGAGAGTGAGGTTCAAGCATTTGCTTGATATTCTCCTCATTTACTCCTCCACTGCAAAAGCTCTTCCTTATGTGCTTGTTTTATGTGAGATTATTTTTCTCATTCTACCTTTCCCTTACCCCTTCTTCCAGGGCACCCCTCTTTCTCATACCTTCATATGTTATGAAGACCATTCCAACATAATCAACTCATATCTATATCTTCTGGCTATGTAGACTGCTTCTGTCCCCAGGACTGGTTTCAATCCACTGAGATATATAGCTGCCCCACTATGTAGCCTGCTTCTAACTACCCCAATAATGTTACAGTTGTTAGGAATTACATGTATTATCTTCCCATATAGGAATTTAAATAGTTTGAACTGTATTGAGTCTCATGATTTCTCTTTCATGCTTAACTTTTTATATTTCTCTCAAGTCTAGTGTTCGGATGGCATATTTTCTTTTTAGCTCTGATCTTTTCAACAGAAATGCTTGAAAACCCTGCATTTCATTGTGTGTTAAAAAATACAGGTAGGTAGTTTATTCTTGGTTGTAATTCCAGCTCCTTTGCCTTCTAGAATGCCATATTCTAAGAATTCTACTCCTTTTATGTGGAAGCTCCTAAATCTTGTGTGATCTTGACTGTAGCTCTATGATATCTGAATTATTTCTTTCTGGCTATTTGCAATATTTTCTTTTTGACACAGGAGCTCTATAATTTGGTTATATTATTCCAAGGACTTTTCATTTCAGAATCTCTTTTAGGAGCGCTATTCTTTATTGAATCCTTATGCCTTCCTTATTAAGTTTTTAATTCTTTTTTTCATAATTTTCTTGTATGATTCTCATCTCTTTTCTTAATGTTTTTCTACCACTCTTAGCTTTTACTTTAACTCTTCCAGGGATTCTTGTTGACCTTGTGTCCAATTAGCATTTTTCTTTGAGGCTCTGCTTATAGTTAGTTTTGCATTGATATCTTCTGAAATTGTGACTTGGTCTTCCTTGCCCCCATAGTAGATTTTAATGGTCCAATCCTTTTTGGTTATTTGCTCATTTTTCCAGTCTAGTGAGCCCAGCTAGCTCAGTCAGTAGAGCATAAGACTCTTAATTTCAGTATCATGGGCTCATGCTCCATGTTGGGTGCTGAAAAAAAAATTCAAACTATTGTAATCAGCAGGACACTGGCTGGCCAGTCCCTGTCACTTATAAGTGGTACCCAATGTGGGGCCCCTTGTAGGCATATTAAGGAATTGCAGGCAAGCAAAACCTCAATCCCTAAGGTTGGTGCACAGTGCAAGAGAGAAAATCAAGTGAGAAGAAAGAGTCCTCATCCTCCAGTGGCAGTGGAGTCCTTTATTATCCCCTGGTGGCTAGGGGGTCCTCATCAGGAGTAAAAGTAATGCACTGTGAGTGTGTACATATGTGTATTTTGGAGTCTGTGTGTATTTAAAAGAGTAAAACATGAGATAAGCTACTTCTTAAATCTAAACTGACTGTTCTTCTTTCAGAGGCTTCTAGTTCAAAAGGACAAAACCCTTTCTTTACCCTCACCCCCCTACCCCAAGAAGAGGCTATCTATTCCACATTCTTTTTGCTCATCCAGAAAAACTGGTTCTGTAGGAAATTCACACAGAGCTCCTACAGTCTTTGGAAAAGTTCCATTTACTAATAGTTCTAGAGAAAGTGCAGGTGGCTGATCTATCTATCTATCTATCTATCTATCTATCTATCTATCTATCTATCTATCTATCTATCTATCTAATTAAACAAACCAAAGTTAAACTGCTGCCAATTACCATCAGGGCAGAACATTTACAAACTCTTAATGATTTCCAAAAAATGGCTAAGAGATATTCTTGAGATTATCCCTTAATCTTACCATAGGTCAGCTGAAACCTTTATTTGGCATATTAAAAGGTGATCCTTGCCTTACCTCCCCATAGCATATCACACCTATTGCTTAGTTGCTTAGTAAATCAAGCTCTTTCTGAAACTCAGATACAGATATTTCTTTCCTCACCACCATTTTGATTTTTATCATCTCCTCATAAGTCCTTTACTTCATATTATCAATTAGTGGCAAGCTTAATAGTTCATGGACAATACAATTAAAAATCAAGAACCTGTACAATCCCCCAGAAATGACTCTTTTTCTTGCTCTACATCTTTCTCCTCTTATATTACAAGCAGCTATTGCACACTCATTTGAGGAGATCATAGTCCTTCCTCATGCTGCTTCTAAGCCCCTCAGTCAGAGACAGAGCTTATCCTTTGATGATGAATTTGACTCAAAGTTAGAAAGTATGTTTTCAGGAAAGACACCTAGAAAGCTTTCAAATTTTGAGTACAGGTTGTAATCTGCGCTAGCAGTTTGCAAGCATCTGTGACCTTCACTGCATGAAAAGAAGCAATATGGAACTGAGATTTGTCAAAGTCAGTCTTCCTTGTGTAAAAGTGAAATTTGGGAGATGTAATCTTTAAGTATATATATATATATATGTATTTCTGGACACGGGGAAATTATCAAACTACATTTCCCGTGGTCCAATGGGTTTCCGGTTCCGGTTCTTTGGGCGTGGGGAGGCCTACGTCTCCACGCAGAGAAGAGTTTAAATCTCCTGGGTTAGGAGGGAGTGGCCTCTTGGCTAGCAGGCTAGGGGGGAGATGAGAAGTAACAAAATGGAGGCGGCAGTTTTGAATTCTTATAAGCGCGTGGTCTAATAACTTTATCTATCAGCATGGCTTTAAATAAAATACTAATTTATATTATTATAGCAGCCTTTACTATTTTTCATATTTATAATTATGGCAACCAGAAGTTTGGAAATCGATTTTTCAATTTTCCAGATAGCCTTTCAGAAACGATAGCCATGCCTGCTTTTTGGCCGTCTGGCTCAGCTCTTTTGAGCACTTTTTTTAAAAAGGAAAATGGCTTTCCTTGCCATGCTTTTGCTAAAAGCAAGAGCACGTTTTTGCCTCCAGCGGGACTCAGCCAGCCAGTCCAGCCCAAACCACCTTGGGAGGGAGGTCAGGCCAGCTGATTCGGGCTTTTGGCTTTACACTAAAATGCCGGAGCCCAGCCAGTGTGTCTCTGCCGTTGACCTCCATTCCTGCTGCTGATCTCCTGACTACAAACCTGCCAGCGTTGTTCCAGTCCCAGTGATCTCCGATCCTGACTGCTAATCTTGCTAGTTCCAGAACCCTGAGCTCCAACATGGATGACCCCCGGCTGCTGCCTTTACCGAGATCTCGAACCTCCAGAGACTGCTTCAGCTCTGCCGCTAACAATTTGGGTAGTATTCCCCTTTCTCTCTACTTTCTTATAGGAGACATTCTAGCCCTCCACATGTTTCTCTAAAGACCTAATGTAGGCACCCCCAACCCACACAGACTACACGTGGGTATTTTCCTGAGCTTTTCTCCACTAACCCCGAGCCCACGTGGATGCTAGCATCTGGACCTAGCAACTAGCGTTTACCCTTAATGGGGCCAAATGGCCTATTCAGACTTGCTTGTGATTAAAAACTGAACTCAGGGGAAGAAATATTCACCCCATACCTGCTCAGAACTTTGAACTGATAACAAAGACTGATTATAAAAAAAAAATCCTTAAACTCAGCAGAATTCAATCTTTTAAACCTCTGAACTGAATGCGTTTTATTTCTGTTTTAAAAAGACTGTATCTTACTGTATTTTGCTAATTAGTGTTTTGTAAATTAATCTTGCTTATTTCATTGATTTTCCTGTTACACTGAATCATTTTAAGTTAATGTAGTTTGTGGCTGCTAGATTAATTCTGTTTATGATTTTATCGTGACTCCCAAATAATGAGAGAAAACTCTATTAGAACTGGTAAGAGGTTTTGACCAGCTTGTTAATCTGATACTACTGGATTTATAGAGCACATGTCTTTTAAAATTTATTCTGTCTTGGTAATTGCAAAGAACCTTGAAAGTTTCCATGCTTTGAATATTACCTTGTAATTTTACAAGAGGTATTTTTTAACTTTTACTTTAAATCCTTAAGAATTGTCTTAAAGGATAAAGCTTTTATATATTTTATTATAAGAGGCATTATTGCCTGGAATGGGTAGACACATTCCTACCCAGGATTTTTTTTTAAAATACAGAGAGTCAAGGAGCTCCTGTATATTCTTTGCTATGGAAGCAATAACAGCATTTGCCAAGGGTTACAGGTTGTAACAAGTATATGATTTTGAACATCATTATTTATTGTTTTAAAATGTGCTATTGGAAATAATGGTACTCTATTTGAATGTGCATTGTGAATCTGCTATTTTGTAAAACCCACTTTCTCTCACAGAAAACTCATTTTTGGGTAACATAACCCTTCTAGTTCTAAGCTATATATATATATATATATTTTTTTTTGAATTTTTAAGACATTTTTTTTAATTAGAGCAATTGATTTTTCCTTTTTCTCATCTTGTACTGGAAGTACATATATAATCATTATTTATCCTTTTTCTGATTCTACAGCAAATACCTGAGCCTATAGGACTGTGATTAAATGCCTTTCTGTCTGATTCCAGAAGGGAATATGAAAGCCGTTAATAGTGCTAAAGAAAGCACATGGTCAGAGACTTGACTGACTAAGATCTGCATAATTGCTGCAGTTCTATGACAATACTTTAGGGCTTGGAAATTGGGGTTTGAGTCCTGGAGTTCCAGTCTTTTCTAAAACTTTAGAAGACATGGGTCCCCTCGACTTAGATTCCTAAAAAGCACCTAAGATTGGTTATTTATTTGGCTCAGTTCCCTAAAAAAGCTGATGATAAGTCAGATCAGAGAGAGACATTTTCCTTAAGTCCTGGCCCTGAATGGGTAATTGCACATTGCTGAATTCACTTTAATTAGACCTCCATTCAAAGGTCTAAGTTTATTTTCCCCAGATTTTTGCACATTTTACATTTCATTCACAAGTTAATTTTTTCTTCTTTTTTCTTGAACGTTATTCTTTGTATTTTGTCATCCTTAGCTGACCTGAGGTATCCTTTTTTAGAAAAAAGGTGTGTTTAAGATTTACCTCACGGGGATATCTGTTAAGTTTTTTAAAATTCGATAATGTAAAAATATATGTATATTTAACTCTTTTAGGAGTAATTTCACGGGGAATTGTATAAATCTTAGAAGAAAAATGTATGTTTTGTAATCTATAATGTAAAGTTTAAATTCTTTTGAGAATAATTTTAGGATAAGGATCCTACCATCTCCCCAGAATCCAGACAACGAACCTGTTTGGTGAAGACACTATGAAGATGTCTGAAAAGCCTTCACTGTACCATGAAGACCAAATTTGAACTTGGGGGTGCAGTTGATTGAACTATGGGGAGTGGAAATTGAATTGTATATATTGTTTTAATTGTACACTCTTATACCAATAGGGGACTGCCCCCAAATTGGTTTTTTGTCAATGCGGCTAATTTTAACCATTTGTTCATCTATTTCTTTTATCCCCAAATTCCTACATTTTAGAAGTTGTCTATTTTTACAGGTCCAGCGAAGAAAAAGGACTAACCTTTTTTTTGCCGGACCTCACGGGGAATTGTAAAAGTGAAATTTGGGAGATGTAATCTTTAAGTATATATATATATATATGTATTTCTGGACACGGGGAAATTATCAAACTACATTTCCCGTGGTCCAACGGGTTTCCGGTTCTGGTTCCTTGGGTGTGGGGAGGCCTACGTCTCCACGCAGAGAAGAGTTTAAATCTCCTGGATTAGGAGGGAGTGGCCTCTTGGCTAGCAGGCTAGGGGAGAGATGAGAAGTAACAAAATGGAGGCAGCAGTTTTGAATTCTTATAAGCACGTGGTCTAATAACTTTATCTATCAGCATGGCTTTAATTAAAATACTAATTTATATTATTATAGCAGCCTTTATTATTTTTCATATTTATACTTGCAAGTTAACCTCTTTTCTGACTAACTTCCCTATAACCCTTTAATCTTTATGTCACATATTTTCATCCTTACTCTAAGTGAAATACCTTGAGAAACAGAGAAATTGTTAAAAACAAGAATTATTAGTAACACTAGGGGATTGTTTAAGGAATGAAATGACTCTTTCCCCATCTTTGGAGAAGAAAGACTCAGTCAGAAATTGGAATACTTAGTGAAGAGTTTCATGAATACAGAGCCTGACAAGCCAAAACAACAGATTTTCCTTTTCTCAAAGACTGGAGACCAGATTAGAAAATGAGACTCCATTGAACAAAGCTTTGAGGACATAAACCAGAAATAAGACTTCTAACTGAGACTATTATACGGAAATGTGCCAAAATACTTTAGATGAGACTTTTTTTATGTTTGTCTTATAAGTCTATGTTATGTTGCCTGTGTGCAGTGGGAGGTTTTAATTTTGAGAAAACAAGAGGTCCTTTGCACCTCTCTATCCCTCTCTCTCTCCTTCATTGGGGGCAGCTGGGTAGCTCAGTGGATTGAGAGCCAGGCCTAGAGACGGGAGGTCCTAGGTTCAAATCTGGCCTCAGACACTTCCCAGCTGTGTGACCCTGGGCAAGTCACTTGACCCCCNAAATCCGGCCTCAGACACTTCCCAGCTGTGTGACCCTGGGCAAGTCACTTGACCCCCATTGCCTACCCTTACCACTCTTCCACCTATAAGTCAATACACAGAAGTAAAAATGAAGAAGGCAGACAAGAGAGTGTTTGGGAAATGCAAAACCAACATTTTTGAGGATTTCTGCAACTCTTAAGCTGTAAAAAGAAATCTTAGTCTCTGCTCCTATTAAGGCAGAGGCAAGTAATCAGATCTGTCAGACATTTTTTCCTTCCATTCCTTACTGGCCATGAGGAGGGAAGGGTAGAAATGATAACGACAGAAAGGGGAAAATTTTATCCTACAAATATATAATCAGAAATATATTTTCAGGGGGTGGCTGGGTGGCTCAATGGATTGAGAACCAGACCTAGAGATGGGAGGTCCTAGATTCAAATCTGACCTCAAACACTTCCTAGCTGTCACCTGGGCAAGTCACTTAATCCCCATTGCCGAGCCCTTACCACTCTTCTGCCTTGGAGCCAATATACAGTATTGACTCCAAGACAGAAGGTAAGGGTTTAAAATAATATATATATATATATATTTTTTTTTTCTCAGCATTTTTTCTTCTCCTTTTTTCTCAAATGGGCCCCTGAGGGAAGGAGCCAGAAAAGATCAGAACAGAAAAGGGAAATTTGATTGAACAATTTGATTTGATTTTCACTTAGCTTTAATGTTAAAGATTTATATATATATATTTGTAACTTTGGAAAATTGCTAATAATTCAGACATGTACTAGTGGCACAGTGTAATTTCATTCATTGTGATAATTGGTTATCAGTTATAAATAAAATTGGACTTACAATGTATAGTGAATTGCAAATTTGAAAGATTAGACCAACAAAAATGTTTGTTAAACTGAATTTGAAAATTAATTGAATCTAATTAATAGCTAGCCTGACAGCAGAAAGGGAACTTTTTATTTTAGGGGCAAAATATCCAAACTGTATTGGCTATTTGATAAACATAATATCTAGGATATAAGTGTAAAATCCATTTAGAAAAAGTTATAATGTAATGCAGAGAACTTCAATAATAGTAACAAGTGAAGCCATAATGATATTAGGGAAGAAGTTCTAAACTTATTAACCTGCAAATGTGAAATGACATAGATATATTTTTTAAACCCTTAACTTCTATGTATTGGCTCATAGGTGGAAGAGTGGTAAGGGTGGGCAATGGGGGTCAAGTGACTTGCCCATGGTCACACAGCTGGGAAGTGTAAATGACATAGATATTAAGAATTTGGAATATTGAAAAAATTAAATTTCTAAATAGCATTGTTCTAAATTCTGATACATGAATTGCATTCAGAGTATGTATGCTATATAAAAAGAAATCCACAGTCTAAAGATTAACATGCATTTAACTATAAATTGTTAAAATATAATTATGTGTAAAAAACAAAGAATGTATGTGGTAATACAGTAAAGAAAATTTATTTTTCACCTGAATTGGATAAGGCTATATGTACAAATGTGCATATATTCAAACAAATATGCAAACTGTGTACATGAATAATGCCACTGACAAAAATATTTTGACCTGTCCAGAAATCAAATAGGGCTTGGAATAAGACTATTAGTTATAGGCAATTAAGTGTAGTTGCCTCTCCTCTGTTTGCTATAAGAGTAAGGGTAAAGAGGAGAAGCCACATGAGGTAGGAGTAATAGAGAAGGAAATAATGAATGAAACATTTAGTGAGAAATAGATACAACATGTCAGAATCAGATCAGAATATTATTGGTGGAATTCAATCAGTTATGTAGCACTATTCTGACATATCCATTTCAAAGTTCTAAAGTTTTAAATCAGTATCTATTCAGAGTAATTTAATATCAAGGTTAAAATGTGAATCTAAGTTGTAAAAAAGAAATAGGAAAACAAGGTTGCTAGTAATAAAAAGATATTTTTTCCTCATTTCCCAAGCAATATACACCTACTAGAAGATGAAGCTAAGATAAATCCCAAGCAAACCATCTTCAAGATAATGTTGAAGACTTAGAACTTCCTACAAACTTATTAATCCCTTCCTCAGAGTAAACTGAAATTTTGTAATGGTACATATATAAAAGAGAAATTTTAAAATAAGCAATAGCAATTGAATAAACTACTTAGATACCTACATGGAAATATCAGAAATGAAAGATTATAAATTTTATTGGAAAAAATCTAAAATATGTCTTTGCACCAAATGCAAATTGTACAGTAAGCATTTCCAAGTTTTAAACCAGCAATGCAGATTCACAAACTATTTCAACAATGACTTTAGCACAAGAATAGAAAACTACTTAAAAAAAGAAATAATGTCTAAATTTTAAGTTTTTTATTTTTGACAAAAATATGATATATTGAGTGTTAACAAAACATGTACTGTGTGCAAGCATGATTCTGCAAAACCTGGAAGCAATTTGTTGGAATTTGATCATGTTTACTTACAAATGATCTGTGATTACTACTATAAAGTAAAAGTTTAAGATGAATTGGTTATGACAATGTACAGAAGATATTATGTTACAAAAGCAGAAAAATGATCCTTGTTAGTGTAGACATTTAGAGACTAGACAAGTCAATTTGTAGTAAGGCAGAAGTTATAGTAAATGTTTTCTTTGCAAACTTGTAAGGAGGTGAGAAACCATTAGAGTGAGCAAATAGGTAAAACAAAAGTGTATTTGGAGTATGGAAATTAAAAAAAACAATTGAGTTATTAAGAGTAATTATCTCTCAGTTGTAATAGGTGAGACTTGTCATGTAAGGCAAAAAGACTTTCAAAATCTTAAACTGGGGCTATTGTAAGCCTGAAATCCAACTTTGGCTATACAAAGTGTTCAGAGGAAAGGCCTTAGAAGTCAAGGGAGGCTATCCCAGTCTGAAGTTGAGATATGGTAAAAAACTGGGGTTAACATATAGTTTATCTGGGTTGAGAAGGGTGAGTAGGAGACAGTAATGGAAAATAGTTTGTGACCTAACAAGCTGGGGAAATACAGTTCAAGAATGATTTGGGCAACTCACAGGAGTGACAGTTGGGTCTTAACTGCCACATTGATCTACCTAGCCAGGGAGTCTGTGAAACAAATAAGTGACAGGATAATACAGGGACAAAAGATTTATAAACACAGGGTTTAATAATGATTGAGGGTCAGGGATAATGGGGAGAGGCCAAACTGAATCTAACTCCTAATGACCACATAAGGGCTGGGAAAATGGGTTAATGCCTACACTGCGCTAATCAGACTATTACAGACTAGAAGGGAAATGGGTCTCTCACAGAGTCATGTCCACTTCTGCTTCTCTTGATGGTACAGGAAAACAGGTTCACAAGAAGGTAAATCCAGGAATGTTAATCAAGGAGCTTGTCTCAGACTGGGATGTCCACCACCCCAGCTAGATCTTCTTGTTCACTTGATCTTCCCTGGTAGGTCTTCCTTATCAGTGAAAACTCCACACTCCTTGGGCTCTTCACTGGGAAGGTAAAGGCGATCACACCCTCTCCCTTTTCCAGCTTAACCACAGTCCTCAAGGGCAAAGAGTTTTCTTCCCTTCATTCCATTTAGAATGTCCCTAGCTGACAGCCAAGGCTTTTTACCTTTTGTCTGTCTGCTAAGTCTGCTTTCCTACTTTTAAAGTCTATTTTATATTACAGATAGCACCCTCTTTATCTACATGTCTAATGGCCCCTCAGTAGAAGTTATGATATGAGCCAGTAACAATTTCAGCTTGTATGCTCTAGTCCTTTACAAACAAGAGGATATCTTTTTTCCCCTCTGCCTTTTCTCTTTGTGATAAATCCCTATTATCAGCACAAACAGCAAATTCTAAGAAGATTGAAAATTCTACTTTCCATTTCCCAAACAAAGTAAATTAGTAATTAAAGGATAGAGTTTAATGACCCACCCCCTAGCCAAGAGCATTGCCTATATCTCCTCAGACACATGGCCCTCTGTCTAAAATTCAACTAGACAGTCCATCATAGTTAACCATTAGAACACACACAATCCAAGCTTATAAATCTTTTATAAAAATTATAACATGGGAGTTGACTTTTGGGTCAAGTTTATGAGTTTACTTTTGAGTCAAAGTTTTGCTTTTATCCACACAGGAAATTGTGGCAAGCCAATAAGAGAACAGATAAAAATCTGAGACTCCTCTTTTGTCCCCTTTTATGATCCACACCTTTTCTTATTGAAAAACATTATAGCCTTCTAGGAAAACTAAGTTCTTAGTAAACCAGCACTTAATGAGTTAACAAGCTTTTTTTACTCAGCAGAGTAAAGCTGCAGCTGTGGGTATATCTCTCTAACTGCTCCAGGCATCCCAAGATCACAGAGTGGCAAGCTCAGGCAAAATAACTTTTAGATAAAGTGAGGCTCATTTTTAACCTTGAGACTGTTTCTTATCCGGTATTATCTTCAAAAGAAAATTCTTTGTAAAACTATAACTTTATTGTGCTTTGATGTGACATAATTTGTGTTTCTGTGCAAACGCAAGTTTTGGGGGGGTTCTTTTGTGTGAAATGAGTCTTGAAATATATATATATATATAATAAACTCCATGTTCCTGGAGCCAGAGCTGGAAGCATGAGGTAAAAGACAACTCCCTTGTCCTATCCTTATTTCCTTATCAACTAAACTGTCCTTATCAGAGATGATAAAGAGATCTCCACAGGAAATGAACAAGCCTAGATGCACAACCAATTCATCCAGCCAAAATCAGTAGACACATGCAGTCAAGGACTCTTGGGAAAAATGGAGTATGGAGAACACGAATGACCACCCCAAGAATCCAAGCCATGAAACCCATAACTTGGGGACAAGTCAAAAAAACAGTTCAAATGGACTATTGTTCAGCTACTTTGGAAAATGTAGCCTATAACTATGCAAAGACTTGTGTTTGTTGTGTAACTATTCCAATATCAATTATATAATTTCAAAATCTATGTCCTCTTCTATTATCTCTATCACTAATCAGATTGGTCAGTAGAAACATTGATCTTAATTTACAAGCCCTTCATCAGGAAACTTTAGCTAATTCTCAATCACCTAGTCCTGCCTTAAACAAAAATTAAAATCCAGCCTTTATTTACTCCATCTTCTCTTCACAAATTTAAATAAAAAGAGAGGAAATATGGCAGACTGAGATCCTTGGGTCCAAAGACCCTCAGCAAGACTCAGACCCATAGAGTAGAAAGTCCCCAGCCACCTTCCTCCTCCCTATTCTCCTTCTGCATCTATGTTATGTTTGTGTTCATTAACCCTATAAACATAGGCAAACTCTTGTGTAAGTATCATGAAACCTAGGTAAATCCTTGGTTAAGTCTCATGTAACCTATTGACACCCCCAAAACCCCCCCCCCCCATCCTCCAATCCCTGCATGAGATGTACCCTAGAAAATTACTGGTCTCCAAAAGAATCAGAGGGGGGAATTGTGCTGGAAGCCAGCCAGCAGTTTCCAGTTATCTTGGGAGGTGTGATGGTTTAGCTGAGGAGGTTGAAAAGAGAGTCAGAGACACAGTGGATTTTCCGTAAACTGTTCTCTGCCACTTCCTGTAGAATCTTTATTTTTATACCTTTCTCTCACAGTCACAGAAATGCTGGGAAAATTTACATTTCAAATTCAAAACAGAGAAAAGAAAATCAAGTTTATACTTGGTTACATAAAATTTTGGCACGCAAAACGTATTTCTGCATATTGATTGTATCCAGTAGAAAACAATTCCCAAGGGTACCAAAACTCTACTTTATCTAAGTTTTATTTTTTTTAAAAGAACCTTCAACATATTTCAAAAGTGGAGTAGAGTGTGAGAACCCTCAAATTCAGGGGGACAAGTCTAACGTTGTAAAGTGGTAAAGTGTGAGAATATTTTGGTTTCATGGGGCTAAATTCAGCTTGAGAAAGGATTGAGGCAAAAAGGTATTTTTATTTTGCCAATCTGTGACCTCCAAACTTTGAGATAGAGAAAACAGCAGCTTCTGCTATTTCACTGAGGGTATAATTATTAACTCACCAAATACTGGTTTATTATAGAGTCTTAAAGGGAATTCTATAAGGAAGTTCTATAAATGGATTTCTATGAAGAAATGTTATATCTATACTACAAAACTTAAGGCTATCCTAAAAATATAGATATTAGTAATTTTAATAATAAAAAATGTTGTTCAGAAGAGAATCACACAGAGAGATCTGATTGGGTATCCATCTATCCTTTGGCCTGATTTTCAGATAATAGGGATTGATGTAAGGCTTTGCTGTTTACACTGACTCGATGGATCCTGATGGAGACCCTTATTTCTCTGAGGGGCTCCCAGCAGAATTGTATGAAGGAAATCATTGATCTGGAGTACAGAGGCTAGCCCTGGCATCCCCTGGCATAAGCATGAGTGGCAATGTGGCAGGGCCAGCATCACTGTGGTGTCCCTAGCAAATGAGGAAGAGCCAGCAGAATATCACCATGGAAAGGCAGACTACATGATTTTTGAAAGCCATTGGGTAAAGAGGGTTCTTAAAACCAGGCAGGAAGCTTTCTCTCTTTTAGCTTCCAGACTTGCACAGGATGTTTGGCTCTTTAAGCTGTCCAGGCTTACCTTTGACCCTAGGCCTTAGCCAGCCAAAAGGAGAATCAGTTCTAGTTAGGCTGAAACCTCTCAATCTCTCCCTCTCTCTATCTCTTTCTCTTCACTAATAAATGTTTATAACTCTGGTGCCGAAACTCCAGATTAATTTTTATTTGTTACCATTGTAAATAAAAACCACAGAACTCTGACAAATGCTATGAACAATCATGACTTCAGATGATTGATGATGAAGTATGGCTCCACACTCAACACTGTACCTGGCATATAGTAGGTGCTTAACAAATGCTTATTTCCTTCATTGTCTCCTCCCCTCTTGGTAGAAGATTGGGTTCTAGAGTTGTAGAATGAAACAACTTTTTCAGACATGATCAATATGTTGAGTTATTTTGCTCGACTATAATTATTTATTATAAGGAAAAAGCTTCTTATGGTGAGGAACGAAATCATAGATAGAGATAGAGATGCAAAAACAGTTAGAGCAACGATTCCCAAAGTGGGCACTACCACCCCCTGGTGGGTGCTGCAGTGATCCAGGGGAGTAGTGATGGCCACAGGTGCATTCATCTTTCCTATTAATTGCTATTAAAATTAAAACAAAATATTTCCAGGGGGTAAGTAATATTTTTTCTGGAAAGGGGGCAGTAGACCAAAAAAGTTTGGGAACCACTGAGTTAGAGGAACAACCATGTATTCAAAAGAATTTTGAACTTGGAGTCAGTGTGCCAAAGGCTCTTTCATTTCATCCTCATCAGGTGGTGTTAAATATGTTACTGCAGGCAAGCAAGTGGGAAGTGAGAAGGCTCACAGGCTTCCTTTAATGCTGGTCCCTGAGAAAAGATGGTCCCTCCCCTATTTCACCACTGGCTGGCTACTTGAGAGTTGCAATTTTATCTCAAAAGCTAGCTAATTGGGATGTGCAATTTGCACATTGAATTATCCCAACCAAGTGAGGTTTAATCAATCAAAAAAAGGATTGAGGTTTAACCAATGAGAGGAGGAGGGGCTTATATACTGCTCTCAAGTTTCAGTTTCTACATGTCACTTCTTATTTGTCACTTCTTATCTTGGCAGCCAAATGTACTACCCTGAGAGGAGTCCATGCTGTCTCTATTCCCTACAAAGAGAAAAGAACAATAATAAAAGACATAAAAAGCACATAGAAGAAAATTAAAAGATGTTCAGAAGGAGAAATAAAAAAGGACAATTTTGTTTTACTTATGTTTAATTTTTTTAATCCAAAAACAAACCATATAATAGAAATTCATATTTATGTGCATTCTTTTATCTTTTTTGGTATACTAAAATGTTTATGTTTGTTGATAATTTTAAAGTTTGTAATAGACAAAAATATTTAAATTTAAAACAGCATCAATTACAAAAAAATTAAAAAGTAACCTGATTAATAATGAGAATCTTATGAAAGCAGAATAGAGCCCTTGGTGTGTAGTAAATTCCCTATTCCTACATTTCTTCAAAAAGAAGTAATATGAAAACTTGTCAAGACTGGTGTAAAAGTGATTCTTATTTCAAGTATGTTGTTCAGTTGTGTTCCCTTTAAGGATTTTTCTTGGCAAAAATACAGAAATGGTTTGCCATTTCATTCTCCAGCTCTCTTTATAGATGAGGAAACAGAGGCAAATGGGCTTCAGTGACTTGCCCAGAACCACATAGCTATTAAGTGTCTGAAACCAGATTTTAACTCAGGAAGATGAGTCTTTCTGACTCCAGGCCCAGAGTAGTGGATATACTGGGCCATCTAGCTACCCACGTAAGTATAATTTGTACCCAATGATTTCTAGTCTCTTACAATATTGAAATCTTATGATTCCAAAATTTTTGGATATCCCATAAAAATCTAATAAAAATGGCTAAAATCTGTAATGGCCATTTTGGTGGGATATTTTTTTATCTTTGTGTGTGTGCGCCTACATGCACAGATAAACCATTATTCTATTTATCTTCTTTACAAGAACCTTAGAATATTTATCTCTGCAAACATCAGTTAGCTTTTTGATACATTAAGGTCAGTATTTCCTGGATGGTACAGATTGAACATGTTTAATGATGTGTGTGTTTTAAAGAAATACATTATAGTGGGTTGAGTGAGGGTGGAGACTAATAACTGTAATAGTACAGCTAGAAGTTTGGTCAAAGGGCACCGACTATTACTTTAATTAATTGATGATTTACGTGAATTCTTTCAAGCTTGCTTCTTTCTCCAATAATGAAGTCATTTTATGGCCAGTATAAAGGTCAATAAAATTACTTGAACTTCCAAGGTACATAAGGTTCTATTTTGGTTCATAGAAAGTTGGAATTCAGAGTAGGTGGAGGAAGACAGTAAATAACAATGGTATGCCAGTTCTTGTTATGCACTGTGTCAATATTTCAGGTCCCTCTCTTCCTGTATCTCTCTTTGTTCTTCATTGAACCTTTTCACCTTTAGTCAGAGATGAGAATTTTAATGACCCAAACTGTACCTAAGGTGATTCTGTGCAATGATTGGGCTCTGGGTGTGTCTTAGCAATCTCCAAACTAGGAAGGATACTTACAGAGTCTTTATGAGGAGAGCACAACCCAACTAATACAATGGGAAAGCTGTGTTTATCTTAGAATCTCCAACTTAGGACTTTCATATCATTTCTTTCTTTCTTTCTTTCTTTCTTTCTTTCTTTCTTTCTTTCTTTCTCTCTTTCTTTCTTTTTCTTTTTTAAATGAAGCTGTGAAATAACAACCCACTGAATGAAAATATCCAAGAAGTCATGTCAGCCTAGAAGTTCACTCATTATAAATTAAAGTAACTCTAACCTATCAAGGTGAAGAAAGCTAATAGAGAATGAAAACTGGTGGAAAATAGTTTCATCTACAGGTAGAGTAAATTTTTGTTTCTACTTTAAAACTAAGAAAATGGAGTAAGAAGTATCTACAAGTGAAATACAGACTAGGTTGTGGAGGGGCTAAAATGGAAAATATCTAAGAAATTACATTTAAAAAGGAAATCCTATTTTAAAGCCTCAGAAAGGTTAAAATTAAGATAATGGTGTAGAAGATACTTGGGAAAGAGAGGCTGATGAGGCAAGAAAGGATTTCAAGAAGAGGAAGAGATCTGCAAATTTATAAAATGGTACAAGTGTGCCCCTACCTACTCACTTCATTACTTTGCATATTTTTTGTATTTACTTATCTATGCATATTATGTTTTCCCTAGCAGGTCTATGAAATATATCCTGTGATCATTCTCATTTGTGTTTCTTTAGCACTTAGAACAGTGTATGACAGTTTGTGGGATGGAATCAGTGTATAATTCTTAGAGTAACATTCTGGCTTGTAACCCTAATATCTTAAGTCAATTTATCTCCTTGCAGGATAGGATTGCCCCGACCCCACTTAGAATGCCAAGGTTTCTTAATCTCCTTTGGCCCGAATGAGACAGAAACAGTTTATGTTTTTACTATCACAAACAACTGGTGTCTTTACTATACGAAGTGTTTTAGGATGTGCCTTTTGAATTTGTACTTTAAAAATGTTTAAAATTGTAGTCTTATGATTTAGGAATAAGTTTTATGAACCAGAGACTAGACTAATAGCCTCTTCTCAGTTTTAAAGCTCCCTTCTCCAGTTTCTTTCACTAGCAACCTTTGACTGCTTTAATTTGCATTCTTACTCCTTTCACCTCTTACTAGCCCAGTTTGTTCAATTTGCATTCAAAGGTGTGCCTGCCTGAGAGACCAGGTCTTGGAGGCTCTGGGAAAGCACTATAGTATCTGGTTAGAGGTAACCATCAGCTCTGGCACCAAAATGCATCTGGGTTTGTATGCAGATTAAAACCTCTGACTCTGACCCTTGACTTTTTCCTAAAAATGTTAATGTGAAGGATGCTCCCTTCAGGAAAGTTTGAATGTATCAGGATGATGTCATTTGAGTTGAGGATTGTATTTTCCCATAAATTACGGAGTTTTTAAAATTAAGGGCTTTATAATAAAGGTTTTTTTTTCCTTTAAATGTTTGGACATTGTCTTAGGTCAATGACTTGAGGCATTGCCCTATACTCTCTCTCAATATAGCATTTCATTTTAATTGATGGCTTCCCCAGTCTCATTTTGAATAGTGGCTAAAAAGGGTACTTCTTGTTATTTCAAGATCCCCTTAGATTTCCACTACACACATTAGCAATTCTTTTTGAATTGAATTGCATTGCCCTGAATTAAAAGATATAAATAATTCATAATCAATGTTAAATTCTACTGAAAATTTTTTTCTGAATTCCCTGAACTGTTGATGATTTGAGATAGTGACTGAGCAAGGATACCCAATTGCATATTAGTTGCCGGAGAAGTCTACAGGGAAATAAAAAAATCATATTCCCTATAGGTAACTGATTCTTTCTGTAGTTCCAAACACACTTGTGTCATTTATCCTTTATCCAGAGTCTGTGTTAGTGACCTATTCCCAGGGCCAGAGATATGGGAATTAGAATAGCCTTGGGGCAGCTGTGAAATTGGTTAAATAAATTGGAGGTCTACAGAAAAAAAGGGGTAAATGAGAGTAAAGTAATACTCTTTTTTTTTTACTTGTAATAGTGATATGGGGGTACAGTTTTCTTTCTGGACACCTCAAACTCCAGAAGTGTTCTAGGTCAAAGGATCATAAGAAATTCCTTTCTAGGAGCATCCACTCTCACCCTCAGGCCTTCAAACTTTCCTCTAAGGATTCAATTAACATAGATATGCACTTTCTGATTCCACTCTGATAAACATTGGGTAGTACCTAATTTAATTATCCTTTGAATTCTACTAATCATCCCTTTTCCCTCAACCTCAATGAATAACCTCATTTTTGATTCACTCCACCCACCCCCCCCTTCCTTATTCTGTAAGCCCTGTTGTCAAAAGGGTATAAAAACCTCAAACCCCATCTCCTCATTGTTCCACCTGCACACAGTCTCCTGGCCTTTCAACTTGGCTTCCAAATTAATAAATTTCTTTTTTATTTTTAAGCTAAGTTTTGGAATCTGGCATTCTTAAAACAGGTAACGTGTCCTGAACCTGAGATTTCATCTCAAAGCTCTCTCTCACACAATAGGATCATAAATTCATTGTTTTAGAATTGTACTGAATGTCAGAAGTCATCTAGTTCAGCTCCATGATTTTATAAATGGGGAAAGCAAGATTAAGTAATTTATTTGATTACCTAAGTAGGATTGTAGGTGGTATGGGGACTTCAGTCTTCTGCCTCCAGAGACATGCCCTTTCCACTGTATCACCACCATCTTCCTTTTCTCATGTTCATATTTTGTAGGACTTTTACAATGGCTTTGAAAATGACTATTCAGAAAATACTGATAATACTGATATCTGCAATAGCTGCCTGGATTTTTTTTATAGATTCTGAAAACTTCTTAAAGGTAAAAATTGTATTGTCACTTCTTTGCCATGAGAAGTCAAATAAATGTTTAATTTATGGAGGAGATGTCAATGAGTCCTTAATCTATAAACACTGAATGACTCAGAGTTTTTTTCTCTCTTCCCCAACTCCTTGGTATCTGGTATTTCTTTGATGTTAATACAGAGCCCTGGAACAAATCTTTTAGGTTATGATTATTTTGACATGTTCTAAACCTAACCCTATATTTCATTCAGTCTTAGGAGGAAGTGGTACATAGTTTTGTTTCTCCCAAGTCATAAATTGATTTCAATGTGGGTACAATATGGATCATTTGACTAACTTGGGTTTGGACACAAGAAGTCCTGACATCTCTCCTGAAACATGGGGGTAGTAACTTGTTAGCAATGGAAATACTTTGTGTAGTCAGCTGTTATTTATTCTCCCAATAATAGGGATTTTAGTTGAGAAAAATAAATTACCTAATCAGATGACGTCTCTAGAGGGATGGGTCAGCATTTGGACAATAAGGCATCCTCCTTCAGGGGAACTGTGGATATGGCAAAATCCACAGGCATTATATAACGAAAGGATAATTATATGATATTCTTGAATTATAGAATTTATAAGTTGTAAAGGGACATAGAGATCAAACTCCTTATTTTACAGAGAGGGAAACTGAGATTAGAAAAATTACATGACTTGCCAGGAGTCACATAGATAATTAGTAGTAGAGCTAGGACTAAGAAACTCATGTCTTTTGGTTCCGTCAAACGCTCTTTCAATGGAAAAAAAAAAACCACAAAAATCATCAACCTCTTTTTTTTTTTTAAACCCTTGTACTTTGGTGTATTGTCTCATAGGTGGAAGATTGGTAAGGGTGGGCAGTGGGGGTCAAGTGACTTGCCCAGGGTCACACAGCTGGGAAGTGGCTGAGGCCGGGTTTGAACCTAATCAACCTCTTTTTAAATAAAAACTAAATAGTTTGGCAACTTGGACTGATCCTCATTTTCTCTCCCCACAAGGATTGCAAGAGTCCTTGAGAATCCATCCTCAGACACATAAAGGACTAATTCCCACATCCACACTGCCTTGAATGAAGTCCCAGAAGCCCCCTCATTTCTCCTCCAAAAGCTATGTGTTTCTACATGGACAGTATTTGTAGGATCAAATTCCAAGTCATAGCATTAAAAGGCCCATTTTCCCTGCTTTTATGTGCAGGCTATAGGTATTTATGGTGAACAGCAGCTGATATATTCCTAAGAGGTATTGGCCTCAGCTGTGTCCTTCCAGAATCCACAGTGCAATTACATAATTTCCTTTTCTATGCTACCACCCTGAACTCTTTTTGAGTTGTGTATGGTTGCCAGTCTTTTTCTAGGAGATGGATATGGCCAATTACTGTAAATAATATATAGAATACTTTCACTTCTATTGGCTTTTGTGATATTCATTAAAGAAAACAGTAATCAATATATTGATGAATATCATCTAGAGTTTTATTGCTATTTCTTCCAATAAAACAGTGTTTCAAATTTTAAAATGTTACAGTATGACTACCTTTATGATTTCTTTGCTTTTATCAAATAAAATAATTATCTACATGTTATGATATGAGAAGCCACAGTTCAAATTTTGATCTAGGTAAAATGAACTTTGTTCAAGCTAATTTAAATATATCAAATATGTTGAGTAACTTTGAAGGAAGGACAGTTGGCATTTGGGAGGAAAAATAAGTTAGAGTGGTAGGGAGAAAAATGCCTGGGTAGGATTTTAATCCTTTATTCTGAGCTGCTGTGATAGGATGAATCCAGAGTAATACTGACTGGATTAGTGGGAAGAATTACTAGAATGAGAGTTTCAGATCTGGATCTCATCCAGTCCTGGTTTTTGTACTAAGTGAACTTGAGGAAATCATATGAGTGAAGAAATAGAGAGATGAAGTCTATGTTCCTACCCCCTCCTTCTTTATTTTTTTTACCTTTTAATCTTCACTGATAATATAAATTATTATTATTAAGAAGATAATTGAGGAGATCTATAATTGTTGAGCCATATACCTACATTCTCATCTTTATAAAGTATTTATGAGAATGACTATATATATGTATATATATATATATATATATATATATATATATAAATGTATATTTCAAATGTATCCTTGATGGAAATATGAAATAAGGCAATAGGCTTTCACATTCACAAAACTGACTGAAAACTGAGAGCATATATGGTCCCATTGTACTTGTTTTTTTCTTTATTATAAGAAATATATGATTTATTAAAGCAAAATTAAAACTCAGAGGCTCTCCTCCAACAAAGATTGGTGTATCCTATATCAATATTATAATAAGATTCCCTGAATGATGTAATCATAGAAACAACTCTTTCAATGATTTTCTCATTATCACTGTCAAGTGAGGTATAAGATAAGGATACAAAAGCTTGCTAATGTTGCTTCCCGTTGTCATGGAAGATGAATCCCAAATTCAAAAGAACAACAAAAAGTAGCACCTCTAAGTGGCTTATGGAGTCTTCTGGTTCAGTTCCAAGAATGAGGAGGACAATGTCTAGTAGGAGGGGACTGTCAAAAACATTGGAAAATAAAGCCTGGAGGAAGGTCATTGAATTTGACAATGAGGAAATTAATGGACATTATTCAGAGAAGTTTCCACAGTTTTGAGGGCTGAAGTCATATTACAAAGCGTTACAGAATTAGACAAAAAGTTAACATAAACAAAAGGTTACATAAAAAGTTTTTTCTTTTATAAAACAAGGAATTTTTGTATTTGAAAAATTTTATTTATTTAATTAATCTAGAATATGTTTCCATGGTTACATGATTCATAAGACAAGAAGTTTTGACTGGATGATCTCCATGTACTTTCCACATCATAATATCAAATCAATTTTATTTATCTAGTGAGGAATATTATTCCTAGTTCTTTTGTTAACAAGACATCCTATAAGTAATTTAAATTCTTTTGAACTTGGTGTACCTCAAAAGCAATAAAAGGTATTAGTTATCTGGACAACAAGAAGTGTTGGGTAAATTAGTTTCTTGTAGAGGCAAGAACACTCTGTAGTTAGCAAGTTTAGGTACAAACCTTGGATCTTTACCTGTTACATGTGTAAATTTAGCAGTTCACCTGAAGTTTTTCTGAGTTTCAGTTTTCTTATCTGAAAAACAAAGGACTTTGATTAGATTATTACTGATTATCAGTAGTTAAGAATAAGTTCTGAAGCAACAGGATTTTGAAGAAAGGAAGAAGAGAAAGTGGAAACACTGTAGTAGTACTGAATGTAGATTATTTTCCTCAAGAAGTTAGCTAGTTATAGAAGAATATAACATAGAAGGATAATAGCTAGTGGAGTTGGGAGGATCTAGTGAATTTTTTTTTTTTAGGATAGGGAGAATTGGGTGTGTCTTTAGATAGTAAGGGAGGACACTTCAAGTTCTAAATTTTTTTTTTAATTTTTTAATTTTTTTTTTTTTACATTTTTAAACCCTTAACTTCTGTGTATTGGCTCCTAGGTGGAAGAGTGGTAAGGGTGGGTAATGGGGGTCAAGTGACTTGTCCAGGGTCACACAGCTGGGAAGTGTCTGAGGCCGGATTTGAACCTAGGACCTCCTGTCTCTAGGCCTGACTCTCAATCCACTGAGTTACCCAGCTGCCCCCTAAAATTTTAATATATAATGAACTGACTGGAAGCCTTAGGGAAAAGTGAGAGTGTAATTTCAGCATTTATAATGGTCTCCAAAGGTCAATATTAAACATATTCAGAATTGTACCATTTATTGTACCATTGTACTCTGTACCATTTATTGTAAGGAAGCAAATTAAAAACAAAGAAAGAAAAAGTCCTTTTACATCCTCATGTACTTTGATCAAGTGTCACTTGCTTCCTTGCTGCTGTTTTTTCCTTAGATTATTTTTACTGGCTGTCCCCAAGCCTGTACCTTTTCCCCTTCTTTTTTCTGGTTTCTGGCCTTCTTCAAGTTTCAGCTAAAACCCTACCTTCAGCAAGAATCAGTGCTCCTCAGTCTTAATACCTTTGAGATTTCTTTAATTTATCCTGTACATAATCTAGTTTGTATACAGATGTTTGCTTATTTTCTCTTCTCAGTCTGTGATCTTTTTAAGGGCAAGGGCCATTAATTTTTTTTTTTCTTTGTATCCTCAGTAATACAGTACATGGAACATTCTTTTTTGTTTGTTTAGGCATTCAGTTGTATCTGACTTAGTGATCTCATGGGGTTTTCTTGGCAATGGTACTAGAATAATTTGCCATTTTCTTCTAAAGTGGATTAAGGCAAATAGTGAATAAGTGACTGATCCAGTCACATAACTAGGAAGTGTCTGAAGAGAGATTTGAACTCAGGTCTTACTGACTCCACGTTCTATGCCCTATCTAATGAACCATCTAATTGCCTTTATATCAGCATAGTAGATGCCTGATAAATTCTGATTGACTCAGTGATTGCCTTTTCTATCTGTCCTTTGTCAGACTTTCATCCATGACAATATTATGAGTGTTCCTCAAGACTGTCCTGGGCCATCTTCTCTTTTCTCTGTCTTCTTACTTGGTGACCTCATCATCCTCCATGAATTCAATCATCACTTCAAAGCAGAATACTGCCTGATTTAAAAATTCTGCCCTACCCTCTTTCCTAAGTTCTGGTCCCATAACACAACCCCACTCTGGGACATTTCAAATGAGAAGTCTCATAGGCATATCAAATCTAAAGCAGAAGACATTATTTTTCCCTAAAATTTTGTCTAATCATCCAAACTTCCAGTCACTTAGCTTTACACACTTTTTGTCATCTTCAACTCTTTTTTCTCACTCTCTCCATATATCCAAATCAATCCATTTCCAAACTGTGCAAATCCTATCTTCATACCATCTCTCATGTAGGCCACCTTCTTTCTACTGGTATAGATACTGCTTTTTTCATGGCTCCATCCCCTCTAATTCAAGTTATTGCAATAGCCTTCTAATAAGCTGGCCTATTTCAAGTTCCTCCCCTTTCCAATCTGTCATCCATATATCCACCAAAATGCTTTTCCTAAAGTACAAATCTTACCATGTCATTTTTTAGGATTAAATAAAAAATTAGGTTTTTTTTGGCACTGGCACTCTTTCCTAACCTTCTTGCTCCTTATGTTTCTTATCTTCTTATAAATTATACCTGTCCACCCAATCTATGGTCCAAGTAGTGATAAATAGAAATAAATAGGACATATATAGATATAGATATAGATATATATATAGATATAGATATAGATATAGATATATACACACGCACAAATATTTTTGTCAAATGATGCCTCTTCTAATGGCAGAGAGAAGGGAGTGAGTTTAATTGGCTATTGTGATGTAACAAACATTTTTTTAAAAGCATTTATTAAGCACCTACAATGCTAAGTTTTGGAGATACAAAGAAAGTCCAAAGACAGGCCTTTCCTTGTAGGAGTTCACAATCTAGTGGGAGAGACAAAATGCAGACAACAATTAGAGTTATCCTACATTGAAAGGTGATAGGTTACCCTTCACTGGAGATATTCAAGCTAAAGATGAATAACTATTTGTCAGGTATGTTATAATGGAGATATCTTTCAGGTATGTTTTGGACTGGTAGTTGGGGTCCTTTCTAGCTCCCAAATTCTGTGATTTTATTCTAAGAGAAGATACAAAAGTACTTACGAAACGCAGAGTCTTTACCTTTAGGTAACTATAATCTAGTTATAGCTTGGCTTATTTGGCATAATTTATGGCAATCTAAATTTAGCTCCAATTCTTTCTTCATTTTTTCCCCTTTTTGAAGGCTTCATCCCAAACCTCTGCTAATGGGTTTACTTGTTTGCATAACTATGTCTGATAAATAAGTCAATAAATGTTCATTAAGAGCCAGGCTGCCTTCTATTGGGCATGGGAGGAAATGGAGACAAAAATAAAATAGTCTCTTCCCTCAATGAATTTATATTCTATTTAGAATTTTTTTTGTGCACACAATATTATACTATATACAATCCAAATACATAACAAATAAAAAGCTTTTTGTTTGCTTGCTTTTGCAGGATTGGAGGAATAGTAATAGCCAAGGAGATCAAGAAAAGCTTAATGATCTCACAGCTGGTCACCACTGGACTTCTTCCTGTTTTCTTTTTTTTATCACTCTCATTAACTTTCAAGTTGATTTCTTGCCTGCTGGCATGTCTATCTAATTTATCCAAAAGCTCTCTTTTCAGGTGGCTATTTCTAAGTATGAGGGATTAAGAATAATATAAAAAAATGTGGATTTAAGATGAGAAAGTTGTTATTCAGAACTTTGTCGAGTCACTCACGATGATGGCCAAATTGGAGTAGCTTCTATGGTTTGCACACAATTAATTACATTTCTTCTTGCTTTAGTTTAGGATTATACTAAAACTTCCTATCTTTCAGTGTCACTGGAACACTTCTAGAAGGTTCTTTTCCACTGAAACACCACTCCGCACAGCCATTGCATTCACAGAAATTGAACTGAAAACAAACAAAATAATCAATCAACTGGACCAACTCATTCCATACAGGCCATTCTCCCATCTGAACACTACTACTAGTGCAGCCCACAGTGTGGCCACTCTCTTTAATCCTAAAACTACCTACTGCAGAGGAGACCAGCTAGATATTCTTCTAGAGGCGAGAGACTACTTGGGGCAAAAAAAGAAATATGGAGGGGATTTCTTAAGGACCAGGATTTCTTCCCCAAAGCTGAAGGCAGGGGCTTCAGGAAGAGTGACAGACTTCAACAATGGCACCTACCTCATCAGCTTCACTTTATTCTGGGCAGGTAAAGTCTCTTTGTCTCTTCTGCTTATCAATCCCAGTGAAGGGGTATCTGCCCTCTGGAGAGCCAGGAACAGAGGCTATGATAAGGTGATTTTCACTGGCCAGTTTGCCAGTGGTGGTACATCCTCGGTCTTCACTGAATGTGGCCTGGCTTTAAACACAAGTACTGAATTGTGCCAGTACCTGGACTTCCGAGATCAAGAAGCCTTCTACTGTAAGAAACCTCCACATGTATCCTGTGATGCATTGACACATATGAAGACCAAGAATAGTAAAATTTCTTATCTTAGCATAAAGGAGAAAACCCTTTTCCAAAGGTAAACAGAGCTTCAAATATACACGTAGATGTGGATAGAAGGTCAGGGGTTCTATACTTCACGTAGATATTCTTTTCCTGAGTCATAGTACTGCAGAGTTAGATTCCTATGAAATCGATTGATAGAAAGGGAGATTCCTGGGAAGGTGTTCTCTTTCATACACACCTATAGTTTTCAAAAGTTACTGATTTCTCTGGATTCTTATAAACAAGTCTTAGTTTTCTAGTGTCTGCGAAGAGAGATGGTAAGCTAGAATTGTACATTAGGATCTTCTTAAAATCTGATTAAAACAAAAGGAATAGATCACACACAAAAACTTGGAAGTGTTGATTGTAGCTGTCCTTGTAGAAACGTATAGGTAAAAACTAAAAAAGGACAAAGTATGCGGAAGTTTAGGAATGAATGGATGTGGGTTGGTCATTGAGTCTGGGCCTGCAACTGATTAATTTATCTTTCTGTCTTTTGAAGGTCCAATGTTGGGGTTGAAATTATGAAACGTTTTAAAGACATCGAGGTCTCAAATTGTAACAGTAAGTCTATAATGAATGGGTGACGTTTTGTTCTTCATCTTTTTAAATGAAATTTTCTACTTACATAATTTTCACTCAGAATTAACTGTTTGCAACCAGGAGACCTTGGTTCTCCTGGAACACAAATCAGAGGAATTATCAAAGTATCCTTTATAAAAAAATTTTTCAATTTAAATTAAAACCAGTCTTCATTCTTTGACCAACTATCCCTCTACCATCATCACCATTTGAGTATATAAAAAACCAACCAAATGGAAAAACTAAAATTTCAGTCCTGTTTATATCTAATGCTCTCCTAAATATTTTATATGGAGGCACTCACAAGCAGAATTAGAAAGCACTGATATATATATATATATATTTTAAACCCTTACCTTCTGTCCTGAAGTCAATACTGTGTATTGGCTCCAAGGCAGAAGAGTGGTAAGGGTAGGCAATGGGGGTCAAGTGACTTGCCCAGGGTCATACAGCTGGGAAGTGTCTGAGGCCAGATTTGAACCTAGGACCTCCCGTCTCTAGGCCTGGCTCTCAATCCACTGGGCTACCCAGCTGCCCCCACTGATACATATTTTTTAAAAGTCTCTTTTAGTGAAACAACATCTATTTGAGAGTCTATAAACTTTTCTTCTGAGTTTCAGTTTTGCCATGTGAATTTCACTGATAAACAGAGACCTTTCTTTAATCAACAGGGAAATTTCTGCTAAATTGTATATAAAATGAATCTCATTAAATTAAATTCCATTTAGCCAGTGGCTTTCATTATTAAATCTGAGCTCTGTTACCTAGAAAAAAAATCTCCCAAAGATTAGATTAAAAATTTTTAGTGAATTCTAATCTCTGCTTCTCTCCAACTCCCTATAGTCAATCTTTGGCTATCTTCTAAAATTTTTATCTTTTTAAATAGATTTATTTTTGTCTTCAATTTCTAATTATGATACTCCTATCCTTCCAAGGGAATTTTAATTGCCTACTAAACCATCTTCTCAACTATAATTTCTATCCAATCTATGTTTCCCACAATTGGCAGATTGAGATTCTTTATGTATAGTTTCTGTTATTTGTCTATTCCAAAGTGCTTCAGCAAGATCATGAACAACCAGCATCCATCTTACAATTCCAATCAATGCCATCCTGCTCTTTCCACTTTTCCTGATTTAGCCACATGACTATATATCCTCTATGTATGGCCCGAGAAATGGCCATTAAATGCATAAATGAAAGAAAAAGCATTTATTATGTGCTCATGTCCTAAGTGCCTAGGCTACAAATATCAAAGCAAAGAGTCCTTGTTCTCAGGGACCTTATATTCTAATGGATGAAAAACACACATTGGGAAGCCGTGGCCAGGGAAGGTACTTTGATTTGGAAAGGTAAAGGTATAGTGAGATGGGCCACTGAGAATACAATTTAACACACTCTATGAAAAAACAATAACAAAGTTAATTACATTATGTTTTATAATTCCAGAACTGGAAAATTAACTGGAGAAGATGTAGAGAGATGAGAGTGTCAAGGAAAGAGTGAATGTAGTGTCAAAAATTGTAAAGAGGTCAAGGAGAGTGAGAATTGAGAAAAGGCCATTGTAATCAGCAACTAAGAGATCATTAGTAATGAGCAAGAGAAATTTTGAAGAAATGATATGGTCAGAAGCCAGATTATAACTATGTATATATATATATATATATATATATATATATGTTCATACATGGACACATATTATATATACTTATATAGTATTCACTCAAAATTCCAATATTAAGTTTCATGTGTATACATGCATATTTATGTGTGTACATATATAAGTTACATATAACATACAATATGAGGGATGGAAATCTTAATGAGCAAATATGTACATACATATGCATGTATCTACACACATATATTTCATTTTTTTCAAATTTCAAATAGAGGACTTAAAAAAAGGTTGGTGAAACCTTGCCATATTTGTAAGAAGAAGGGAAGAACAATATTAAAGATGAAAGAAGACAGAAATGTTAAGGGGGAAAACTCTATGAGGAGAAGGATGAGAACTAAATTCTAGGGCATGAGCAAAAAGATTGGTCTTGCCAAGAAAAAGAAAGAATGAAAGAAGAAGAAAATAAAAAATGATGTCAAGGAACTTTGACATGGAAAACACGAAGGAAGAAGGAATATGTGACAAATGAATTCATGTTTCTATTTAACAAGAAGGCAAGGTCTGCTGTTTTTAAAATTAATTAATTAAGAATATTTTTGCCATTTTTCCATGATTCATGTTCTTTCCCTCCCCTCTTCCTTCTTGCCTCCTGGAGTTGATGATCAATTCCTCTGGGTTTTACATGTGTCATTGATCAAGACCTATTTCCATATTATTAATATTTGCAATAGAGTGATCTTTTAAAGCCAAGATCCCCAATCATATACCCATCAAACCACATGATTGATCATATGTTTTTCTTCTGTGTTTCTATTTCCACAATTCGTTCTCTGGATGTGGTTAGCATTCTTTTTCATAAGTCCCTCAGGATTGTCCTGGATGATTGCATTGCTTCTTTATTACACTTGGCTAAACTGTTTCTCCAAAGTTGCCAATGATCTTGGTAGTAATAAGCCTTCATCCTTACTCATTTCTCTATATAATACTAATTTTTCTTTTATAGTCTCTTCATAAGCATTTTATGCTTATACATGAATATTATTGTTAGGTAGCTAAGTAGTATATTATATAGAGAGTTGAACCTGGAGTTAGGGAAGATCTGAGTTCAAATCAAACTTCATACATTTACTAGATATGTGATTCTTTCAGACAATAGAAGACAATAAAGGACAATGTAGTCATACCTCTGAGAAGTTTCCCTTTCTTAGGAATTGGAGATAGTACTATAGAACAAAGTGTTTTTTTCTCTGCCCTCTCTTTAAACAACCAAAGACAATGTACTCTCAACAACTCCCAACAGCATTGCTTTTCCCAATTAGATCAGCTCTCCAGAATCATTTAGAGAAACTCTTTTATCTGTTTTAGTTCCTTGACTTCTTCCAGCTTCTTAAGTTATTTAACCTTTATTTGCCTTAGTTTCCTCATTTGAATGTTTAGTAATAATAATACATACCTTCAGGATTATTTATAGTGATCAAATTAGATAATATTTGTAGAGTGTTTTGCAAACCTTAAAGTGCTACAGAAATGCTAGCTGTTAGCTATTATTATTTTATCTAGTTGTATGAAGTATTTGGTTGGTAATTTTATGTAAAGCAACATCTTTTATCAGACAGGGAAACAAAGAGCGACAAATGCCAGATTGGAATGAAAGTCCCTGTTCCCAGTGGTTATACTTTGCAGGGGAGATGGATTCCAACATCATGTAATCTTACTCAATTTAATGCTATGAATATAATCAATAGTTGCTTGAAGGGGAAACTCGTTTACCTCATGGGAGATTCAACACTGCGCCAATGGATATACTACTTCCCTAAAATTCTGAAAAGTATGTATTTCTCTAATATTAATTTCCAAATGAAAGCTGAATTTCAGTCATGTACATTTAAAAATTTTTGGACGTATGGACAAATATGTGTAAACTATGGAAATATAGTTTTATATAGTTTATGAATACATTTTCTCATGTATGAATTATGAGGGAATTGAAGTAGACTCTAATGTAGACTCTAATGTATCTCTCTACAAGATTGCTCTGCCTTTGATGGTTGGGAATGAAACTCTTACCAATCAAGATTTTGAGAACAGGATATATGGTTGATTATGTCCTTTTTTAAGTTCAGTTAATTAATTAATTAATTAGGAATGGTTGATCATGTTTTAAAAAGTGTTACAGATTTCTTCTTTTTCTTAAATATATATACACATACATATTCACTTGTTTTTATCAGCCCTGAAATTTTTTGATTATCATGGAAGTGGAAAATTAAAGAAATATGTACTTTTGGATATAGAAAGACATATTCACCTTCAGTGGAAAAAGCATGGACATCCATTTGTCACTGAAGAACTCTTCTCAATTAAAGAGGATGAATATGTTACCCGTGAAATTGACAAAATATCAGGAGACAAAAACACAGTCATCGTCATTACCTTGGGACAACATTTTAGACCCTTTCCCATTGATATCTTAATACGAAGAGCCATCAATATTCGAAGAGCCATTGAGCGATTATTCTTGAGAAGCCCAGATACAAAAGTCATCCTCAAAACTGAAAACATAAGAGAGATGTACATTGAGGCTGAGAGATTTGGTGACTTTCATGGCTACACTAATTATCTTATTTTGAAGGAAATTTTCCAAGACCTTAATGTAGGTGTCATTGATGCCTGGGATATGACCATTGCATATGGCACAAAAAATGTACATCCACCCAACCATGTTGTTGAAAGTCAGATTAACATGTTCTTAAATTATATCTGCTAAGGGACAGATGCACACTATCGTGAGGGATCACTCTCTGCAGATATCCCTGTTGATAATGTGATAGATTTAACTCTTGTTCCACAACTGGAGAATAATATCACATTGGAATAATCTAAGAAAAGAAATATCTAAAGTTATGTTGCATGCATTTTCCTCCCCTATACTCAAGGAGAAGTTTGGGAAGGAAATTGATACAAGACAGAAGGCCCCTGATTTAAGGACAACAAACAACTCAGTTGTTCCCCTTCCCTCACCTGAATTGGGTTAGAAGCACATGTGTTTTAGATTGCAAATCACAGCTCAATGCAGGGGTCTGCAGGGGTCTGACAGGGAAGGGAGGAGGAGTATATATTACCTGCTTACTGCCTAGTGAAGTCAACACTTCTTAGACCATCATTTAAGTGCCCCCTTTCATGAAAGGAATAAACAACTGCCTTTTTAAAAATTTCTACCTTATGACCCCAGGTTTTGTTTATTAAGTGAGGGAGACACGTGCTCATTTTTGTCTCACACAGTTGAGTGGGGCATTTGTGTTCATTTTCATCCCTCCCCCACATATATGTATATATACACACATATATATCCACCACCCAAATATAAGCCCACACCATCTCTAGCCTGGACTACTATAATAGCTTCAAAACTGTTCTCCTTATATCTAGTATTGCCCCATCCCAGTCCATTTTTCAAACAGCTGCAGATTTTTTTTCCATAAGTGTACATTGAATTGTATTCTCTCATCTTCAACAGACTTGAGTGGCTCCCTATTACATTCATTATCAAGTAAATAAAATATCTTCTCTTTAGTCCCTCCTTACCTTTCCAATCTGTTTATGTTTTATTTCCTTCTATGACATTCTAAAATGTGCCATATTAGTTTAAATCTAAAATCCTGCCATGTTAGCCAACTAGTTCATCTGACATGACTTTGCACTGATTTTTCTTCATGTCTGGAATGCCCTCCCTACTTGTTGTCACCTATTATTTATTATTACTGCTTCCTTTAAAGACTTGGCTTAAATGACTTCTCTAGGAAGTCTTTATCAGTTCTCCATGCCTTACCCTAAGCCATTGGAATCTTCCCCTCTAAGGTTACTTCCAATTTACTCTGTTTAAATTTTTCAAGCACCAATTATTTATAATTATTTATCCCTCTAAGAATATAATCTCCTAGAAGGCAAGGTCTATATTTTGACTTTATTTTCTGTCAAACTTAATCTTTTTTTTTTAACTAATAAGCATTTACTTTCTCTCTATCTCTTCCATTTAAGGATAAAAAAAAAAGAAAGATAGAGAAAATAATTGTATAGTGAAGAAAAAAAAATCCACATTGACCATATCCCAAAACACATGACTAATTTTTTATTTTTCAATCTATTACCTCTCTTCCAGGATGTAGGTAGTACATTTCACCTTTGATTCTCTAGAATCACAATTGTCATTTAAATGATCAATGCTAAAGATTTTCAAAGATTTTTTTTGCTATAATGTTGTTGTATTTTAAATTGTTCTCCTTTTTCTGCTCATTTCACTCTCTATCAGTTAATAAAAATCTTCCCAGTTTCTTCTGAAATTGTCCATTTTATTATTTCTTATGAATCAATAATATTCCATTATATTTATATACAATAATTTCTCGAGATCTATCTATCAACTCCAGATAATCTGATAAAGACAGCTTAGTTGATAAGGAAGCAAAGGACACTGAAGATCTTTTAGCTCATGCTTCCAGCTCTCTCTCTTGCAGCATGGAGTTTATTATATATACTTCAAGACTCATTTCACACAAAAGAACCCCCCCTGAAACTTTGCATTTGCGCAGAAACACAAATTATGTCATATCAAAGCACAATAAAGTTATAGTTTTACAAATAATTTTCCCAAGAAGATAATGCTGGATGAGAAAAAGTCTCAATGTTAAAAATGAGCCTCACTTTATCTAAAAACTATTGTGCCTGAGCTTGCCATTCCATAACCTTGGGACACCTGGAGCAGTTAGAGAGATATATTCACAGCTGCAGCTTTACTCTGCTGAGTGAAAAAAGGCTATTAACTCTTTAAGTGCTGGTTTACTAAGAACGTAAAGTTTTCCATGGGGCTATGATGTTTTTCAATAAGAAAAGGTGTGGATCATAAAAGGGGTCAAAGGAGGAATCTTAGATTTTCATCTATTTGAGACTCTGTTTCTCTAATTGGCCCCCCACAATAATTTGTTTCGTCATTCCTAAATAAGTTACTATCTCCTTAGTTTCTATTCTTATCCTACTATGAAAAGCACTACTATAAATTTATATATGTATATATGCATGTGTGTCTCTATCCATCCATCCATCCATCCATCCATCCATCCATCCATCCATCCATCCATCCATCCATCCATCTATCCATCTATCTATCTATCTATCTATCTATCTATCTATCTATCTATCTATCTATCTATCCTTTGATCTTTTGGGGGCATGTTCCTCTTAGTGGTATTACTAGTTCAAAGGGTATATAGACACACTTTTGTGACTTTTGGAGTAGAGTTCAAAAATGTTCTCCAGAATGACTGATCAATTCCTAGCTTCACTAACAGTGCCATTAATGTGCCTGCTTCCTTGTGTACAATTATACCAAAATCCAAAGCTTAAAATTTTGGGAGGGAGAAATTTCAGGAAAAGAGACTTGCCAACACCCCAAATCAAGAAAGTGGATCCTTTGGAGAAGGTTCCATAAAGAAACCTGCGGAAACCATATACTGCATCAAAGATCCAGAATGAATTTTGGGATATAATGAACTGAACTGAAGGATGTTGAACACATTTATTCTGAATGTAAACTCTTATGCCAAAAGGAACTTCTCCCTAATTCTTTTTGCCAATGCACCTATTAATCATTGTTTTTGCTTTCTTTCTCTTTCATTTCCTTCTTATCTCCAACCATTGTAATTCCCTCTAGAGAAAGTGCAATATTATATGCACCTCTAGCTAGAAGAGGTGTAAGCTGGTTATGTGAAATGATACATTGGGGAGACTAAGCATGTAAATCTGTGAGATTTCAACTTGATTGTCTCCCAATAGAATCACAGAGAGGTTTATGAAATCAAGAATTTGGAGTCCCCCAGCTTTTACACTAACTTAGTCATTAACACTTAGTTGAAAAAGACCACAAGCACTGCCCCCCCCCCCACTGATTGGGGCACTGATTAGCTCCTGAGAGATGATAGACCAGCACACAATGAAAAGAACTAGAAACTAGAGAGGTAGGAAATGATGTGGATAAAACTGCTTATAAAAGCCAGCCAAGGAGATTCTGAGTCATTCTGTTGCCTTGGTCCTTCTTGCCAAGTTCCATTTGGATTTTTGATTTTCTTCTTTGAGATTGGTAATGTTGCATCTTTTTTTAGATTAATATGATAAGTTTCATGGATATGGCACTAAATCTGTAAATTATTTAGGGTGTAGCTTTCCTTTGACTTTAAAAAATGAACTCTTACTTTCTATCTTAAAATCAATACTAAGAATTCTGGGGGTGGAGCCAAGATGATGGAGATTCCAGAGTAGCTCCATGTCACTATAAGAATCCTCTCTGACCAAGATTAAAATATTGCCACAAAACCAATAGGGGAGTGAAAGAACCAACAAAGAGACAGAGTGAAAAAACTTTCAAGAAATGAAAAAACCCAAAAGGTAGGCAGAGAACATCTGGGGCACTGGGGTGAGGGGAGAGCAGAGTAAGTAAGAGGCTGTAGAAAGGAAGGAAAAGGAAGCCAAGAGCAAGCCACACCCTACTTTGTATATATTCAAAGACTGACCATGTACTAGGGCATAGAAATATTACAAACAAATGTAGAAAAGCAGAAATAATAAATGCAACTTTTTCAGGTCATAACTTCATTAAAGAGAATGACAATGAGGAGACAACATATCAAAACTTATGGGACATAGCCAAAGTAGTACTCAAGGGAAAATATAATATCACTGAGTGCCTGTAAAAACAAAATCAAGAGGAAGGAGATCAATGAATTAGGTTTACAACTTAAAAAATTAGAAAAAGAACAGATTAAAAATCCCCAGAAAATACTAAATTGGAAATCCTAAAAATTAAAGGAGAAATTAATAAAATTGAAAGTAAAAGAACTATTGAACTAATAAATAAGACTTGAAGCTTGTATTTTTAAAAAGCAAATAAAATGAATAGAGTACTAGTTAATCTAATTTAAAAAAATGAAAAGAGAGAAGCAAATTAATAGTGTTAAAGATGAAAAGGGTGATCTTACCTCTCATGAAGAGATAATTAATGTAATTATTCAGAACTATTTTGCCCAATTATATGGCAACAAATATGACACTCTAGGTGAAATGGGTGAATATTGACAAAAATGTAAAATGCCTAGATTAACAAAAGAGAAAATAGAATGTTTGAACAATCCCATATTAGAAAAAGAAATTAAACAATCCATCAAGCAACTCCCTAAGAAAAAAATCTATAGGGCCAGATGGATTCACAAGTGAATTTTATCAAACATTTATGGAACAACTAAGCCCAATACTATAAAATTGTTTGACAAAATAAGCAAAGAAGGAGTCTTACTAAATTCTTTTTATGACACAAATATGGTATTGATTCCAAAGACAAGCAGACCAAAAACAGAGAAAGAAAACTACAGACTAATCTCCTTAATGAACATAGATGCAGAAATCTTAAATAAAAGACTAGCAAAAAGACTACAGCAAATTATCAAAAGGATTATTCACTATGACCAGGTGGGATTTATACCAGGAATACAAGGATGGTTTAATACTAGGAAAACAATCCACATAATTGATCATATCAATAATAAAACCAACAGAAATCACAGGATTATCTCAGTAGATGCAGAAAAAGCCTTTGACATAACACAACATCCATTCCTATTGAAAACACTAGAAAGTATAGGAATAAAAAGTCCTTTCCTAAAAATAATAAACAGTATGTATTTAAAGCCATCAGCAATTATCCTCTATAATGAGGAAAATGCAGAAGCCTTCCCAGTAAGATCATGCCCATTATCACCTCTATTATTTAATAGTGTACTAGAAATGCTAGGAGTAGCAATTAGAGAAGAAAATAAATTGAAGGGAATAAAGTAGGCAATGAGGAAACTAAACTATCACTATGCAGATGATATGATGGTATACTTTAAAATCCTAGAAAATCAACTGAAAGGCTAATGGAAATAATGAAAAACTTGAGCAAATTTGCAAGGTACAAGATAAACCCACATAAATCAGCATTTCTGAATATTTCCAATAAAACTCAGCAGCAGGAATTAGAAAGAGAAACTCCATTTAAAATCAGTCTAGCCAAGTAATGGGCAAACTTTTTAAAGAAGGGGCCAAAGGAAAGGAAATGCTCATCTGTCCGTTTGTTTCTAAGGCAACTCTTTCGAAGTTTCATTGTATTGTATATTATTCATTGTATTCGTCAGATTAGGAATAATGTCACAGCCAGATAGAACATTTCAGGGGGCTGTATCTTGCCCACAGGCCATAGTTTGCCCATTACTCGTCTAATAATAAAATATTTAGGAATCTATCAAAACAAACAGAGGAATTTTATGAACACAACTACAAAACACTTTACACAATTAAAACTAGTTCTAAATAATTGGGGAAAAATTAATTACTCATGGGTAGGATAAGCTAAAATAATAAAAATGACAATCTTACCCAAATTACTCTATTTATCCAGTGCCATACCTGTCAAACTACTAACCACTTTTTTAAAGAATTAGAAAAAATTATAACAAAGTTCATGGAAGAACAAAAGATGAAGAATATCTAGGGAAATTTAAAAAAAAGTTAAGGATGGGAGCCTAGCAGTACCAGATCTTAAACTGTACTATAAAGCAGTGATCTTCGAAATAATATGATACTGGCTAAGAGACAGAAGTATGGATCAATGGAATAGACTTGGATTAAATGACCTCAGCAAGCTAGTATTCAATAAACCTAAAGATTTCAGCTTTGGGGACAAAAACTGCTGGTAAAATTGGAAAGTGCTAGGGGAAAAATTAGGTTTAGATCAGCATCTTACATCATATACCAGGATAAATTCAAAATGGGTAAATGACTTAAATATAAATAGTAAAACTGTAAATAAGTTAGATGAACATAGAATAGTATACCTGTTAGATCAGTGGGAAAGGAAGGAATTTAATATCAAGTAAGAGACAGAGAATATTACAAAATGTAAAATGAATGCCTTTGATCATATCAAATTAAGAATTTTTTGTACAAAGAAAGCCAATGCAACCAAAATTAGAAGGAAATCTACAAACGGGGAAAACATTTTTATAATAAAACTCTCTGGCAAAGGTGTAATTTCCCCAATATGTAATGAACAAAGTTAAATTTGCAAAAAATCAAGCCATTCCCCAATTGACAAATGGTCAAGGGAAATGAATAGGCATTTTTCACATTATGAAATCAAAACTATCGATAAGAACATGAAAAAGTGTTCTAAATCCCACCCCCACACCCCCGATTAGAGAAATGCAAATAAAAACAACTCTGAGGTTCCATATTACATCTAGCAGATTGGTGAATATGAGAGCAAAGGAAAGTGATAAATGTTGGAGTGGATGTAGCAATATTAGGACACTAATACACTGCTGGTGGAGTTGTGAATTGGTCCAACCATTCTGGATGACAATTTAGAATTATATGGAAAGAGCTTTTAAAGAATGAGTGATAGGACTTCTGGGTTAAGATGGCTGCAGGGTAGAACAGGGCACTTAACTCTCCTCACCACCAACCCATACAGCATACCTCCAAAGGACAAAAAACCCCCAACAAGTCCAGATGAAAGAAGGGACCCCACAATAGAGTGCAGTATCAAAGGTACATGGGATTTGGGCATTTCCATGCAATAAGGGGGTGAAATAGCTCCCATAAAAATGTGAACTGATCAACCCTCCCCAACCCCACCCACAGTACCAGAGTTAGAGGCTGCGCACCAGAGTTAGAGCAAGTGGGTGGCAAAATCTAGTTTCTTGGCATCTAACTGGCACCAACAGGAGCTTGCCTTTGAGAGCAGCAAGACTCAAAACTCCAGGAGGCTAGAGAGCTCAGACCTTGTGCACAGGAGTAGAGCTGAGAGAGGCAGTGGACAGTGGAAGCAGCGCAGTGTGCTGAGGATCAGGGGAGAACCTCAGGCAGAATAGCAAGCGTAGACCAATTTCCAGGTTCCTGGCAGCTGACTAGGACCACAGGGGGCTTGACCCTGAGAACAGCTTCACTAGAGACCCCAGGCAACTGGAGAGTGCAGACCTTGGGCTTAGGAGTGAAGATGAGAGCGGCTGTAGACAGCAGAAGCCTAGAAGAAAGTGGAAGCTAGGAGACTCTCAAAGTGTCCTCAGGCAAAAGCTGCTCCTTAGCTCTATACACAGAGATATTGCCTGCCTCACTCAGACTTCTGGCTGAGAAAGAAAAACTAGCATAATGATGACAAGCAAGGCCCAGGAAATAACCACCAAAAATAACAGGAAAAAATCTCCAACACTCTATAACTTTTATGCAGAAAAAATCCAGAAAGCAGAGGAGGACAAACAAGTGAAGACATCCAAGTCTTCCAAAAAATTGAAAATTGGTCACAAGCACTTGAAGAGTTCAAATCTGAGATCATGAGAAAGATGGCAGACATCTGGCAAGAAAAGTGGGAAATAGCTCAAAAGGAAATTAACAGTCTAAAAGACAGAAACTCCCAATTGGAGAAAGAGGCCCCAAAATCAAACAAAATGATAAGCAAATTGGAGACCCAAATTAAAGAGCAGGAAACCATGAAAAACAGGAGAGACCAAATCAAAAAGGGAAATCAAAAGATTATAGCAGAAAACCAGTCTCTAAAAACCAGAATTGGGCAAGAAGAAGCCAATGATTTTGCAAGACAGCAAGAACTAATAAAGCAAAGTCAAAAGAATGACAAAATAGAAGGAAACATGAAATATCTCACTGAGAGAATGTCAGATCAAGAAAACAGGTCTCGAACAGACAATTTGAGAATCATTGGTCTTCCTGAAAAATAAGAAATTAATAGAAATTTGGACACCATACTACAAGAAATTTTCCAAGAAAAATGCCCTGATGTTCTTCAAGAAGAGGGCAAAATAGGCACTGAAAGGATCCATAGATCACCCTCTACACTAAACCCTCAAAAGTCAACCCCCAGGGATATAATTGCCAAATTCAAGAATTTCCAAGTTAAGGAAAAAATTTTACAAGAAGCCATAAAGAGACAATTCAGATATCAAGGAACACCAATCAGAATTACACAGGATCTGGCAGACTCCACGTTAAAAGACCTCAAGGCTTGGAATATGATATTCAGAAAGGCAAAAGAGCTGGGTCTACAACCAAGGATCACCTACTCATCAAAACTGACTATATACTTCCAGGGGAAAGTATGGCCATTCAGCAAGATAGAAGATTTTGAAGTATTCGTAAGGAAGAGACCAGAACTATATGGAAAGTTTGAAATGAAACCACAAAAATCAAGAGAAACATGAAAAGGTAAATAAGAAAGAGAGGAGAAAGAAAAAAACCCCTCTTATTTTTATATTTACTTAAGGACTTCAATAAGATCAAATTATTTGTATTCCTATATGGAGAAATGCTATGTGTAATTCTCAAAAATTGTATTCACTATAAGAGTAATTTGAAGAATTATTCATAGGGAGAGGTTGGAGTACTAAATGGTCTAAGATGATATGGGAAAAAAGGGGGGGGGAATAGAAGATGGCACCAAGAAAAACTTGAAGGAGTAAGAAAAATAGGATAATCTATACCACACAAAGAGGGCATGGGAAGGGGAGGGGATAAATACTATTACAAGAAGAAGAGGAAGAGAGCCTTAATAAGAAATACTTAAACCTTAAGAGAATTCTATATTACCCTATGGAGAAAGTCAGAAGGGATAAACCAAGGAGGGCAGTGGGGTGAGGAGTTCAAAAAGGGAGGGAAAGAGAGGGGAGAGGGAATTCATTAGACCTTAAAAGGTAATAAGGGGCAGCTGGGTAGCTAAGTGGAGTGAGAGTCAGGCCTAGAGACAGGAGGTCCTAGGTTCAAACCCGGCCTCAGCCACTTCCCAGCTGTATGACCCTGGGCAAGTCACTTGACCCCCATTGCCCACCCTTACCAATCTTCCACCTATGAGACAATACACCGAAGTACAAGGGTTAAAAAAAATTAAGAGGGGAACAAAAAGGGAAGGAGTGGAAAGGGAAGTAAACTAAGGAAGGAAATAAGGGGGACTGAATCATTCATTCATTCATTCATTTATTTATTTATTTATTTATTTATTTATTTATTTATTTATTTATAGAAACATTTTTCATGGTTACATAATTCATGTTTTTACTTTTCCCTTCACCCCCTCAAAATCCTCCGCCCCCAATTCCTAAGTCGCATTTCCACTGGTTTTAACATGTGTATGGTCAGTCAAGACTTATTTACATATTATTGATAGTTACATTGGTGTGGTCCTTTTGGGTCTACATCCCCAATCATGTCCTCATCAACACAAATGTTCAAACAGTTGTTTTTCTTCTGTGTTTCCTCTGCTGTAGTTCTTCCTCTGAATGTGGGTGACGTTCTTTTCCATAAATCCCTCTGAATTGTCCTGGGTCATTGCACTGCTGCTAGTACAGAAGTCCATTACATTTGATTTTACCACAGTGTATTAGTCTCTGTGTACAACATTCTCCTGGCTTTACTCCTTTCACTCTGCATCAATTCCTGGAGGTCTTTCCAGTTCAAATGGAATTCCTTCAGTTTATTATTCCTTTGAGCACAATAGTATTCTATTACCAACAGATACCGCAAATTGTTCAGTCATTCCCTAATTGAAGGGCATACCCGCCCTTTCCAATTTTTTGCCACCACAAAGAGCGTGGCTATAAATATTTTTTTTAATTTAATTTAATTTTTTTAAATATTTATTAATATTCATTTTTAGCATGGTTACATGATTCATGCTCCTACTTTCCCCTTTGCCCCCCGCACTTCCCCCACCCATGGCCTATGCACATTTCCAATAGTTTTGTCATGTGTCCTTGATCAAGACCTATTTCTAAATTGTTGGTAGTTGCATTGGTGTGGTAGTTTCGAGTCCACACCCTCAATCATGTCTACCCCGACCCATGTGTTCAAGCAGTTGTTTTTCTTATATGTTTCCTCTCCTGCAGTCCTTCCTCTGAATGTGGGCAGCGTTCTTTACCATAAATCCTTCTGAATTGTCCTGGGTCACTGTATTGCTGCTGGTACAGAGGTCCATTACATTCAATGTTACCATAGTATATCAGTCTCTGTGTACAATGTTCTTATGGCTCTGCTTCTTTCGCTCTGCATCAGTTCCTGGAGGTCTCTCCAGTTCGCCTGGAACTCCTCCAGTTTATTATTCCTTTGAGCCCAATAGTATCCCATCACCCGCATATACCACAGTTTGTTCAGCCATTCCCCAATTGAAGGACATACCCTCGTTTTCCAATGTGTTGCCACCACACAAAGCTCAGCTATAAATATTTTTGTACAAGTCTGTTTATCTATGATCTCTTTGGGGTACAAACCCAGCAATGGTATGGCTGGATCAAAGGGCAGGCATTCTTTTATAGCTCTTTGAGCATGATTCCAAATTGCCAGCCAGAATGGCTGGATCAGTTCCCAGCTCCACCAGCAATGCATTAATGTCCCAATTTTGCCACATCCCCTCCAGCATTCATTACTCTCCCTTTCTTTCATTTTAGCCAATCTGCTAGGTGTGAGGTGATACCTCAGAGTTGTTTTGATTTGCATTTCTCTAATTATTAGAGATTTGGAACACTTTCTCATGTGCTTATTGATACTTTTGATTTCTTTACCTGAAAATTGCCTATTCATGTCTCTTGTCCATTTATCAATTGGGGAATGGCTTGATTTTTTATACAATTGCTTTAACTCCTTGTATATTTGAGTAATTAGACCCCTGTCAGAGTTTTTCGTTATAAAGATTTTTTCCCAATTTGTTGTTTCCCTTCTGATTTTGACTACATTGTTTTTGTTTGTACAAAAACTTTTTAGTTTAATATAATCAAAACCATTTAATTTACATTTTGTAATTTTCTCCAATTCTTGCTTGGTTTTAAAGTCTTTCCTTTCCCACAGATCTGACAAGTAAATTATTCTTAAATATTTTTATACAAGTCTGTTTTATCTATGATCTCTTTGGGGTACAAACCCAGCAATGGTATGGCTGGATCAAAGGGCAGACATTCTTTTATCAATCTTTGGCCATAATTACAAATTGCCATCCAGAATGGTTGGATCAGTTCACAACTCCACCAGCAATACATTAACTTCCCAATTTTTCCACATCCCCTCCAACATTCATTACTCTCCCCTGCTATCATTTTAGCTAATCTGCTAAGTGTGAGGTGGTACCTCAGTGTTGTTTTGATTTGCATTTCTCTAATTATTAGAGATATAGAACACTTTCTCATGTGCTTATTGATACTTTTGATTTCTTTATCTGAAAATTGTCTATTCATGTCTCTTGCCCTTTTATCAATTGGGTAATGGCTTGATTTTTTATACAATTGATTTAGTTCCTTGTATATTTGAGTAATGAGACCTCTGTCAGAACTTTTTGTTAAAAAGATTTTTTCCCAGTTTGTTGTTTCACTTCTGATTTTGGTTGCATTGTTTTTATTTGAACAAAACCTTTTTAATTTAATATAATCAAAATTATTAATTTTACATTTTGTAATTTTTTCTAATTCTTGCTTGGTTTTAAAATTTTTCCTTTCCCAGAGATCTGATAAGTATACTATTCTGTGTTCACTTAATTTACTTACAGTTTCCTTCTTTATATTCAAGTTTTTCACCCATTCTGAATTTATCTTGGTGTAGGGTGTGAGATGTTGATCTAAACCTAATCTCTCCTATATTGTTTACCAATTTTCCCAGCAGTTTTTGTCAAATAGTGGATTTTTGTAACAAAAATTGAGCTCCTTGGCTTTATCATACACTGTTTTGCTGATGTCACTTACCCCAAGTCTGTTCTACTGATCCTCACTTCTGTCTCTTAGCCAGTACCTATATTGTTTTGATGACTGCTGCTTTATAGTATATCTTAATATCTGGTACTGCTAAGGCACCTTTCTTCATGTTTTTTTTTCATTATTTCCCTTGATATTCTTGATCTTTTGTTCTTCCAAATAAACTTTGTTATAGTTTTTTCTAATTCAGTAAAGAAGTTTTTTGGTAGTTTGATAGGTATGGCACTAAAAAAGTAAATTAATTTGGGTAGAATGGTCATTTTTATTATGTTAGCTCTTCCTTCCCATGAGCACTCAATGTTTTTCCAATTGTTTAGATGTAGTTTAAATCTAGTTAGATTGTTTGGAAAGTGTTTTGTAGTTGTTTTCATATAATTCCTATGTTTGTTTTGGTAGATAGATTCCTAAGTATTTTATATTGTCTAGGATGATTTTAAATGGTGTTTCTCTTTCTAAGGGGGACTGACTTAAAACAAACCACTTGTTTAAAAGAAAATAGTGTAAGAAGAAGGGGTAGAACTAGGAGAGGATACCAAATGTTGGGGAATACACAGCTGATAATTATACCTCTTAATGTGAATGGGATGAACTTGCTCACAAAATGGAAGTATATAGCAGAGTGTATTAGAAAACAAAATCCTACCATATGTTATCTATAAGAAGCTCACATGAGGGAGGTGGACATACACAGAGTTAAGGTAAAGGGCTTGAGCAAAATTTATTGGGCTTCAAAGAGAAAAAGAAGGCTGGAGTTGCAATCATGATTTCTGACAAAGCCAAAGTAAAAATAGATCTGATTAAAAGAAATATGGAAGGTAATTACATCCTGATAAAAGGCAGTATAGACAATGCAGAAATAACAGTACTCAACATGTATGCACCAAATGGTATAGCATCCAAATTCCTAAAGGAGAAACTGGCAGAGCTCAAGGAGGAAATAGATAGTAAAACTATACTAGTGGGAGACCTAAATATTCCTTTATCAGATCTAAATAAATCAAACCAAAAAATAAATATGAAATAGATAAGAGATGTGAATGGCATCCTAGAAAAATTAGAGTTAATAGATATGTGGAGAAAAATAAATAGGGACAAAAAGAAATACACCTTCTTTTCAACTGTACATGGTACATTCACAAAGATTTACCATGTAATAGGGCATAGAAACATTGCAAACAAATGCAAAAGATCAGAAATAATAAATGTAACCTTTTCAGATCATAATGCAATAAAACAATAATTAGTAAGGGCACATGAACAGGCAAATCAAAAATAAATTTGAAATTAAATATGATTCTCTAAGATCAGTTAAAGAAGTCATAGAAACAATGAATAGTTTCATTGAAGAGAATGACAATGATGAGACATCCTACCAAATTCTGTAGCAAGTAGCTAAAGCAGTACTGAGTGGCAAATTTATATCCTTGAGTGCATATATTAACAAATTAGGGAGGGAAAAGATCAATGAACTGGGCATTGAAATTAAAAAACTAGAAAGGGAACAAATTAAAAGTTCCCAGTTAAAAACTAAATTAGAGATTTTAAAAATTAAAGGAAAATTCAATAAAATTGAAAGTAAAAAAATATTGAATTAATAAATAAGACAAGAAGTTGGTATTTTGAAAAAGTAAATAAAATCGACAAAGTACTGGTCGATCTATTTTAAAAAAGGAAAGAAGAAAACCAAATTATTAGTATCAAAGATGAAAAGGGAGACCTCACCTCTAATGATGAGGAAATCAAGGCAATCATTAAAAATTATTTTGCCCAATTGTATGGCAATAAATATAGCAATCTAGGTGATATGGATGAATATCTCCAAAAATATAAATTGCCTAGATTAACAGCAGAAGAAATAGAATACTTAAATAATCCCATATCAGAAAAGGAAATTGAACATACCATCAAAGAACTCCCTAAGAAGAAATCCCCAGGACCAGCTGGATTCACAAGTGAATTCTATAAAACCTTCAAAGAACAACTCATTCCAATAGTATGCAAACTATTTGACATAATACACAAAGAAGTAGTTCTACCAAACTCCTTTTATGACACAAATATGGTACTGATCCCAAAGATAGGTAGAACAAAAACAATGAAATAAAACTATAGACCAAGCTCGATAATAAACATAGATGCAAAAATCTTAAACAGAATACTAGGAAAAAGTCTCCAGCAAGTGATCATGAGGGTTATTCATTATGATCAGGTGGGATTTATACCAGGGATGCAGGGATGGTTCAACATTAGGAAAACCATTCACATAATTGACCATATTAACAAGCAAACCAAAAAACACATGATTATCTCAATAGACGCTGAAAATGTCTTTGACAAAATACAGCACCCATTCCTACTGAAAACACTAGAAAGTATAGGAATAGAAGGGCCTTTCTTAAAAATAATAAATGGTATATATCTAAAACCATCAACAAACATCATCTGCAATGGGGATAAATTAGAAGCCTTCCCAGTAAGATCAGGAGTGAAACAAGGATGCTGATTGTCAACTCTATTATTTAACATTGTACTAGAAACACTAGCAGTAGCAATTAGAGAAGAAAAAGAGACTCAAGGTATTAAAATAGGTAAAGAAGAGACTAAGCTATCACTCTTTGCAGATGATATGATGGCCTACTTAAAAAATCCTAGAGAATCAACTAAAAAGCTAGTGGAAATAATCAACAACTTTAGCAAATTGCAGGATACAAAATAAATGCACATCAGCATTTCTATATATTTCCAACACATCACAGCAGCAAGAGTTAGAAAGAGAAATTACATTTAAAATCACCCTAGATAATATAAAATACTTGGAAATCTATCTGCCAAGGCAAACACAAGAATTATACCAACACAACTACGAAACCCTTTCCACATAATTAAAACTAGATGTAAACAACTGGAAAAACACTGATTACTCATGGGTAGGATGAGCTAACATAATAAAAATGACCATTCTAGCTAAATTAATTTCCTTATTTAGTGCTATACCTATCAAACTACCAAAAAACTTTTTTGCTGAATTAGAAAAAACTTTAACAAAGTTAATTTGGAAGAACAAAAGACCAAGAATATCAAGGGAAATAATGAAAAAAAAATATTAAGGAAGGTGGCCTAGTAGTACCAGATCATATACTGTATTATAAAGAAGTAGTCATCAAAACAATATGGTACTGGTGAAGAGACAGAAGTGAGAATCATTGGAATAGACTTGGGGTAAGTGACTTCAGTAAAACAGTCTATGATAAAACCAAAGAACCCAGATTTTGGGACAAAACCCACTATTTGACAAAAACTACTGGGAAAATTGGAAAACAACATGGGAGAGATTGGGCCTAGATCAACATCTCATCCTATGCCAAGATAAATTTAGAATGGGTTAATGACTTGAATATAAAGAAGGAAACTATAAATAAATTAGGAGAGCATAGAATAGTATACTTGCCAGATCTGTGGGAAAGGAAAGATTTTAAAAACCAAGCAAGTGTTAGGAAAAAATTACAAAATGTAAAATAAATAATTTTGATTACATTAAACCAAAAAGTTTTGTACAGACAAAACTAATGCTACGAAAATTAGAAAGGACGCAACAAATTGGGAAACATCTTTATAACAAAAACCTCAGACAAAGGTCTAATTATTGAAATTTAAAAGGAGCTAAAGCAATTGTACAAAAAAATCAAGCCATTCTCCAGTTGATAAATGGAGAAGGGACATGAATAGGCAATTTTCAGGTAAAGAAATCAAAACTATCAACAAACACATGAAAAAGTGTTCTAAATCTCTTATAATTAGAGAAATGCAAATAAAAACAACTCTGAGATACCACCTCACACCTAGCAGATTGGCTAACAGGACAGCAAAGGAAAGTGGAGAATGTTGGAGTGGATGTGGCCAAATTGGTACATTAATGCATTGCTGGTGGAGTTGTGAATTCATCCAACCATTCTGGATAGCAATTTGGAACTATTCCCAAGGGCCTTTAAAAGACTATCTGCCTTTTGATCCAGTTATAGCACTGCTGTGTTTATACCCCAAAGAGAAAATAAGGAAAAAGACTTGTATTAAAATATTTGTGGTGGCAAAAAATTGGAAAATGAGAAAATGTCCTTCCATTGGGGAATGGCTGAACAACATTGTGGTGTTGGTGATGGAATACTATTGTGCTTAAAGGAATAATGAACTGGAGGAATTCCATGTGAACTGGAATGACATGCAGGAATTTATGCAAAGCGAAAGGAGCAGATCCAGGAGAACATTGTACAGAGTCTGATACACAGTGGTACAATTGAACATAACGGAATTCTCTACTAGAATCAATTCAAGGAACCAGAGCAATACTGAGGAACTTATGAGAAAGAAAACTTGCCACATTCAGAGGAAGAACTGTGGGAATAGAAATACAGAAGAAAAATAACTGCTTGAACATATTGGCTGATGGGGATATTATTGGGGATGCAGACACTAAACAACAACTCTAGTCCAACTATCAATAATATGGAATTAGGTCTTAATCAATCATACATATAAAACACAGTGGAATTGTGTGTCGGCTACAGGGTATTAGGGGGAGAGGGAAAGAACATGGGAAAATATTCAAAATTAAAATAATAAAAAAGAATGCGTGCCCTTTGATCCAGCCATACCACTGCTGGGTTTGTACCCCAAAGAGATAATGGGAAAAATACATGTACAAAATATTTATAGCCATACTTTTTGTGGTGTAAAAAATTGGAAGATATGGGGATGTCCATCAATTGGCGAATGCCGGAACAAATTGTGGTATCTGATAGTGATGCAATATTTTTTTGCTGAAAGGCATAATGAATTGGAGGAATTCCATGTGAACTGGAATGACCTCCAGGAATTGATGCAGAGTGAAAGGAGTAGAACCAGGAGTACATTGTACACAGAGATTGATATAGTATGGCACAATTCAATGTAACAGCCTTTTCTAATAGCAGCAATGCAATGACCCAGGACAATCCAGAGGAACTTATGAGAAAGAACACTGTCCACATCCAGAGAAAGAACTGTGGGAACAGAAACGCAGAAGAAAAACATATGATTAATTACATGGTTCAATGGGGATATGATTAGGATTTTGATGTTAAAACATCACTCTACTGCAAATATGAATAACATGGAAATAGGTTTTGAACAATGATACATGTATAACCCAGCGGAACTGCTGATCAGTTCCAGGAGCGGGGAGGAAAGAGGGTGGAAAAAATCATGACACATGTAACCATGGAAAATATTCTGAATAAAAAAAATGAATTCTAAATATCAGATCCAAATTTCAAGTATTGTCTTAGAATCTATACTAAGTAAGGCAAAAGAGTAGTAAGGGGTAGGTAGTTCAGGTTAAGTGACTTGCCCAGTGTCTCACAGCTAAGCAGTGTCTTCACTTCAGAACCTAGGACCTCTTGTCTCAAGGCCTGGTACTCTATCCACTGAGCTACTTAACTGTTCTCCTTCACTTCTCTTTTGCAAAAAGTACTTTGGTGTCAATATTTTTCAAGATATAAAATTATCATGCTCTTTTTTCAATTTCTAAAGCCTTTGTTTTAGTCTTCTGTAAAAATGGAGAGAATAATAGCACGTGTCCCATAGGGCTGCTGTGAGGATCAAGTGAAATGTTATACAAGAAACAATTAGCAAACCTTCAGATAATATAGAAATATCAATTATTATTATTTTTATATTTTCCGTGTTTTAAACTGACCACCAATTTGCCTTATTGCTTCGTTCTTTGAGAACTCCCATTTCTGCCTTAATATTGGTCCTAATTTTCTATCTTGAACCATTCTATAGATACTTCTTGTTGTTCCCTTATTTGGAGAGTCTCAAAGAATTTGTCTTCTGGCTTTCTCTTTTAATTAGAATTTTTAGATCACTTTTTTATTAGAGTATGTAATTTCTTCAGTGACTTTTCCTAGTTTACTTATTTTTCACTTAAAAAAAACTTTATTTATTTATAATATTTTCCCATAATTACATGATTCATGATTTTTCTCACCCCTCTTCCCTCCTCCCTCTCTGAGGAGATTGGTCTGTAGTTTTCTTTCTTTCTTTTGGTCTGCCTGGCATTAAGAATCAGTACCATATTTGTGTCATAAAAAGAATTTGGTAAAACTTGCTTATTTTGTCACATAATTTGTATATTATTGGGATTAGTTGTTCCTTAAAAGTTTGATAGAATTCACTTTTGAATCCATTTGGCCTTGTGGATTTTTGGATTTTTTCTTAGGGCATTCCTTGATGGCTTCTTCAATTTCTTTTTCTGAGATAGGATTATTTAGCATTCTATTTCCTCTTTTGTTGATATAGGCAATTTATATTTTTGTAAATATTCACCCATTTCACCTAGATTGTCATATTTATTGCCATATACCTTGGCAATATAGTTCTTCATAATTACCTTAATTTGCTCTTCATTAGAGGTGAGATCATCCTTTTCATTTTTGATATTGTTAATTTGATTCTTTTCTTTCTTTTTATTAATTAACCAGTACTTTAATCTTTTTTATTTTCTTTTTCAAAGTATTAGCTCCTAGTCTTATTTTTTAGTTCAATAATTGTTTTACTTTCAATTTTATTAATTTCTCCTTTAATTTTTAGGCTTTCCAATTTACCTTTTATCTAGGAATTTTTAATTTGTTCTCTTTCTAATTTGTTAGATGCAAGCCCAATTCATTGATCTCCTCCCTCTCCATTTTGTTGCTATAGGCCAATGGTCAGCAACCTTTTTGGCCATGAGAGCCATAAACGCCTGCAGAAGGAGGAGGATGGAGGCGGAAGGCACTGGAATATGGGGCAGGGGCTGAAGGGCCCCCTGGGGCACATCCTGGGGCTCTGCCCAGACTGGCTGGTCGGGAGGTGGAGCCAAATATGGCTCAAGAGCCATACGTTGCCGACCCCTGCTATAGGCAATCAGCTAAATAAAATTTCCACTGAATACTGCTTTGAGTGTATCCCATAGATTTTGATATGTTGCCTTCTCATTGTCATTCTCTTTGATGAAGCCTGTAATTGTATACTTTATTTTTTGACCCACCTGTTTTGAAGAATTAGATTATTTAGTTTCCAATTAATTTTAAATTTGCCTTTCCATGGACCATTGTTAATTATAACTTTTTGCCACATTATGATCTGAAAAAGTTGCACTTATTATTTCTGCCTTTATACATTTGTTTGCAATATTTCTATGCCCTAGTACATGGTCATTCTTTGTATATGTACCACATACTGCTGAAAAGAAGGTCTATTCCTTTTTATCCCTGTTCAATTTTCTCCTTATAACTATTAACTAATTTTTCTAACATTTAACTTACTTCTCTTATTTCTTTCTTATTTCTTTTTTGGTTTGATTTATCAAATTCTGAAGGGGGAAGGTTGAGATCCCCCACTAGTATGGTCTTGCTATCTATTTCCTCCATAAGCTCCTTTAACTTCTCCTTTAGAAATCTAAATTCTTACCATTTGGTGCATAAATGTTTAGTAATGATATTACATTATTGTTTATAGTACTTTTTTAGCAAAATGCAATTTCCTTTCTATTCCATTTTAAACTGATCAATTTGTACTTTAGCTTTTTCTGGTATTATGATTGCTACTCCTGCTTTTTTACTTTAGATGATGCATAACAAATTCTACTCCAGCCTTTTATCTTTAATTTGTGTGTGTGTGACCCTGCCCAGATGTGTTTCTTGTAAACAACTTATAGTAGGATTCTGATTTTTAATCCACTCTGCTATCTTCTTCCATTTTATGGGTCAGTTCATCCCATTCAAGTTCAGAGTTATGATTACTGTGTATTGTTCTCCATCGTGTTATCCCTTTTAGATCCTGCTCTTTTCTCTTTCTCTCTGTTCCTCCTTACTAGTATTTTGCTTTTAGTCACCCCCCTCCAATTTCTCTCCCTCTAATTACCTCCCTTTTCCCTTGTCTTATTCCCCTTCTACTTCTCTGTAGGGTAAGATAGAATTCTATACCCCACTGAAAGTGCTTAAGATAGAATTCTGTAACCCACTGACTATACTTGTTTTTCCTTCTCTGAGCCAGTTATGATGAGAATAAAGTTTAAGCATTGCCCATCATCACCATTATACTCCCCTCTCTATAATGCTTTCTGAAATCTCTTTATATTATATATAATTTACCCTATTCTATTTCTCCTTTCCCTTTTCTCTCAGTGCAACCCTCTCTTTTCACCCTTGATTGAATTTTTAACATATTAATATGCATACATATATCACACATACATATCACGTTTATATACACATCATCTCATCATAGTCTGCTTACTTCTCCACCCTTAAATTTATTCTATCTTCTCTACTACTAAAAGTAATTTTTGAGAGTTACAGAAATCCTCTTTCCATTTAGATATATAAACATTTTGACAATAACCAGTCACTTAAATTTTCTCTTTCTTATTTACCATTTTATGCTTCTCTTTTGTCTTGTTTTTGGACTTCAAATTTTTGTTTAAGTATGTCTTATTCCTCAGGAATGCTTGGAAATCTTCTATCTTATTGAATATCCATTTTCCCCCCTGATAGAATATACTCAGTTTTGTTGTTTAAGTGACTCTGGGTTTTAAACCCAAATCTTTCGCCTTCCCAAATATCATATTCCATGCCTTTCAATCCTTTAACGTAGAAGCCACTAGGTCCTTTGTGACCCTGATTGTAGCTCCATGATATTGCAATGGGTTCTTTCTGGCTGTTTGAAGTTTTTTCTACTTTGCTTGGTGGTTCTTGAATTTAGCTATTACCTTCCTGGAGCTGTTATTTGAGGATTCATTTTTGGAGATAATCTGAGAATTCTTTCCATTTCCATTTTATTTTCTTGTTTGAGGACTTTTGGGCAGTTATCTTTGATAATTTATTGTAATATGATGTCCAAGATTTTTCCTGATTATGGTTTTTGGGTAGTTGAATAACTCAAATTGTCTCTCCTAGATCTATTTTCTAGGTCAGTTGCTTTTTCAATAAGATATTTCATTTCCCCCCTCTATTTTTTCATTCCTTTGATTTTGTTTTATTGTTTTTTCATTTCACATGAAATCATTAGTTTATAGATGATTAGTTTATAGATCATGATTTTTAAGACCTGTTTTTCCTCTGTCAGTTTTTGGTTCTCCTTTTTGAATTGGCCCACTTTTTCTCGCATCACTTTCATTTCTCCTTGCATCACTTTCCTTTCTTCTTGTATCACTTTCATTTTTCTTCCCAAATTTTCCTCTGCCTTTCTTAATTGATTTTTGAAGTCTTGTAGCTCTTCCAGAATCTGTGTCCAATCCATATTTTTCTTTTGGACTTTTGCTTTCACCGTCACCTTCTGTGTCTGTACCTTGCTTTTTGCCTCCATAAAAATTCTTTTGAGTTAAGTGCTTTTTTTGTTTTTGCTCATTTTTCCTATCTAATTATAGGTAGGCTCTGTTTTCTGGAAAGTTGGGGTACTCTCTCAAATTTAACTCCTTCCTTGATGGTATTTTTAGCTTATTTTCTGTGTTTACCAGTTTCAATTCTTGGAGGCTGATGTGATGGTCTGAGGGCTGAGAGCTCTGAAAGCCCCCTCCCTCTACTGATTCACTTGACCCTTGAGAAGCTGGTGGCTTAAGGACTTGCCTCAGCCTTGGACATTAGCTTTTGATTTCTCTCCGAACTTGATCAGGTCAGGGGCTGATCAAATTCTGGCCCCAGGCTTAGGTTCAATATTTTGGTCTCACTATGTGCTTGATCCAATCAGGCATATCCTTGATTGCCCTGTCCTAGAGCTCTGCCCCTAGTTTTGGGCAATAAGGTCTGGGGGGCCACCCCTGGGGACTGTGTCCCTCACACCAAAGTGTGAACTATATCTCTATCCCAAGCCCAGACTGGTATTCCTGGCTTTACTCTGGGCCCACAAGGATCAGTCTGCTTCAGCCCAGACTACTCTGGACTGGGACTCTGGACTTCTCCACAGGTTTGAAACCTCAAGTGGTGTGGGTTGGCTTGTACCACTATTTGCCCAGTGTAAAGGTAGTATGGGTTAAAGCAACCTTTTAGAAGTGCTGGCTCCTTTCTCTGATCAGGTATCTTTATAGAGAAATCCCCTCCATTGTCCTAGTAATATTGATATGCTGAGAGAGAGAGCTGACAGACACTCACACCCTAGTCTGTCTTCCCTTCACCATAAAAATATTCTCCAATATATCCCTCATTACACCAGGCATGATCTTAAGGTTTAAATGTTTGCTTGGGTTTAAGTTCTGAACCTGGTACTGCAGATATGGGATGTAAGGGTATGTGGCTTGCTCTTGGATTCCTCTTACATCCTTGCTACAGCCTCTTGCTGGCTCTGCTCTCCTCTCACCCCAATGCCCCAGAGGTTCTCTGCCTACCTTTCGGATTTTTCTTTTTTTGAAAGTTGCTTCACTCTGTCTCCTTGGTTCTTTCACTCATGTATTTGTATTTGTTAAATCTTGATTTCAGAGGATTCTCATGGTGACATGAAGTAGCTCTGGTTCATTCTGCCATCTAGGGTCTGCCTCCAGAAGTCCATTTTAAAAATATATGTTACTACTGATTTTTCTATTTAGAGGCTTGACTTATTCCCAATCTTTTTCTTTGGCTCCCTTGCCTTCTTCCCCCTTTTTTCTTCATCAGATAGCATTGCATCTGGCTTCCACAAAACTTGATCTTTCCTCAACCAATGTGGTAGCATTTTATACTATTCAGAGCACAAATTTTAGGCAACTACTGTTGTGAGGAAGATTATTAAATTATTATTTAGGAGACCTAGCAGGCAGGCCTGGAGAATTCTAAATGGAATGGGAAAGCAGGAAGTGTGGCCTCTCTCTCTGAGATGGACTCCATGGTGGTTGGGACAAGTTGTAACTGATCCTGGGAGACCTCAGAGGAAGTGGAGTTTTCACCCTGATTTCCTGATATCTGGAAGGATGATTTTGCCTGTGGGGAGTTAGGTAGAGACTATGAAATCTAATCTGGGTTGCTGGTCAGCTCAGGTTGTTTTAGCTCCCTGAATTACCCAATTGAAGGTGTACTGGCTGAAGACCTGGGAAAGCTGTACCATCGCTGGATTGTGACAGGACTCAGCAGTGAGGATATCCCACTTTCCTTCCTGATATCCATTGTGCCCTGTCCTGCTTTTGATTTAGTTCAGTGTAGATAAGTCTTTCCCCTGACCCTGTGGTTTGCCCAAAGTCTGGAAGTATAGAAACCCCTATTCCCATCCTTTAGACCATAGTTCCCTTAATTACATTTGTTTACAAGCCCTCTTGTCATTTGCTTGCTGGTTTTTACAGACCCCTTGTCTGGGTGGGGCAGGGTGACAGTTAGGGCCTAACTGACACTCCTGTCGACAGTCATTTCCTTTAACAGCTAAACCCAGTTTCCCTAACTTCTTTGGTCTCACCTATTGTCCATTCCTGTCTCCTACTCAACCTTCTGAACCCACATATAATATTTAAGTTAACTCCCCTGTTTTTCCCCATAAGACTACAAAGCTCCTTCATGGGAAAGGGTGGAAATATCTGGATTGTTCTTTGACATATGAAAACTCTTATATAGGGGATCAATGCATTTGTACTTCACCCTTTCAGCATAGAAGATTAGCTCTATGCTGCTGGTTTTCCATCATTATCATATACTAGTAATGGGAAAGTAATTAATTAATTTTAGTCATTGATCTCTTAATGCTCTCCACATATTAAGGGATAAGGATGGGGTCGTTAGACTATGTTAATGCTTAGAGGGAAATGATAGAAACTACTGCAACAAAAGCACAAAATGGAAGTCTGTTCGGTTGCTGGTAATGGGCACAAAGAAGTCTGGGGAATGGGTTTTTCACTGAAATCTTTTTACTTTAGAAGTCTGGAGATAAGAAACATGGAAATTTTGCTGCATATCAACTCTGGAATAACCTATATCAGATTGTTCACTGTCTGCAGAGGGGGTAGGGTAGAGGAAAGGAATTTGGATTAGAAAAGGCCAGAAAATAATTGTTTAAAAATTGTTTCTACATGTAATTGAAAAAAAAGGAATAGAAAGTGAAAAAATTGAGATATTTCTCACTTTTTCTGTGACAATTTTAATGACTATTATCTAGAACATTGTTTGTTGACTTGAAGTTGTAGGGGGCAAGGTAAAAGAATAAGCATTTATATAGTGTCTGTTATATGGCAGGCACTATGCTAAGTGCTTTTCAAATATTATCTTATTTTATCTTCACAGCAATTCTGTGAGGTAGATGCTTTTTATTACTGTATTTTTATAGTTGAGGAAACTGAAGCAAATATAGGTTAAGTGTTAAGTTAGTAAGCGTCTGAGATCATTGTGAACTCAGGACTTCCTGACTCCAGGTTGAGTGGCTTGTTTGCTGTACCACCTAGCTGCATTGTAGCCTTTTGGAGGTATACTGAGAAAGTATTTTCATATGTTTATATGCCCCATAAGGGTAAGGCATATTTTCATAAATTTTTAAGGATGAGATTAGGGCAAAAGTGAAGGGATAAAATAGTGGCAGAAATCTATAACTTTCATAAGCTGCTAAAGATTTTTGGTCATCATTGATATCATTGTTCTTCTACCTTACTACTTACTACTGTCAGCCATTTTTTGCCAACTGTTGCAAGAGGGGGTTCAGATTTTAGAATCTTCAAAGCTGGCATGAGACAGTGGAAGACAGTTGGAGTATCCCTATAAATAGATCACCCCAAGCCAAAGTGACTCAGTTGTGAGTTAGGTGGGTGGAAGGGTGGTAGGGGAAAGCTCTCCAATTGAACCCAGAAGCTTCACCAGAGACTTATAGCAATTGATTCTCCTTAGGGTCTAGCTACTTAGGTCAACCGTCTTATCCTGCTATTAGCAGCTTACTTCATCAACAACATCATCAATATTTAAGAACATCAACACAAGAAATCAACAACTATTCTTTGTCAGTCAAGTTCAGCTTTGTCATCTAGTAGGTAGACTAAGCCAGAGACTGCCAAGCCAGCCAGTGTGTCAACGTTCTGGTTGACGTTTTCCCCCAAAGGGAACTGCCAAGCCATCAAACTAGTTTCAGCTTAGATTATCCTTATACCTCTGTGCTTACCCATTATCTTTATTTCCTTTACTTCCAGTTATTCCTGTATCCATCAATTAAATAATGTTATCTGTTACCTGAGATCTGTTGTTTGGCCTAGTTCTCCAACTCCTTCAGGATCCTCACTGCCAAATCTGACAGTTGAGAGGCAGTTCTCTGGCTAAGAAGAATATACAAGCTTACTACCAACTATTGCTTGAAATTGATTCCCATCTGTTCAAGATCTTCAATACCAATTTGCAGTCAGGTAAGCAGTAATACAAATAACATCAAGAAGATACAAAACTACAAATCCTTAAGGAACAGTGAGCTTAAAAGAGCTAAAGTTTAGAATCTTCACAGTATCAGTTCACTAGTGCCCCCTCTGTTGGGAAATGCTGTCCAGTTGCTGAACAAGAAGCAAGCTGTGAAAATAATCCCAAAGATATGAAACAGATGTCCTTTGGACTGCATTTGATTTTCCTTAAGGTATGATGACATTTTGTCAAGTTGGCTGGATTTAGGGTCAGAGGATCTAGGTTTGAATTCTGGCTCTGCCTTATAATTCATGACTTTTAAACTTCTGTGAATCTCAGTTTCTTCTATAAAATTGGGAGTATTTATTGGGTGATCTTTATCATGTCTTCCAGGTCAAAAACTATGATCCCAGAGTTATCTTCTTCTTTTTTTTTAAACCCTTGTATTTTGGTGTATTGTCTCATAGGTGGAAGGTTGGTAAGGGTGGGCAATGGGGGTCAAGTGACTTGCCCAGGGTCACACAGCTGGGAAGTGGCTGAGGCCGGGTTTGAACCTAGGACCTCCTGTCTCTAGGCCTGACTCTCACTCCACTGAGCTACCCAGCTGCCCCCCGAGTTATCTTCTTTTAAGCTTGGTTAGTTTATTTTTGACATGACTCAGCACTCAAATTGTAGTTAAAGAAGCACATTCGGATATATTCTCGATATAGAAATAGCTGTTTATATTTGTGTTTGGATAGACAAAAAGAAGAACTTCTGACTAGTAAACTTTGATGTATATTAATAACTTTGATAGAATAGTTTGATAGGAGACAAGGTTGAAGAAATTGGCTGAAGTGAGAGGCTTAGAATTTTTGTGCAATTTTTATACTTTGCTTTGTGAGCCCAGTCAAGGGGATAGAGCTAAAAATACTCTTTGGTTCCAGACTGAAAGTTATGATTTGAATGAGCTTAACACTTCTTTGGTAGCCCAGAGGAGGAGTGTCCTGGGCACAGTATCCAAGCAGTCCTGCCCAGAAGAAAGTGATGAGGATGAGCAAAGGAGCAACCTGAGTGTAGCATCCAGCAGAGAAGATAGCCCATCATCCCTCAGAAGAGTAGAGAAGGTCAAAAGATGAGCAGTTAGTTTCTTAGTGATTTTTGATGCAGACTGTGTCTGAGGGAGACCTGAGTCACGATTCAGAGTTGTGAGTTGCTTCAGGTACATATGGTCCCTAGTCATGTACTCCCATGCTATGGCTTTGCAAGTTTGTGTTCATTTTCTCTCATGCACATTGTATACATTGTGGAGTTAATGTGTCTCAAGTTTATTAGTGTAATGATATGTTTTAATAATATCTATTTTGCCTTCTATTTAACAAATGTTTCTGATTTAAGAGTTAATGTGCCATCTTGGCTTGCTAATGAAGGCTCAAGGGTTATAAATGTGAGCATTATGTATTTATTTCCCCTATGATGGTTCCTTGTTGGACCTTGATGTGAGTTGTAGCAGTAGGACCATATTCATTGAGAAAACTACCTACTTGCCAGCATCAGTGCAGCTGGGTGAATGAGCCAATCACAGTCCAGAGAAATGAGAGATAATAATGATATTCATAATAGCAACTCCAATTTATATAGTGCTTTAAGACTTGCAAATAACTTTACATTTGTTCATTTATTTTATCTTCACAACAACTCTGAGAGTTAGGTGCTATTATTATCCCATATTCCCATTTTACAGATGATGAAACAAGCACAGAGAAGTCAAGTGACTTATCCAGGGTCCCAGCACTAGTAAATGCCCCAGACATGATTTAAACTCATGTCTTCCTGATTCCAAGTCCTGCACTCTATCTATTGTGGCACCTAGTTGCCTAAGAGTCAGGTACCATGCCTACTATACTTCAACAGCATCATCTACTCTGCATGTGCTTCCTTTTCATTAGCTTTCCCTTTCATTTTTTTCTCCCATACCATCCATCAGCCTTGTTCTTCTTCCCTTATTTCTCCTTACACTTTCCTTGTCAAAATATCAGATAAGGTGTTTTCAGCACCCCCTTTTTTCTATTCAATGCTCTTTGTCTCCTCTTTCTCTAATTCCTAACCTTCATCTTTCTTCTCCTTGGGCATTTAAATTCAGATTGTCCCATGGTATTTGTGGTGAGATACTGACAAGGTTACATGGGATTTTTGATGTGTGACTCAGTTACCCTTAATTTTCTAGGAACTTTGCAACTGAAAAGGAGAAAGCATGGATTATCTGAGTAAGAAGATGACAGTTTTCTGGGTAGGAAAATATGTTCTTCGACATTCATTATTTTTTGTTGAAAACCTAATGTGCTAGGCATTGAAGAATTTTATGAAATGACACCATCCTTTGACAAAGTATACTTTTTAGAGGCACTCTCCTTTGTTTACACCAACATTGAGTCCTAAACAGTTCTTTTAGTGTCTAGGGAAAATTCCAAATACTCCTACCTCAAATTGAGTGCTGAGTTATTCAATGAATAAGAGTTACTTGGAGTAGAAAGGAGAAAGCAGAGGATTATAAGGCTCATAATCTAGAGAGGATTATGATGCAATGGTCACCGAGATAAAAACTGAAAAAATATAAGACATAATTTGGCTATATCAGGAGAAATGTATCCTCTCAAATAGTTTTCTTTTCCTATTTTAAATTCTGCCTAACTGATTTGATATGTATTCTAAGGTAGTAAAATTTTGACTGGTTTGGTACTACCTGGTTAAACCTTTGCAGAGATAATATGTTCATGGATAACTGGAACTCGACAGGATCTGTTTTCTTTAGCAAATATAGTTTAAAAACATGTTAATCTGATTTTCAACCACATGCTGAGGTGGGTGTACATTATTAGTGCCAAAGGCAATAGCCATATCCCAGGCATCAATGAAACTTACATTGAGATCCTGGAAGATGTCTTTCAAAATCTGAGCCTGAATATAGCCATGAAAGTCACTAAGTCGCTCAGGATTATCACTCATTTCCCTAGTATTTTCTCCCTTGAGGATTACTCTTGTCTCTGGGCTTCTTTGGAATAGACGTTCAATAGCTTTATGAATGTTGATAGCCCTTCGGATGAAGAGATCAATGGGAAAAAACCTAAAGTGCTGGCCCAGAGAAAATATGATAATGGTGTTTTTGTCCCCTGCTATTCTGTCAATGACACGGGCTATGTACTCATTCTCTTTTGCTGAATAACTATTTGAGCCAACCAAAGGGTAGCCATGTTTCTGCCACTGAATGTAGATCTTCCTTTCCAAGTCTACAACAAGTTGACGTTGGAGATTCCCAAATCCATGGAGGTCAATAGACTTCAGTGCTGATAAAGGAATCAAAAATGGAATTTTAAAAAGTTACAAAGATTGGTTAGACAAAAGCATAGAACAGAGGTGAGTGGGAATATAATTGACTTTATGAAGCAGTCATGTGGAGGACTAAATGATACACTAGTTGGACAAGAGTGGGGAATAATGAGAGATGTGCATAAAGGTATTTACTCATAAACTAGCTATTGTTTAACTTTGTCATGTAATCACACTTTCTCAAGAGATACAAATTGGATTTCTGATTCTTCTCATGTAGGCCACTCCCTGTTGAGGTAATGTCCTCTACTAATGCAATTTGGAACCTTCTGTTCAAATAATGTTGTGGATAGAATGCCAGGACTGGAGTCAGGAGAATCTGGGTTCAAATGTGGCCCATATTTACTAGCTGTATGACCTTGTACAAGTCACTTAATCCTGTTGATCTCAGTTTCCTCATCTGTAAAATGAGCTAGAGAAGGAAATGGAAAACCATTACAGTATCTGTGCCAAGAAAACCCTGAAAGGCATCACGAAGAGTCGGACATGACAGAAATGACTGAACTATAACAAAGCATTAAGAAGTAACTTACTTATGATCATATACCATGTATCAGAAATGGGACTTGAGCTCAAGTCCTTGACTCTGAGCCCAGCTTTCTTTACTCTTTCTCACTTTAAAAATATCATCTTACCTATATAACTCTGAAATCCCATAAGGATCCCTAGCACAATGCCAGGCACATGGCAGGCTTTTGATAAAAACTCCTTGACTGATTAGTTTATAGAACCATCTCTTAGGCTTCTTTTGATTGCTTATATTCACTGCCTAGCATGGGTGTGAATCCATAATTTTCATGTAATATTTTCTTGTTGAATTGAAGTAAATGAACAATCATTGAGGAAAAAAAATCATCCTGAATTGAAGCTCAAATATTTAAGTAGAGAAGTAATATCTGTGCTTTAGAGAAGTAAAAGAATGCTTCTTTAAGCTATGAAAGTTTGGCCACCTTAAAAATATCAAGAATAGCATGGACATAGTTACAAATGATTGTCCCCAAGAAAAATTCAAAACTGCTTTTTCAGTTGCAAAATATAAAACCTTCAAATCCTTTTACAATGTAGTGGTTATAAGGACAATATTAATCCTATTCACACAGAAATCAAATATTTAGAAAGAAATGTTTCCCTTATTTTAGTTCTAGTTACTCCCTGGTCCTTTTTCTGCTTTCCCCAAGCAGGCCAGAGACACAAGAACTATTTGAGAAAGAGCTTAATGATATTTATCAATGGGGTACTGATAGTATTTTTATAGAATTTAGCTGAAATGGCTATTTACATACATTTAATATTTTAGGGAAATGAAGATTTCTTATAATATTTGTGAGCAATGAAAATTTATTTTCTCTATCACTTCTAGGAAGTAAAAAAATAAATAAAATAGCTGGAGGGTTTTGATTTCTTGGCTTGTTTATTTTTCTATTCAGTATTAGTTTCCTCAGTTTCCCCAACTATAAAATTGGGGTAGGATAAAGTCATAATTCTTCTGACTTCTGCGGGAACACTGAGTGTGAATTCTCTTTGTGAATAGTGGCTCTACAGTAGAATTTGTCAATGGAGGCAATAGGGTATCCCATTCCTAATTAAAAAAAATAATGGAGAATCATTCTCCTATATTGTTTATGAATCTCAGAACATCTCCAATGCAAGGGAATTGTAGCAGAAACCTATTGACGTTTCTTCTCCAGTTTAATTATATATGTCATCCTATTTGAATTTTAATTTGAATTCATTCACTGTGTGAATAATAAAGTGAGAACTATCTGTGAAGGAAGAGAGGCAGCTTATCCTCACTGGTTCCCATTAACTCTATGAAATATAAAAATGCAAAGGAATGGTAATCATATCTTAGAAAAATGTTAAAAGACTTGAAATTAAGGAATATGAAAAAATGCAGTATATGATCATATTCCCTTCCCTGTAAACCCAAAGAAGCATATTCTGAAAGAGATTTGAGGATGAGCTCAATACTGAAACTCACTTTTGATGTTCTTTATGAAGTATTCTATCCACTGACGGGTGGTGGAATCTCCCAGGATATAAATGAGCTTTCCCTTTAAACAGATATTCATTTGGGCCTCAGTGTGGAAATGAGACAAATTACAGGTGACCAGATTCCATGCATTATTCCAGACATAGCCGGTAGGGACTGGAGACCACATCCCAGGTTTGCACTTTTTTTTTAATGATATTGTTCTCTCTGTCAATAAACACAATAGTGGTTTCAAAAATATTATAGAAACAATCAATCTAGAAGTATTGATTATTTTGGCTTAATTTCATTTGTCAGAATTCACTTGCATGCTGAGCCATAGATAATCTTGGAAATTCATAACATTGTCTGAAAACTCTGTATGACCAAATGCTATGATTGCTACCTTAGTTGTTGGGGTTATAAAGAAATTACAATTTTTACCTGAGAGTACCTTGCCTGGTTTTTGTTAGCTAGGTGTGGTAGCTATGATTCAAAAAGATATTAGCCTGCCCTTATCAGAGATAGGCTAACTACACTTTAGCTGACTGGACCTAGCTTTAATCAATTAAGCATCCAAAAAGCATTTATTAAATATCTACTATATTCTGGGTTCTAAGGATGCAAATACAAATAATTTAATTAATCTTAATTAATCTCTTTTTGGAGAGAGTTTATATTTTAATTTAGAGAAGATAATAAAACATATAAAAATATAAGGAAATGCCAAATGGGATAAAGAGATAAAATACAAATTTATATATACACATATATACATATATACATATATGTACATATATATATGTGTAGCAATTAGATATAAAGTTATAATATGGAAGGTACTATCAGATTAAGAGTGGAGGATATATCAGTAAAAGTTTTATGTAGAAAGTGGTGATTAAGCTCATACTTGGAAGAAGAAAGAGAACTTCTTGAGGTTGAGAAGGGAATGCTTTCTAGGCATGAGATATGGCCAGTACAAGAACCTAGAGATAGGAGATAGAATGTTTTGTTCTTGGGCTCTCTGTGTTGGTCATATTGGATAGGGAGACACAAGGCAGGGGGAATAATCAGGAGACTGCTTTGATAATCTAGAGAGGTGAGGTAGGACTGAATTAAGGTAGTGGCTATATGAGTAAGGACTGGATATGAGAGAGGTTGTGAAGGTAAAAGTGGGGATATTTGACTGCTTATTTGATATGAATGTGGAGTGAAGGATATGGAGGAGTCCAAAACAATGCTTACAAACATGGGACAAGAGGAATGATGGTCTCTTGGATAATAATAATGTAGGTTAGGAGAGGAGTGGGTTTTTTGGGAAATATAGTGAGTTCTGCTTTGGACATGTTGAATTTGAGATGTTTCTGGGACATCCGGTTTGAAAGAACAATGGACAATTTTAAACTCCATATGAGGAAAACCAGAACTAACCAAAGGTATAGTGGAATGACTTGAGAAATAGTGGGTTGCTCTTTGCTGGCACTCTACTGTCAGAGGCTGATTGATTTGTCAAGGATATTAGAAAATGTTCAGGTATGGCTTGCAGCAGATGACCTTTGAAAAACCTTTAACTCTTGAGACTGTGATGTTTTCTTTGTTTTAGAATACCCCCAGGAAGTAATGAGCTTAATGTTTCAGTGAAAATTATATATTAATTATTTAATGAAAATATTTTATTAATATTGATTGAAAATACATGCTAATGTTACAGAGAAAGTAAATCAATAAACATTTGTGCTAAGCAGTCGGGATACAAAAAGAGATTCATGCTTTCAAGGAGCTTACAATCAAATATGGGAGAGAACATGCAGAGAAACACATGCAAAGCAAGTTATATACAACATAAATAGGAAATGACTAATAGAGAGATGGCATTGGGATTAAGAAGGGCTGGAGAAGGCATCTTGTAGAAGGTAGAATTTTATTTGGGACTTAAAGGAAACCAGATAGGTCGGTAGTAGGAGCAGAAATGGTAGAGTGTGGCATGGGGTTGTTGTTGTTTATCCTTCATTTTCAAAGAAGACCAGTGACATAACAATGGGAGATATCTTGACTTTCTTGTGAATTAGATTTTAGTAAGGCAGAGTTGTGCAAAATAAGCTTCACTCTCTCTTTCAGAGTTATCAATATCCAATGGCAAGAGAAAAATCTAGACAATGGCAATGGCTTGGAATGCAGTAGAATGGTCTTGGTGATTTTTTTGCCTTACCAAGCCCTAAGCACTCCACAAGTTTTAGCTGCTTTCTTGGCCACTGGAACAAATTGTTCTTGTCTGCTCATTCTACTGGGAGAAGTTTTCACATGTTTGATGGAGACACCTTCAGGTCAACAACAGGTTTAATACCTATCAGCTACCCACAACCTGCTGTAGCCCATCTGCCAGGATTTTTACCAGTGTGGTTGATGCATGAAGTGCAACCATAGTGAATACCCAGAGCCAAGATATAGAGTGCTTTGTTCATGAAATAGCCAAGAGGCTTGTGCTACTGGAGTAAAGAGTATGCGTCTGACAGAAAAGTATAAAAATACTCTAGTGCTAGGGAAAGGTTGGTTTATGAAGAGTTTTGAATGCCAGGAGTCATTCTGGATGCCCCTGTAGCTATAGAGAGCCACTGGAGTTTACTGAGTAGGGTTTATTGAGCTGGTGATGACATGATCAGACCAGAGATTTAGGAAAATTACTTAAATAGCTGAATGGAGATGGATTGGAGAGGGGATAGATAAGGCAGGCCAACTCCCTGGCAGACTATTACAATTCTGCAGGCGATAAAGGCCTTCACTAGAGTGGGGGCAATGTCTGAGAGAAAGGGATGTATTTGAGAAACATTACAACAGAGAAATCAACAGGTGTTGGCAACAGCTTGGCTATGGAGAACAAGAGATAGTGAGGAATCCAGGATGACGCCTGGGTTGTAAGCCCGAAGGACTGGAAGGATGCTGTTGTCCTCTATAGTAATGGGAAAGTTAGGAGGGAAGGTGCATTTAGGGGATAATTAAGATGTTTAAGATGTCTATTGGAAATCCAGTTCGAGATGTCCGAAAGGCACTTGGAGGTTTCAGTTGGAGGTCAGCAGGATAAATGGAATGAGCAAGGTAAAAGGAACGATAGATTTGAGAATTATCAGTATAGAGGTAGTCATTAAACACATGGGTGCTGATGGCATCACTAAGTAAAGTAACATAGACAGAGAAGAAAAGAGGGCCCAAGACAGAACCTTGAGGGGCACCTATGGTTAGAGGCTTTGATCTGAATGAAGACCCTAAGAAAGGAATGATCAGATAGGTAGAAGGAAAACCAGGAGAGAATTATGCCCTGAATTAGAAATCTTTCATCTTATATTCAGGGAATGCATACTTACTGTTGGAATAATTCTGATGTAGCAGGCTGGCATTTTAAAGAACAAATTAATAAATTTGTTAGCTCCTTTGCCTCTAAGGGCTTTGACAAACACTAATGTCTTGACTAGGTCTCTGTCCCTCCAGAGAGCCAGTGAATCATAGTAGTAGGAAAATACTCTTTAAATACTGCTGATAGGCAAGGAAAGAAAGAATACTCTGGCAGGACACAAGAATATTAAGACTGATGAAAACCATGGGCAATTAAAATTGTTACAGTAGAATTTAGCTTCTCAAATTAGTGTTAAAGTCTTACATAGACAACTGTTTCTAGAAGGAGTGAGGGACAATCTTAACAAGAGGCAGAGTGGAAATACTTACCAGCATAAGGTGTCTGTGATTTCAAGATTAGATTCCCAGTTTCTACAGTTTGTAAAGACAATAAATGATATAATCAAGTTGCTTGCTTCAGTAGAATCATGGGTTTATGGGGATGGAGTGAGGAGTGGGTTCTTGAGAACAAATAGGTCAATCCTATCTCATTCAGTGTTCATTAATTCAGATTAATAGCAGTTTCACCCATCACAGAAGCAGGCAACTGATTGGGAAAACCCCTGCACATCTGAAAGTGAGTAAATAAATGACATTTAGTGTGTCCAAGCAGTGGACAAATGACAAAAAGAATACTTACTGTTACACACGGAAACTCTGATGGGATCAAAGTTTTTCATAATCTCCACCCCTACATTGGACCTTAAAAAGATAGGAACAAAAATTACCTAACTGGCAGCCAGGGTTTGAAAGAGGAAAAAAAGAGAGACAAAGCTGACTCCTCATTTACCCCAACAAGTCTGGGGTGTGGTTTGGGAAGTTGAAATCTCTGGAAATGGCAGCCACAGTCTTAAGTCATGTAGCAAATCTTTTTTGGACAGAAACAAGTATTGCCTGTACTATAGACTCAGATGCAAAGTGGCCTTAGGTCCATGTTCCTACATGATAAAACACCTTTATGAGAATGTATAAATATAACTTCATGGTCCTTAAGCATCCAAGCATATTGGTCCATGGAGGTGGGTGCCAGAAAAATTTATTTACCTGATAAAGAGGCTCTTCTCTAGGTTGCTGAGATAAGAAATTGCTTTATTCTTAGATTTCAGCTGGGCCAGTGCTTCACAGGACACATGTGGAGGTTTCACACAGTAAAAGGCTTCTTTATCTCGAGGGTCCAGGTATGGGCACAGTTCGGCACTTGTGTTTAGAAACAAGCCACATTCAGAAGAGACCCAAGATTTGCCATTAGTAAATTGGCCTGTGAAAATTACTTTATCATAGCTTCTATTCCTTGCTCTCCAGAGGGCAGATACTCCTTCACTGGGGTGGATGAGCAAAAGAGACAAAGTCACTCTACCTTCCCAGAATAAAATGAACCTGACAAGGTAGGTGCCATTGTTGAAGTCTGTCACTGTTCCTGAAGCTCCTGCCTTCAGATCTGGAGAAGAAATCCTGGCCCTTAAGAAGTCTCCTCCATATTTTTTCCTTTGCCCTAAGTAGTCTCTCGCCACTAGAAGAATATCTAGCTGATCTCCTCTGCAGTAGGTACCCTTAGGATTAAATATGGTGGCCACACTGTGGGCTGCACTTGTGGTGGTATTGACATTGGAGAATGACCTGTTTGGGATGAGTTGGTCCAGATAACTCTTGATTTTATTTATTTCCATATCAGTATTTGATTGATTGATTGGTGAGTTAGGACACAAAGGTTTCCAGGAAAACCCAGAGATGGGAAGGTCCAGTGTAGTCAAAAACTGAAATAATAAGAAACATGACATATTATGTGCAGAACACATAATTTTTCCTATTTTAGTATCTTTAATTATTGGTGATTTGCATCTTTGTACACATAACCTGCTGCTGCTTGTCTATTATACCACATAGCAAGACAGACAGACATCAGGACAAATAGGAAAGCTGGTAAGAGAAGACAAGAGAAGAGAAGGAAAGAGAGGACAGGGGAGAGCATAAGAAAAAAATATAAGAAAAGAGAGCCAAAGACAGAAACCTAGAAGAAGACTCATGGTCAGGGGATTGGATATGAATAATGATCCATCTAAGGAACTGAGAAAAGATAATCAAACAAGTTGAAGGAGAACCAAGTAAAAAAAAACAACACTATGAAAAAATCAAGGAATAGAGAGTATATTCAGGAATGTTAAAAGGTAGAAGAAGATCAGGAAGGATGAGGATTAAGAAAAGGCCATGCAGTTCAGCAGATGCTGGACAACCTTGGAGACAGCAACTTCAGCTGACACTTGGAATGAGAATGCAGTGTCAGAGGCTGAGAAATATTTGTAGGGAGGAAAGTCAAGACAAGAGGTAGATGGCTTTTTTTAGGAATTAGGTGGCATAGCAGTGGAGAGATATGGGATAATACTTTGAAAGTGTGAGAGTTGGTGAAAGTTCAGTGATGAGAAAGATTTAGACATGTTCCTAGGTAGCAGGGAAGAAGCTAGCTCATTAGGAGATGTTTAAGATGAGTGGATGTGTATTGGCTATGGGATGGGGGAGTCTTCAGTCTTTGGAATGGGATGAGAAAACATTCTATTGAGAGTGTTAATAAAGAGTGACAGTACCTCAGATCATATTTTTGCCAAGATCATCAAATAAATCAGTGAGAATTTACTAAGTTCTTCTGAGGGCTATGTTCTAGGCATTGTACCTAAGCCTTGGAAGTACACAGAAAAATATAGTCCCTTCTTTCAAAGAGCTTACATTTGAATGGTGAAGACAATGTATTAAAATCAATACATATGAGATAAATTCAGAATAGATGGAAGACAGCTTTAAAAGGGACCACACTAGTGGCTTTGGGTGCAGAGGGAGGCCCTTCTGGAAGTGGTAGCATATGAATTCTTTATTTTTAAAGCAATTTTATTTTATTTTCAATTCTGTGCTTTCCCTCTTACTTCATTTTCTCTTTCTGTTGAGAAAGCAAGAAAGACAAAACTCTTGTTACAAACATATATAGTCAAGCAAAATAAATTCCCGCATTGATCATGTCTTCCACCCCTCCTCTCCCCCCCCCCCAAATGCCTTACTTAGTCTATCAGCTTTCTGAGTTCTCGTGTTGATCAGAGTTTCTAAGTCTTTGAAAAATACTTGTATTTGTAATGTTGTTATTATATAAATTGATTTATTGATTCTGTTGAGTTTAAAGGAAACCAGGAAATCTAAGAATCAGAGATTGGGAAGGACAGAGGAAAATATGCATTGTAAAAAGGGAGATAAAGCACTGAGTAAGAGGAATAACAAATAGGCCCTCATATGACATTGGTGATTAAGGATGAACAAAAGTTGTATCTGATAACAGTTAAATGTGACTCCCATGTGTTGCTTACTCCCTCATGAAGTCTCATTTTAGATTCCTAAAGAGAAATAGGCATGAATAGTGAAGGTCTGAACACCAATAGCAAACCTAGCTTTTATTCCCCAAATGCTGGATACTACACCAGCCTAAGGATAAAAAGATCTTTGTGACTTGAGGGCTTTTTCTCTCTTTCCCCTATTTTTTGACTTAGGTTTTTCATGTAGTTAATTTTCTTCTGTGCTGCTATCCTAGAGACACTTCCTTATTCTAAATCTATCTATCTATCTATCTATCTATCTATCTATCTATCTATCCCTCTATCTATGATCTAGCGATCCCTCCATCTATTTATTTTCATCTATCTGTCTATCTTTTTAATCTATTTATCATTTAAAAATCACCAATAAACAACTTGGACTTAGTAAGAGTCAAATCAGGGAGTGGTTAACATCTACTGAGGTTATGTGTGTGTGTGTGTGTGTGTGTGAAAGAGAGAGAGAGAGAGAGAGAGAGAGAGAGAGAGAGAGAGAGAGAGAGAGAGAGAGAGATGGATAGATAGGCAGACAGACAGAGACACAAAGACATAGAGAAACAAATACAGATAGAGATAGAGGTAGAGAGGCAAAGAGAGAAAGATATGCTGAAGGAGATAGGAAAGAATGAGATCAAGGTTATAAGCAGAAAGAATGTCTTTGGCAAGTAGATGAACTACCATTTCTTCAAAAAGTAGAGGGTGGGGGGCAGCTGGGTAACTCAGTGGATTGAGAGTCAGGCCTAGAGACGGGAGGTCCTAGGTTCAAATCTGGCCTCAGACACTTCTCAGCTATGTGACCCCGGGCAAGTCACTTGACCCCCATTGCCTACCCTTACCACTCTTCTGCCTAGGAGCCAATACACAGAAGTTAAGGGTTTAAAAAACAAAAATAAAAATAAAAAATAAAAAAAGTAGAGGGTGCTGAAGAGTGACTTGGAGATATAGAATAGGGTGGAAGATGGAACTCATGAAGAATGACATTGATTTTCTCAATAAAGTAGAAGACAAGGTCCTTAAGCAGAGAGGAAAGGGGGAGGAGATAATATAAGAGGTTTTGAGAAATCAAAAGGCCGGTATTCTGGTTCTAGCTCTTTCTCTTAGTTGCAAACCCTTAACATATTATTCAATATCTTTGGAAATTTATTTCCCTACTTGTAAAAAGAAGGTTATTGTGAGTTTCTAAAACTATAAAATCACTGATCCCATTATTCTTTGTAGTCATTCTCTGTGCATTTTCCATGAGCCCCTAATCCCAAGGCCTTCTGGAAAGAAGAAACCTACTATTTGTCATTCCATCCAGCTTCACAAATTGTGTGGACAGATGTTTATTAATCTCAACCTAAATCTCCTTTATTAGCAGAACAACTTAAAAAAAAGCGCCATAAAAACTTGAAAGTATTGCCATTGTCACCATTTTTGTTACTTTCTTATGCCTATAGGCAGCCCTTTGGACTCTCCATGGCCAGGTATGAGTTAGGTATTTTTTTTTTCTCTCCTGGAAATCAATTTAGAACTTGAGATACTTTGCCTTGAAGGAAGGTCCTGGCTCTTGAAATTCAAATTGGACTTGAGGTGTTTGAAAAAATAAGCCCAGAAATAAGGTTTAATTTCAGGCTCTAGATAAACTATAAAGATAGTAGTCCTTGTTAATTTTTTTTAAGGAAATCCTCAAGTCATTTAGTAATGATAGATAAATATACCACTGACACTCCTCAATGTAATCCATGTATCATTTATGTTTTTTGGCTTAGAATATGCTATTGAGAAATAAAACATAATTTACCTTTGAGAAATTTTTAGAAGCCATAAAAATGATTGATAGAGTTAATATAGATATCATCAATATCATCATTGCCAGTAGTTTCCATGCAGTCAAGTTTGAAGTTCTATTAAACAGCCTATGAGAGATAAACATAAAAAATACACAGAATAATAAAAGGGTATTCCTTAATGCTCAGTTACTATCATTTTTAACAGTGCTCTAATTCTTAGAACCTTATTCTTTGCTTGTTTTATGTTCTTCTAGCTTCCCTTTTTGATCTTTAAAGTGTATTACTCGTACTTTACATGGGGAAAAGACACTAAAAATAAAGGAGCTGTTTATGTCTTTACAAATTCCCCACCACTAATTATAACAGACATTACTTCTTGGCCCCTCTTTAAGGTCACTAAGGATTTAGTTGTCACAAAAGATTTTCTGGATAAATTAACAAAAAATATTATTGCTTGAATCTTTTAATTAAACCAGGTGGGTATTTAAAAAAATATTTTTTTTTCTATCTCTCTTTTCTTCTTGGGCCAATCCCTTACTCCAATCCCCTTTTTATAAAGAAAAAGAATCAAAGAATGTTAGAAGTTGACATCCAGTAATCTGAAAAAAAAAAAACACACACTAAAAAACCTCACAAGGGGGAAACTCACTACACACAAATTATAACAAGCTCATTCTGAAGTTTTTACTTACATCGAACAGAAGTCTGCCCTTTTGCCACTTTCACTCTTGACTTCCAGATATGCTCCTTAAGGCCAACAGCAAATATTATCACTCTTCTTCATGGAAACCTTTCAAACACTAAAAATGATTTGTCCTCAATATCCTGGTTCTAGGATCCACCCTCATTTGCTCCATTTCCTGATTTACTCTGACTTCCTTGTTAATGTTTTTTTTTTCATTTATTTTAACATAATAAAAACCTCCTTGTTACCTCCCTTCCTCTCTCTCTCTCTGTAATTCTCTCTCTCTTTCCCCTCCCTCTCTCAATTTCAAGGTAGGAAAGAACTGTGACTCTATTTGTGGATGAAATTATTTTCAGTTAGTTCCATCTTTTTTAAACTTTATCCTCCAACCATTGGGAGTAAGGCGGTCCACAAGGAAAGAAATCCAGTTCGGAAGTCCTTTTGACTTCTTATTAACTATGTTTATTTGATGGATTGTTTTCTTGTTAATTCTTAGGACAAAGGCTATGAACTAGTTGAACTATGCCTCAAAAACTATAAGCTTTGATCTATAAGTCAATTCCTATATCCTGTTGGATATCCTTTGTAGTGCAGAGAGAGGGGGTCATGACAGTTTTTTCCAAGCCTTGGCTGAGTTCTGAAATCAGTTAGGAGTTTAGAATCTTGAGGGAGAGAGGTGAGTTGGTTTGGGAATCTCGTGGAGAGAGGGTCAGACCAGTTGAGCTGCTTCCTTGCCTATCTGAAGAATTGAAAATTTAGCCTAGCTTTGGAATATTTATTTAAGAATTGTTAGTTTAGATAAAGCCTTTGTATCTTCATACCCTACCTTATTTCCTACCTTCCTTCCCTTACCTTAAATGTCTGTGGAGTGAATAAGGAGAGTAAATTAGAGAGCAGTTCAAATCTGTGAGGGGTTTAACTATAATTTGACAGTTTCTTATCTAAAGCAATTGGTTAGTCATCATTTTATTCCCTTTAGATTCAAAGATCACCTTGAGAGCTGAGTTAAGGCAGGACCTTGCTCAAACCCCGTCTCTGCCTCCCTTCCCCCAACTGAGGTTTTTTAAACAACTGTTAGGGCTTTCTCAATCCACTTCTCCTGACAAATCAACCTTATAAGACAATAAACCCTTTTGTGTTTCAACAGACCTGTTAGTTAATTTGTCAGTTAATTAGTAAGAGAGGGAAGAAGAGGGAAAGAACCAACATACTCTGGGCTTGAAGGGAAGCCAGGGTATCCATCTTGAAGGAAGGTGTAACTTCAAAACAAGTCCCTTCCTGTGAAATTAACTAAAGCGTGTAGTTAATTTCAGTTCAGTCTATTTCCCTCAGTTTGTCTTTAAGTCTAAGTCCTAGTCTATAAGTCCTGCTGTCCTTTCCTGTTTATATTAATTCCTCCTCTCCCTGAAAATCTTTGTTATCTTTAGTGCTATACTCCCTGACTTCAGCCCATATTATATCCTGAATCTCCCTATTCTAGCCTACCTGTAACCCATATTACTTACCTAGCAAGTCCCTGACAACCTCCCTTCAAAATTCTCTTTTACCACACACCTTTCCTCAAATTCTCCCCATTACACCTAAGACACCTAGTTCATCTTTTGCTTGAGTCAGCTATTATCTTTTCTTTTACATTTTTATTTATTTTACTAAATCTTTTCCAATTATATGCAAAATTTTTTAACATTAAAAAAATTGAGTTCCAAATTCCCACTCTCTCTCACCCCTCCTATGCCCTTTGAAAGAGGCAAGCAATATGAAATTGATTATACATGTGAAATCATACAAAATATATTTCCATGTTAGCCATTTTGAAAAATAAAACGCATGTATACACAAACAAAAATGCTTCAGTCTGTACTCAGAATTCATCAGTTCTTTTGTTAGTAGTGGATGGAATTTTTCATAGTGAGCCCTTTGGAATTCTCTTTGATCATTGTCTTGATCAACGTAGCCAAGTCTTTCATGATTGAGCATCCTAACAATATTGTTATTACTGTGTCCAATATTCTCCTGGTTCTTCTCACTTCGCTTTGTGTTAGGTTATATAAGTCTTTATAGGTTTTTCTGAACGCATCCCCCTTATCATTTTTAATAGTACAGGAATATTCTATCACAGTCATCTACTACAACTCATTTAGCCATTCCCCATTCAATGGGCATCCCATCAATTTCCAAGTCTTAGCTACCACATAAAAAAGGATACAAATATTTTTGTACATGTAAACCCTTTTCCCCTATTTTTGATCTCTTTGGGACACAGACTTCTTAGAGGTAATGTTGGACTGAAGTTTTATAGCTTTTTGGGCATAGTTTCAAATTGTTCTCTGGAATGATTGGGCTAGTCCACAACTCCACAACTCCACCAACAGTGTATTAGTGTCCTAATTTTTCCACATCCCTTCTAGGGTTTTTCCTTTTCCTTTTCCATAAATGTTAGCCAGTCAGATAGATATGAGGTGGTACCTCTGAGTTCTTTTAATTTTCATTTTTCTAATCAATAATGATTTGAAACAATTTGGTTTCATCTTTTGAAAACTGCTTGCTCATATCCTTTATCAATTGGAGTATGGCTCTCATTTTTGTAAGTTTGTCTAAGTTCTCTATGTTTTTGAGAAGTGAGACTTTTATGAGATAAATTTGTTGTAAATATGTCTTCCCAGTTTCCTATTTTCCTTCTAATTTTTGCTTCATTAGTTTTGTTTGTGCAAACATTTGAGTTTCATGTAATCAAAATTATCAATTTTTCTTCCTGTTTGCCTCTGTTTGGTCATCTCTTCCCTTAGCCATAAATCTGACAGGTACATTTCCCCATGCTTCCTTAATTTACTTATGACATTATTCTTTATATCTGCATCATGTATTCATTTTGACCTTTATCGGTATGTGCTATGAGATATTGATCTATGCCTGGTTTCTTCCAAATGACTTTTCAGTTTTTCCAGGAATTTTTGTCAAATAGTAAGTTCTTTTTTCAAAAGCTTGGATCTTTGGGGTCATGAAACACTAGATTACTTTGGTCATTTACTACTGTGTATATGTACCTGATCTATTCTACCGAGCCATCATTCTATTTCTTAGCCAATATTGTGTTTGTAAGGTTCTTATGCTCCAATGGATTTTTTGTGGAGATGTCACAAATAGCTGAAAAAACGGTATACTCCTTTCTTCTTTTTTTTTTTTAAATTTTTTTAAGCCCTTAACTTCTGTGTATTGGCTCCTAGGTGGAAGAGTAGTAAGGGTGGGCAATGGGGGTCAAGTGACTTGCCCAGGGTCACATAGCTGGGAAGTGTCTGAGGCTGGATTTGAACCTAGGACCTCCTGTCTCTAGGCCTGGCTCTCAATCCCCTGAGCTACCCAGCTGCCCCTATACTCCTTTCTATATCCATTTACTTTTCTCCAGGGAGTTATCATATCTAACTTTTCTAAGATTGTACTCATCTCCTTAATTTGTTTCTTATTTATTTTATGCTTAAATTTATCTAGCACTAAGATAGGAGAGTCTAAGATGGGAGAGTCTTCTACTTGTATAGTTCATTATTTCCTCCTGTAGTTCATTTAAATTTTCCTTTAAGAATCTGAATGTTAAGATATTTGGTACTGTTATAATCATAGTCTGGGATGAGATGGATTCTACCTTGACTGACAGGGATGGCAGTTGAGAGATTTGGAATGTTCCCAGGTGCTGTGAGCCAGAGGCAAACATCAGTTAGCCCCACCCTATATATACCCCCTGACAGCTACAGGGGAGGGAATCTCTGGACTCTGGGGCTCAGAACTGGAGATCACAGATCTCTGGGTTGAGACTTGAGCAAGCCTCTGTGGATCAATCTGGGCAGAGGGTGGCTGAAGGATGGGTGAAGGTGGCTGAAGGGTGGTTGAAGAAGAAGAGGGTAGGAAAAGCCTGAATCTATTTCCTTGATAGACTGTGAGAGCTAGTGATCCATCAAAACTATTGGTGAGAGAGTTGAGAGAATAGAGACCATCAATATTTATCTGCAGCAATAGCCTTCCCTATTCTCTGGCTGGGCTGTGGCTAGGTCTGGCCAGAAAGAGAGGGTGGGTAAAGATCCCAAGCCTCCACCAGCTTAGTAGCCTCCAGTCCTGATTATTAGATAATCTAGCATTAGGGTTTCCAATCCCTGATCCTTGACCTTGTTATCCTTTCCCTATCTATAGATAAACCAGTGTTTAATAACAAGTACCTTCCTGAGTGGTCTTTCTATCACAGCCCTTGGAAAGGGAGTTCAAATATGCAGTCATATCCTGATCATTGTCCAAAGCTAATCAATAGCCCATTACCATCTATCCAACCTCAGGTTGGGCCTGGATAGGTTAATCATCCATCTAACCTCTCAAGGGTCCTTACTTGAGCAGCTGTTAAATGAATTATTGACAGGTTATCAGCCAAACCTGTCAGGGAGAAGGGGATAATTTATAGCAGCAGACAGTGTGAGAGGAGTAGGTGTTCCTCCCCACCAACTACAGTTGGGAGATCATAGACAGATACACATCATCATTATCATTATACATATACTTCTACCACCCACACATTTCATTAACAGTTTACATGTGTTTATTATTGATATTTCTTCACTGTCTATGCTGATCTTTAGCAAGATGTAGTTTACTGTTTATCTTTTTTAATTAAATCTATTTTTGCATTTGCTTTGTCTGAGATCACGATTGCTATCCTTGTCTTTTTAACTTCAAATATAATAACAAATTCCTATCCCAACACCTTATTTTAACTCTGGGTATGACTCTCTGTTTCAAGTGTGTTTCTTGTAATGAACATATATTTGGATTCTTGCTTCTAATTAATTCTGCTATTGCTTCCATTTTATAGGTGAGTTCATCTTAGTCACATTCAGTTATGACAACTATGTATTTCCTTTTAACCTGTTTTCTTCTGATTTATCCATCTTTCTGTTTTCATTCTATCCCTTCTCTAAAGTCTGTTTTGCTTCTGACTCCTGCCCTCTTTTATCTGTCTTCCCTTTTATTACTCACTCCTTTTCTTATACTGTAAGATTTAAATTAATATCAATAGCTCCAAGTATTAATTTTATAAACTTTATTAATAATCATTTGAAGTAGAAGAAATAAAAAAGAAATTATCATATATCAACATGTATGCACCAAATGGTATAGCATCCAAATTCATAAAGGAGAAACTGGAGAGCTCAAGAAGGAAATAGATAGTAAAACAATACTAGTGGGAGATTTAAGTATTCCTCTTTCAAATCTAGATAAATCAAACCAAAAAACAAACATGAAAGAGATAAGAGAGGTGAATGAAATCCTAGAAAAATTAGACTTAATAGATATGTGGAGAAAAATAAATAGGGACAAAAAGGAATACACTTTCTTTTCAGTTGCACATGGTACATTCACAAAGATTGATCATGTAAAAGGTCATAGAAACATTGCAAACAAATGCAAAAGTGAATAAATAATAAATGTAACCTTCTCAGATCATAATGCAATAAAAATAATAATTAGTAAGGGCACCTGGACAGGCAAATTAAAAACTAATTGGAAATTAAATAATATGATTTTCCAAAACCAGTTAGTTTTGGTAAAGACATATGGTAAAGAACGCTACCCACATTCAGAGAAAGAACTGCAGGAGTGGGAACACAGAAGAAAAACAACTGCTTGAACACATGGGTTAATGCACACATGGTTGGGGATGTAGACCCTAAATGACCACGCCAATACAACTATCAAAAATATGTAAATAAGTCTTGATTGATCACACATGTTAAAACCAGTGGAAATGTGCATTGGATATGGGGGAGGTGGTGAAAAGGAAAGTAAAAACAAGAATTATGTAACCATGGAAAATTTTTCTAAAAAAATAAAATATTTAAATTAAAAAAATTAATTTAATGTAATCAAAATTATTCATTTTACATTTTGTAAATTTTTTCTAACTCTTGCTTGGTCTTAAAATCTTTCCTTTCCCAAAGATCTGACAAACGTACCATTCTGTATTCATGTAATTTACTTAGAGTTTCCTTCTTTAAATTAAAGGCATTCACCCATTCTGAATTTATCTTGGTGTAGGGTATGAGATGTTGATCTAAATCAAATCTGTCATATTGTTTTCCAATTTTCCCAGCAGTTTTTGTCCCCAAAATAATGGATTTTTGTCCCCAAAACTGGGCTCTAGGGTTTATCATAGACTGTCTTGCTGAGGTCACTTATCCCAAGTCTATTCCACTGATCCTCTCTTCTGTCTCTTAGCCAGTACCATATTGTTTTGATGACCACTGCATTATAGTACAGTTTAAGATTTGTACTGTTAGGCAACCTTCCTTCACATATTTTTCCCTTATTTTCCATGATATTCTTGATCTTTTTTTCTTCCAAATAAACTTTGCTATAGTTTTTTTAAACATTTATTAATATTCATTTTTAACATGGTTACATGCTTCATGCCCCTACTTTCCCCTTGACCCCCCCCTCCCCCTGCTCTCCCTCCCACACATAACCGACGCTTATTTCCACTGGTTGTAACATGTGTCCTTGTTCAAGACCTATTTCCAAATTGTTGTTAGTTGCATTGGTGTGGTAGTTTCGAGTCCACATCCCCAATCATATCCTCCTCAGCCCATGTGTTCAAGCATTTGTTTTTCTTATATGTTTCCTCTCCTGCAGTTCTTCCTCTGAATGTGGGTAGCATTCTTTACCATACATCCCTCAGAGCTGTCTTGTGTCATTGCTTTCTGCTGGTACAGAAGTCCATTGCATTTGAATTTTACCATAGTATATCAGTCTCTCTGTGTAGTGTTCTTCTGGCTCTGCTCCTTTCGCTCTGCATCAGTTCCTGGAGGTCTTTCCAGTTCACCCGGAACTCCTCTAGTTTATTATTCCTTTTAGCACAAAAGTATTCCATCACCAGCATATACCTCAATTTGTTCAGCCATTCCCCAATTGAAGGACATACCCTCCTTTTCCAGTTCTTTGCCACCACAAAAAGCACAGCTATAAATATTTTCATACAAGTCTGTTTATCTATGATCTCTTTGGGGTACAAACCCAACAATGGTATGGCTGGATCAAAGGGCAGTCATTCTTTTATAACCCTTTGAGCATGATTCCAAATTGCCAGCCAGAATGGTTGTATCAGTTCACAACTCCACCAGCAATGCATTAATGTCCCAATTTTGCCACATCCCCTCCAGCATTCATTACTCTCCCCTTCTTTCATTTTAGCCATTCTACTAGGTGTGAGGTGATACCTCAGAGTTGTTTTGATTTGCATTTCTCTAACTATTAGAGATTTAGAACACTTTCTCATGTGCTTATTGATACTTTTGATTTCTTTACCTGAAAATTGCTTATTCATGTCTCTTGCCCATTTATCAATTGGGGAATGGCTTGATTTTTTATACAATTGATTTAACTCCTTGTATATTTGAATAATTAGACCCCTGTCAGAGGTTTTCGTTATAAAGATTTTTTCCCAATTTGTTGTTTCCCTTCTGATTTTGACTACATTGTTTTTGTTTGTACAAAAGCTTTTTAGCTTAATATAATCAAAACCATTTAATTTACATTTTATAATTTTCTCTAACTCTCTTGCTTGGTTTTAAAATATTTCCTTTCCCAGAGATTTGTGTTTACTAAACTTATTTATAGTTTCCGTCTTTATATTCAAGTTATTCACCCATTCTGAATTTATCTTGGTGTAGGGTGTGAGATGTTGATCTAAGCCTAATCTTTCCCTTATTGTTTTCCAAATTTCCCAGCAGTTTTTGTCAAATAGTGGATTCATGTCCCAAAAGTTGGGCTCTTTGGGTTTATCATACACTATCTTGCTGATGTCATTAACCCCAAGTCTATTCCACTGATCCTCCCTTCTATCTCTTAGCCAGTACCATATTGTTTTGATTACTGCTGCTTTATAGTATAGTTTAATATCTGGTACTGCTAGGCCCCCTTCCTTCATATTTTTTTTTTCATTTTTTCCCTTTATATTCTTGATCTTTTGTTATCCCAAATGAAATTAGTTATAGTTTTTTCTAATTCAGTAAATAAGTTTTTTGGTAATTTGATAGGTATGGCGCTAAATAGGTAAATTAATTTGGGTAGAATGTTCATTTTTATTATGTAAGCTCGTCCTACCCATGAGCAATTAATGGCTTTCCAATTGTTGAGATCCAGTTTTATTTGTTTGGAAAGTGTTTTGTAGTTGTTTTCATATAATTGCTGTGTTTGTTTTGTTAGATAGATTCCCAAGTATTTTATGTTGTCTAGGGTGATTTTAAATGGTGTTTCTCTTTCTACCTCTTGCTGCTCTAATATGTTGGAAATATATAGAAATGCTGATGATTTATGTGCATTTATTTTGTATCCTGCAACTTTGCTAAAGTTGTTGATTATTTCTACAAGCTTCTTAGTTGATTCTCTAGGATTTTTTAAGTAGACCATAATATCATCTGCAAAGAGTGAAAGCTTGGTCTCCTCATTGCCTATTTTGATACCTTCAATTTCTTTTTCTTCTCTAATTGCTACTGCTAGTGTTTCTAGTACTATGTTGAATAATAGAGGTGATAATGGACATCCTTGTTTCACTCCTGATCTTATTGGGAAGGCTTCTAATTTATCCCCATTGCATATAATGCTTGTTGATGTAGGTATATACTGTTTATTATTTTTAGGAAGGGTCCTTCTATTCCTATACTTTTCAGGGTTTTCAATAGGAATGGATGCTGTATTTTGTCAAAGGCTTTTTCAGCATCTATTGAGATAATCATGTGATTTTTGTTTGTTAGACTGTTGATATGGTCAATTATGTGGATGGTTTTCCTAATGTTGAACCATCCTTGCATTCCTGGTAGAAATCCCACCTAATCATGGTGGATGATCTTCTTAATTACTTGCTGGAGTCTCTTTGCTAATATTCTATTTAAGATTTTTTGCATCTATGTTCATTAGGGAGATTGGTCTATAGTTATCTTTCTCTGGTTTTGGTCTACCTGGCTTTGGAATCAGTACCATATTTGTGTCATAAAAGGAATTTGGTAGGACTGCTTCTTTGCTTATCATATCAAATAATTTGTATAGTATTGGGGTTAGTTGCTCTTTGAATGTCTGATAGAATTCACTTGTGAATCCATCAGGTCCTGGTGATTTTTTCTTAGGGAGTTCTTTGATGGCTTATTCAATTTTTATTTCTGATATGGGATTATTTAGGTATTCTATTTCTTCTGCTGTTAATCTAGGCAATTTATATTTTTGTAAATATTCATCCATATCTCCTAAATTGTTATATTTGTTGCCATATAATTGGGCGAAATAGTTCTTAATGATTGCCTTAATTTCCCCTTCATTAGAGGTGAGGTCTCCCTTTTCATCTTTATTACTGTCAATTTGGTTTTCTTTTTTCCTTTTTCTTATTAGATTGACCAGTACTTTGTCTATTTTATCTGTTTTTTCAAAATACCAGCTTCTAGTCTTATTTATTAATTCAATAGTTCTTTTACTTTTGATTTTATTAATTTCTCCATTGATTTTTAGTATTTCTAATTTAGTTTTCATCTGAGGGTTTTTAATTTCCTCACTTTCTAATTTTTTGAGTTGTATGCCCAATTCATTAATCTCTGCCCTCCTTAATTTGTTAATATATGCACTCAAGGATATAAATTTCCCCCGAGTACTGCCTTGGCTGCATCCCACAGAGTTTGGTAGGATGTCTCATCATTGTCATTCTCTTCAATTAATTTGTTGATTGTTTCTATGATTTCTTCTTTGACAAATTGGTTTTGGAGAATCATATTGTTTAATTTCCAATTGGTTTTTGATTTTCCAGTCCAGGTGCCCTTACTAATTATTATTTTTATTGCTTTATGAGCTGAGAAGGTTACATTTATTATATCTGCTCTTTTGCATTTGTTTGCAATGATTCTATGCTCTATTACATGGTCAATCTTTGTGAATGTATCGTGTGAAGCTGAAAAGAAGGTGTATTCCTTTTTGTCCCTATTTATTTTTCTCCATATATGTATTAAATCTAATTTTTCTAGAACTTCATTCACCTCTTTTACCTCTTTCTTATTTATTTTTTGGTTTCATTTATCTAAACTGAAAGAGGAATATTTAGATCTCCCACTAGTATGGTTTTACTATCTATTTCCTTCTTGCACTTTGCCAGTTTCTCCTTTATGAATTTGGATGCTATACCACCTGGTGCATATATATTGAACAGTGTTATTTACTCTTTGTTTATACTGCCTTTAATCAGGATGTAATGACCTTCCCTGTCTTTTTTAATCATATCTATTTTTACTTTGGCTTTGTCAGAAATCATAATAGCCACTCCTGCCTTCTTTTTCTCATTTGATGCCCTGAAGATTTTGCTCAATCCCTTAACCTTAAACTTGTGAATGTCTACCCACCTCATTTGTGTTTCTTGTAAACAACATAAGGTAGGATTTTGGTTTCTGATCCAGTCTGCTATTTGCTTCCATTTTATGAGTGAGTTCATCTCATTCACATTCAGAGTTACAATTATCAGTTGTGCATTCACTGACATTTTTGTATCCTCCCCTACACCCACCCCTTCTTCTTACACTATTTTCTTTTAAACCAATGGTTTGCTTTGAGCTGGTATCCCTTATCCCCTCCCTTGATTGACTTCCCTTTCTGCCCCCTCCCTTGTTATTCCCCTCTTTTTGTTTTTAAAGGACTAATGAATTCCCTCCCCCGTCTTCTCCCCTTCCTTTTTTGACCTCCCCACTCCCCTGCTCCCTTTGGTTTATCCCTTCTGTCTTTCTAAGTAGGGTTAGATAGAGTTTTTTATCCCAATGGATAATAAAGCTACTCTTCCCTCTCTGGGTTAATTATACTGAGAGTAAGGTTTGATTATTATCACTTAATGCTCTCTTCCTCTCCTTCTTATAATAGTATTTATCCCCTCCCCTTTCCATGCCCTCTTTTTGTGTAATAGAATATCCTATTTTTCTTATTTACTTAGATTTCTCTTGGTGTCCCCTACTATTGCTCCCCCCTCTTTCCAAAACCCCCATGTCATCTTAGACCATTTAGTATCCTATCCTCTCTCTATGAATTATTCTTCTGGTTGCTATAATAGTGAATATTATAATAGTGAATAGAGTTCACTACAGAGAATTATACATAGCATTTCTCCACATAGTAATACATATAATTAGATCTTATTTAAGTCATTAAAGAGTCAAATTTAAAAAATTATGAGTTTTCTTTCTTTTCCCTCTGTTTCTTATTTACCTTTTCATGTTTCTCTTGATTTTTGTGGTTGGATATCAAACTTTCCATTGATTCCTGGTCTCTTTTGTGCAAAAACTTGGAAATCTTCAATTTTGTTGAATGCCCATACTTTCCCCTGGAAGTATATAGTCAGTTTCTATGGGTAGTTGATCTGTGGCTGAAGGCCCAACTCTCTTTCCTTTCTGAATATCGTATTCCACGCCTTGCGGTCTTTTAGCGTGGAGGCTACCAGATCCTGTGTGATCCTGATTGGTGTTCCTTTATATCTGAATTGTCTCTTTCTGGCTTCTTGTAAGATTTTTTCTTTTACTTGAAAGCTCTTGAATTTGGCTATTATATTCCTGGGTGTTGACTTTTCTGGGTCCAATGTAGAGGGTGATCTATGGATCCTTTCAATGTCTATATTGCCCTCTTGTTGTAGGACTTCAGGGCAATTTTGCTGAATAATTTCTTTAAGTATGGAGTCCAAGTTTCTATTAATTTCTGCTTTTTCTGGAAGAGCAATGATTCTCAAATTGTTTCTTCTAGACCTTTTTTCTTGGTCTGTCACTTTCTCATTGAGATATTTCATGTTTCCTTCTATTTTATCAGTCTTTTGACTTTGTTGTATTTGTTCTTGTTGTCTTGAGAGATCATTGGCTTCTAATTGCTCAATTCTAGCCTTTAGGGAATGGTTTTCCTTTTCAATCTGGTCATTTCTGGTCTTCAGTTGACTGTCCTCACTTTCCAATTGTGAAATTCTGCCTTTTAAACTGTTATTTTCTTGCCAGATCTCTTCCATCTTCTTCAACATCTCATTTTTGAACTCTTCAATAGCTTGTGACCAGTTTTCATTGTTTTGGGAAGGTTTGGATACTTGTTTGTCCTCCTCTGTTGTCTGGATTTTCTCTGTGTAAAAGTTGTCGAGTGTTCCAGAGTTTTTCTTGATAATCTTTTTCTTCTGGAGTTCTCGGCTTGCCATTGTTAGCCCCGCCCCTTTTCAGCTTTGTCTTCACACTCAGGGTCTGCCTGCGCTTTCTAAGCTCCCGAGGGCTCCAGTCTGCTTGTCCTCGGGGTCAAGCCTCCTGATTGTCCCTGGTCGGCTCCTCTACCCGAGGTTCCTTCAGCAGTCTCAGGGGCTGCTTCCAAAGCCTCTGTCCCGTCTGCACTGGGTCCCCACTCGAGGTCTAAACCTGAGCTCCAGATCTTTGTCCTCACCTAGGGCAATGTCTTCACCCACACAGACGCTCGGGAAAGTCCGTGTGCATTCTTTAGCCACTTGTGGTCCTACGTCTTGCAGCTCTCAGGTACAAGCCCTGGAGCTGCCAGTGATTTACTGGTTGCCTCAATCCTGCTTTCACTCTTGGGCATTGGCCTTGGCGCTGTGCATAGTGTGGGGGGTGGTTGAGGGGCTTCTTCCTCTCGCCTTTTAGTGAGAGCTGTTTCACCCCTTTATAGCATGGAAATGCCCTGATTCTGCGTACCTTCAATGCTGTGCCCTGTTGTAGGGTTCCTTCATTCATCTGGATTCGTTTTGATGTCCCCTTGAGGAGTCCTGTATGCTTCGGTTAGGAGAGATTGAGCAGCTGTTCCTTACTCTGCCGCCATCTTCTATAGTTTTTTATAATATAGTAAAAAAGTTTCTTCGTAGTTTGATAGGTATGGCATTAAATAGGTAGATTAATTTAGGTAGGATTGTCATTTTTATTATGTTATCTCATCCTATCCATGAACAATTAATGTTTTTACAATTGTTTAGATCTAGTTTTAATTGTTTGGAAAGTGTTTTGTAGTTGTGTTCTTTTAATTCCTGTGTATATCTTGGCAGATAGATTCCTAGGTATTTTATATTGTTTAGAGTAGTTTTAAATGGCATTTCTCTTTCTAATTCTTGCTGCTGAGATATGTTGGAAATATATAGAAATACTAATGATTTATGTGCATTTATTTTGCAATCTGCAACTTTGCTAAAGTTATTGATTATTTCCACTAACTTTTAGTTGATTTTCTAGGATTCCTTAAGTAGACCATCATATTATCTGCAAAGAGTGATAGCTTGATCTCCTCATTACCTATTTTAATATCTTCAATTTTTTTTTCTTCTCTAATTGCTACTGCTAGTGTTTCTAGTACAATTTGAAATAATAGAGGTGATAATGAGCATCTTTGTTTCACTTCTGATCTCATTGGGAAGGCTTCTAATTTATCCCCATTGCATATGATTCTTGCTGATGGTTTTAGATATATACTGTTTATTATTTTTAGGAAAGGTCCTTCTATTCCTATACTTTCTGGTGTTTTCAATAGGAATGTGTGTTGTATTTTGTCAAAGGCTTTTTTTTAGCATCTATTGAGATAATCATGTGATTTTTGTTTGTTAGCTTGTTGATATGGTCAATTATGGGGATATTTTTACTAATATTGAACCATCCTTGCATTCCTGGTATAAATCTCACCTGATCATAATGAATAACCCTTGTGATCACTTGCTGGGGTCTCTTTTCTAGTATTCTATTTAAAATTTTTGATTCTATGTTCATTAAGGAGATTGGTCTGTAGTTTTCATTCTTTGTTTTTGGTGTGCCTGGCTTTGGAATCAGTACCATATTAGTGTCATAAAAGGAATTTAGTAGAATTCCTTCTTTTCTTATTTTGTCAATAGTTTGTACATTATTGGGATTAGGTGTTTTGAATGTTTGATAGAATTCACTTGTTAATCCATCAGGTCCTGGGAATTTTTTCTTAGGGAGTTCTTTGATGGCTTGTTCAATTTCTTTTTCTGATATGGGATTATTTAAATATTATATTTCTTCTTCTGTTAGTCTAGGCAATTTATATTTTTGTAGATATTCACCTATATCACCTAGATTGCTATATTTTTGCCATATAATTGAGCAAAATATTTTTAATGATTGCTTTAATTTTCTCTTCATTAGAGGTGATGTCTCCCTTTTCATCTTTGATACTGTTAATTTGGTTTTCTTCTTTTCTTTTTTTTAACCTTTTTTTATTAGATTGACCATTACTTTGTCAATTTTATTTGTTTTTTCCAAAGTACCAGCTTCTAGTCTTATTTATTAAATCAATAGTTCTTTTAATTTAGATTTTATTAATTTCTCCTTTAATTTTTATGATCTCTAATTTAGTTTTCATCTGGGGATTTTTAGTTTGTTCATTTTCTAGTTTTTTGATTTGCATTCCCAATTCATTGATCTTTGCCCTCCCTCATTTGTTAGTATATGTACTCAAGGATATAAATTTGTCCCTGAGTACTGCTTTGGCTGTATTACACAGATTTTGATAGGATGTCTCATCAATGTCATTCTCTTCTATGAATTATTAATTATTTCCATGATTTGTTCTTTAACTAACCTATTTTGGAGAATCAGTTTATTTACTTTCCAATTAATTTTTGATTTACCTAGCATGTGCCCTTACTAATTACTATTTTTATCACATTATGATCTGAGAATTTATTATTTCTGCCCTTTTGCATTTGTTTGCCATGTTTCTATGCCCTAGTACATGGTCTATCTTTGTGAATGTACCATGTGCTGCTCAAAAGAAGGTACATTCCTTTTTGTCCCTATATCTTTTAACTCCAATTTTTCTAAGATTTTTTTCACACCTCTTACCTCTTTCTTATTTATTTTTTGGTTTGATTTATCTAGATCTGAAAGAGGAAGGTTTGAGTCTCCCACTATTATAGTTTTATTAACTATTTTCTCCTTAAGCTCCCCCAATTTCTCCTTTAGAAATTTGGATGCTATATCATTTGGTGCATACTTACTGAATACTGATATTTCCTCATTGCCTATAGTGCCTTTTATCTTGGTGTAATTACCTTCCCTATCTCTTTTAAACTAGATCTTTTTTTTTTACTTTGGATTTGTCAGATATCATGATTGTGACTCCTGCCTTCTTTTTCTCAGTTGAAGCCCAATAGATTTTCCTCCAGCCTTTTACCTTTACTTTGTGTGTGTCTACCTGCCTCATGTGTGTTTCTTGTAGACAGCATATGGTAGGATTTTTGTTTCTTATCTACTCTGCTATTTGCTTCCATTTTATGGGTGAGTTCATCTAGGAGTCCTAATGATAATAACCACTTTTAAGAGTTACCAATGTCATCTTTTCTCATAGGAATACAAATCATTTGAACACATTGGGTCCCTTAAAAAAAGTTTTGATTTTTTTGTTTTTTTTTTTCCCTCTTTTAATTGCCTTTTGGTGATTCTCTTGAGTTCTGTGTTTGGACATCAAATTTGCTGTTTAAGTGCCGTCTTTTCTTTATGAATCATGGTATGTCTTCAATTTTAATAAGTGACCATGTTTTCCCCTGTAAGAATATAGTCAGTTTTGTTGGGTAGTTGATTCTTCTTTGTAGACCTAGTTCCGTTGGTTTCTGAAATATCACATCCCATGACTTCCGGTCCTTCAGTGTAGATGCAACCATATCCTGTGTTATCCTAACTGTGGTTCCCTGGTATCTGAATTACTTCTTAGCAACTTATAATATTTTTTCCTTGGTCTGGTAGTTCTTGAATTTGGCTATAATATTCCTGGGTATTTTCAGTTGAGAATTATAGGTAGGAGGTCATCTGTGGATTCTTTCAATCTCCACTTTTCCCTCTTGTTCAAGAATGTCACAGTAGTTTTCTTGGATAATTTCCTATAGGATGACATCCAGGCTTTTCTTTTTGTGATGATGTTCTGATAGTCCAAATATTTCTTAAATTGTCTCTCCTGGATCTGTTTTCAAGATCTGAGGTTCTGTCAATGAGGAGTTTCATATTTTCCTCAAATTTTTTGTTGTTTTGATTTTGTTTCATAGATTCTTGTTTCATAGATTCTTGCTGATTTGTGAAGTCATTTGTTTCTAGTTGCTGAATTCTAATTTTTAAAGACTGAATTTCATCCCTGTTTTTTGGTCATTCTCCTTCTGGTCTGATTTTCTTTGTAGGTCATCTTTTACCTTCTTTGGCTCGTTTTCAAGCTGTCAAATTTGCTCCTCTGATTATTTTCTGGATCTGTGGGTTTGAGCTATTCTGGCATGAAGGGACTTTTCCTCTGCTATGCTGATTGATTAGGTTAAGCTAGCAATTTTAATGAGTTCTGAGGTAAGATCTTCCCCATTTGGCAACAGAAGTTTTTAGCTACTTTCAGTGTATTCTATGGAGGAGGGGTGTTTGAGCTTTCCTTCCCTCTGAAGACTTCTTATCTAATTTATAAGATTAAGCCAGGACAGAGTTGATTTCCTGGACCTGGATGGTCCCCGAGGCCAAAATCTCAAGAAAGGATGGGGGTGCCCTCAAGATGGAGTGCTTTGCCTGCAACTAGCCTGCCTTCTCTTTGCTCCTCCACCAGCTGTCTCCTTGCTGTCTATGATCAATGCCCTGAGCTTGGCACAGCTGTGCCAGCAAGACACCCCTTTGGACTAGCACCCTTGCCCATAAGAAATTCCAGGGTCTGCTGGAGACTCAGAATATTAGGTGTGAGAGGGGACCTGGGATCTTCCTTCTTCCTTTCCCCTTGAACCCAGCAGTTCAAGAATTCAGGCTTTTTTTTCACTTACCTTTTAAGTTGGGTTCAGCAGAAGGATCCCCCAGCTCTGTTCTGTTGTTAGAACTGGTTTTCTGTTCCCTCAAAGCACTCTGTCCTTGATCAGTGTTGAAGGCTTTTCAAAGGTCTGGAGCCTTGCTGTGTCTAAGCCTCCATCTTCCCAGAACTCTTGGTTTCTTAAGACACTTTAGTGCCCAGGACAGTAGGTTTTCAACAAATGTTTTAATGAATATCTAATAATAAAATTTCCTAGGGAGCCAACTTTTTCATCTTCTTGCTCAAATAGTCCATTTTTTCTCCATTATAATTGCAACTTTCTAGAAAATAAAAAGTGACTAGTGTTATAAGGGGATTAATCTAGTAGGGTAATATGCTGGTTGTGATAAGGGAGTAGGCTAGAGGTAATAGGGAAATTAAGGCAGAGGTAAAGTTGTAATAGGGATAAGGCAGGTAAGGGACTAAAGGTAGTGTGAATAGGGGATGAGGCACTGTGGATAGGGTTTGTGGATCCCTAAGGCAATAAAGTGGATAAGGAAGGTACAATGGTGCAGGTGGTAAATTGAGGTGGTAGGAGAAGTAAGGGAATGACTGAGTTTAGGGAATATAAACACAGAGGTATAAAGAGTTGCAAGGGAGAGGATGAGATATTTTGGGCAGACAGGTACAGCCGGAGAGACACAGACTGGAACACAGGTTTGAGACAGAGACACCAAAGGGAAACAAACTGAACCCTTTAGGTAGGAAGGGCACTTCTACAGACAAAGGTTAGGGCCAGCCAAGAAAGTCTTGAAACTGACTAGAGGGCTTTCTAGTCAGTTTCTCAGGTTCACAAAGGAAGAGTTCAGAGGAAGCATTGAGATTATACTTCCTCCAAAATGGACACCTCCAATTCACTTCAGGACTCAGAGACAATATTATTCCTTTCTCCCCTTCTCCCTCTCTTATCAATCAACTAATGAACTAACCAAAGGTTTGATTAAGTGATAAGCAGGGTTTATTGAGTTTTAGGGTTGATTGGAAGGGATGGAGGAATACAAGATAACTCTAACAGCTGCCTAGAGAAAGCTTCAGGTGGGGGAAGGAGACAGGAATGTGAGACTGAGAAAGGACCTGCCTAACTCAGCCCTAGAGGTTTGTAGCCTATAGAGTTAGAAAAGTTGGATACAATAATTCAAGAGATAATTTGTAACAAGGGTAAGCCCTATTTGATTAGGGGAAACTAAATCTAACAAGTTTGAAAACTAACACCCAGATCCACCCTCCTTTCAAAAACTCACAGAAATTCAGTAAGGGAAAATGATGATTGGGAATAAGGGAGGTTAGAGAGATCCAAAGGAAATAGTTAATCTAACAAATTTTAAGAGAAAAGCTACAGAATATAGGCCAGGTTTTTAGTCCAAAGATAGAGCTCAGTTGACCATCCTACTCTCATTGAGTCTTCAGGGTCAACTGTCCCTCCTCAGGATTCTAAACCCTTTTCAAATGTCAGAAACTCTGCAGTAAGGCATTTCAGGGCTAATATGCACCCTTTTGCACTACACTAGGTCACACATCAAAAACCCCATGTATTGGGGGCAGCTGGGTAGCTCAGTGGAGTGAGAGTCAGGCCTAGAGACAGGAGGTCCTAGGTTCAAACCCGGCCTCAGCCACTTCCCAGCTGTGTGACCCTGGGCAAGTCACTTGACCCCCATTGCCCACCCTTACCAATCTTCCACCTATGAGACAATACACCGAAGTACAAGGGTTTATTAAAAAAAAAAACCATGTAACCTTGTCAGTGTTTCACTAGAAATACCATGGGCCATTTGAATTTAAATGCTAAAGGAGAAAAAAATAAAGGTTAGGAATGAGAGGGAAGGGGGTGCTGAAAAGGAAAGGAGAGGAAATGAGCACTGAACTGGAAAAAAAGAGGTGGAATAGAGAAAACACTTTATCTGACTTACTTTTTGTAAAGAAATTGTAAGCAGATATAAGGTAAGAGAAGAAGAGAACAAGGATAATAGATGTGCATTGGAGAAAGAATGAAGAGGAAAAGTAGATGAAAAGGGGTCACATGCAGAGCAGATGCTGCTGCTGAAGCATAGTAAACATGGCACCTGACTCCATGGCAGCTAAATGCCATTGGATAGAGTGCAGGACTTGATGATATGAAGACCTGAATTCACAATCTGTCTATAGCATTTAATAGTGCTGTGACAAGGGTAAGTCACTTGACTGCTCTGTGCCTCAGTTTCCTCAATTGTAAAATGGGAATGTAGAAATGATAATGATAGCACCTAACTCACTGTGTTGTGAGGATGAAATGAATTTGCAGGTTTTATGCAAGATCTCTTGCACTGGCAAAATTACCCTAGGCAATGCTGTCAGTTAGAACAATGGAACTCTGGCCCAACAGGTGACAGTCCCAGGACCTGACAGTTTGATCCAGGACTACAAATACCCCTGCAAAACCAACCTTGGAGTTCTGATTTCCTTGACCTCACCCAGATACCCAGCTTACCCCTTGACTTCCCTTGGGGACACAGGAGGGATTGAGGGAGGTGGAACATGGGCTGGAAATTAGATTAGGTCAGCCTAGCAACAGGGACACCCCTAAACCAATTCACCAACTTCATCTGTCTAGCTGGTTGATCACATAACATCAGGGCAGTGAAAATTACTTCTGGCTGAGGGGCTGGTTCCCTCAGCCTGATTTTACCTTCTAGGTCCATTGCCAACACTGGCCAGTCACCCTTAGCAACAGCTTCTCCAGACCCTCTTTCATCAGTTTTCCCTTCTGTGTTTAAATAAACCCTTAGCCTGAAACTGTCAGCTTCTCTAGTTACTTATAACATTATCCTAGGCTAAGGGGCTAAGAAGAGGGGAGAATAGCAACCACTTGACTCCAAAGGAAGTCCTGGGCAAGCATCCATTTTGTTCAGGAAGTGTGTGAGCTTCACTTCCTATTGAGTACTGCTTTCACTCCAGCAGGGAGGGGCTCCTCTCTCTCCACCTTAAAGGAGCCTACAGATAGCAGGGAGACTGACTGGGCATCACAGCTCAGGCTACATATTCTTGGCAGTCTCAAATCACCAGCTATAGTAGTTACAGGTTCCCTGGCCAGGTGACTCACTTGTACCACCAGCTTCCCTGTTATCAGCCACATTATCCCGCTTATTACAATAGATGTAAAGTCCTTTGCAAATCTTAAAGCACTAAATAAATTGGAATCATAGTAATTATTTTTATTATATATACTTTTATTATTATTATTATTATTATTATTATTATTATTAATGATCTTCTTTCTTGGGTGGGATTGGCTCACCCACTCACTTGCACTGCTGTTGGCAATAGGTAATCTTCTCAACAGATATGTGTACACTGCTACAATTCACTGTCAAGGTCCAACAGGAAACCATGCAAGGGGAAATATATACCTAATACTCATATCTTTAGCTATTGAACTCCCAGCAAGGCAAGTTGATACCATTAAGTCTTAATCATAAGCATTTATTGAACAGAAGGCAAAATATATATGATTAAGATATAACATTACACTAATAAACTTGGGACATATTCTCCTATTGATACATATAAATTTTATAAAATAAAAAGGAGACAACTTGCAAAACTGTAGCATGGAAGCACCTGACTGGGAAACATATGTACCTGGCAAATTCACAGGTCTGAATTGTTATCATTGATGTCATATATAATGGAAATGTCAAATTAGAAGGATGTGTTAGCTGCAGTGTCCCAGGGATCTCCTTGGTCCTGTGATATTTTATATTTTTAGCAATGACTTGGATAAAGGCATGGATAACATTTTTGTATATTTGAAGATGGCTTAGACATGTTTTGGTGGATGATTGGCTTGAGTTGCTGATAAGAATAGCAAGTGTTCCTCACAAGATACAAGTCATACAGTCCCAGAAGTGCCTCATCCTTCCATTCTCCTATTTATTTTTTCTTCAGTGGAAATTAGAGGGTACCCTCAAAATATTATTTCATGCACTTAAAATGGTATTTTTCTAAAAAACTTTAATCATTAATCATTTAAATTTCTATTCTCTGAATGCCATCTTATTCATATGAACAACATATGCATAGCAAATGCACTTAACATAACTTTAGATTATTTCTTCAAATGTGATATTCTCTAGTTGTGGAATATGTAAGTTAAATCTATCACATTGTCAGCAGGGATATCTACAGAGAGAGATCCCTAGCGATAGTCTGCATATGTCTCTTAGCAGATATAATTTAAGAAAATGTAAATCTGATTTCCAACAACATGATCATGTGGATGCACATTTTTTGTGCCATATATGCAATAGTCATGCCATAGGTATCAATGACACCTAAATTAAAGTCTTGGAAAATCTCCTTCAAATTAAGATAATTAATGTAGCCATGAAAGTCACCAAATATCTTGACCTCCATATGCATCTCTCTTATGTTTATAGCTTTGAGGATGACTTTGGTGTCTGGGATTCTCAAGAATAATCCCTCAATGGCCCTTTGGATATTGATGACTCTTCGTATGGGAAGGGTCTAAATTGTTGTCCCAAGGTAATGACAACTGTGTTTTTGTCTCCTGATATACTGTCAATTTCACAGGTAACATATTCATCCTCTTTCATTGAGAAGAGTTGATGCAGTGACAAAAGGATGTCCATGTTTTTTCCACTGAATGTGAATATGTATTTCTCTATCCACAAGTACATGTTTTTTAAAATTTTTGCTTCCATGATGATCAAAAAATTTCAGGGCTGATGAAAAATAAAGGAATATATATATATATATATATATATATATATTTCAGAGAAAGAAGAGATCTGTAAACACTTTTCAAAACATGATCAACCATGTATCCTGCTACTCAAGATCTTGATTGGTAAGAGCATCATTCCTAACCATCAAAGGCAGAGCAATCTTGTAGAAAGCTAGAAGATACATTAAAGCCTAATGCAATTCCCTCATAATTCATACATAAGAAAGTGTATTCATGAATTTCATAAAACTATATTTCTATATTTTGTACATATTTGTCTATAAATCAAAAATAAAAATGCATATCAATGAAATTCAGCTTTCACTTAGAAATTAACATAAGAAAAAGTAATACTTCTCATAATTTTAGGGAAGTAGAGTATCCATTGACACAGTGTTGAATCTCCCCTGAGATAAATGAGTTTTCTTTTCAGGCAATCACTGATTATACTTATTGCATTAAATTGAGTAAGTTTATAAGACGTTGGAATCTACCTCTCCTTCAAAGTATAACCACTGGGAACAGGAACTTTTCATTCCAATCTAGCATTTGTCTTTCCATTTCTCTGCCTGATAAAAGTAATGTTGCTTTACATAAAATTACCAAACTAATACTTCCTACAACTAGATAAAATAATAATAACCAAATAGCTAGCATTTCTGTAACACTTTAAGGTTTACGAAACATGTTACAAATATTATCTAAATTGATCCTCACAAATAACCCTGGGAGGTAGGCGATATTGTTATTACCCTTAAGAAAGTGGAAGAAGCACTCAACTCAAAGTTCAATCCAATCATTTTCTAGTTTTTTCTGACTCTTCATGACCCCAGTTAGTGTTTTCTTGGGAAAGATACTGGAGTGGATTGCTATTTCCTTCTCAATCTCATTTTAGATATGAGAAACTGAGGCAAATGGGTTAAGTGATTTGCCAAGGGTCTCGTAGCCAATGAATATCTGAGGTCAGAATTGAACTGATCTGGAAAACAGATCAGGGAAAGGTAACATAATAATCATTGGACTATTTAAATATGACATTTTAAGACATCATTAAAGGTAGACTTCTGAGAGTGGAACCATGTTGGCGGAATAAAGCAGAAAAGCTCAAGCTCATCATGAGAATCCCCTCCAATCAATATTAAAACAATGCCACAAAATGAATGCAGGAATGAAAGAACCAACAAGGAGACAGAGAGGAAAAACTTTCAAGAAAAGAAAGACTTAAAAGGTAGGTAGAAATCTGCTACATCGGGATGAAAGGGGAACACAGTCAACAACTGGAAACTAAATAATTTAATTCTTCAAAACTGGTGGGTCAAATCATAGAAGCAATTACTGATTTCATTGAAGAGAATGACAATGAGGGGACAACATATCAAAATCTATAGGACACTGCCAAAGGGGAAAATTTATATCCCCAAGTGCCTATACCAACAAAACAGAGAGGGAGGAAGGAGATTAATGAATTAGCCTTGCAAATGTGATAGAGAGATTTTGGAAAGGTAACAAGATTACAGAGGAGACAAGGCAGAGTGACATGGAATGCAATGGAACCAGGAGAAGCAACAGCAAACTCTTTTATAATCTCAGAGGGAAAGAGAATCCTGGGAAATGGCCAGCCAAGGGAGTTGGTTCCAGACTCAGAAGGCAAAGACATCTTCAGGACCCAGCTCCAGCCTTCTGTGAAAATTCAATTTGCCCCAGAGAATTATTTTTACAAAGATCCTGGAGACTGTCAAGTATCTGACTCTACTGTTAATCTGTGAAGATCAAATCTCCAGGGGAATGGACAGAACTGTTCAGTTTACCTTTGGGGAGGCTTTAGTCTCACTGGGGTGGACTCAGTCAATTCTAACAACTGATTTCACCTCTACTTGATACATTTTCTAGAGACTTTTTCCTGTGTGGGTTTAGCCTAGACTTAGATTAGAATAGAAGGGAAATAATTAGGCAGAGAGAATAATGAGTGTATCCTTGACTTTATCGATTTCTGAAGAGACTTTAAAGCAAAGTCAAACTGGTGGGTAATAAGTTAGATTTATTAGTGATTGGTAAACATCCACAACCCACATTCCTAAATCCATCTTTTGATAAAATCCAACTTTCTTTTTTTAAAAATAATTGTTATTTTTTAGAAAAGTTATCATGGTTATATGATTCATGTTCTTACATTCCCCTAAACCCCCTGAAGTCCTCCCCCCAACCCCATAGCTGATGCGCATTTCCACTGATTTTAACATGTGTCATCAAACAAGACTTATTTCCAAATACGTTCCAAATTGCATTGGTGTGGTAGATTCAAGTCTACATCCCCAATCATGTCCTCCTCAACCCATGTGTTCAAGGAGTTGCTTTTCTTCTTTGTTTTCTCTCCTACAGTTCTTCCTCTGAATTTGGGTAGGGTTCTTTTCCAAAACTCCCTCAGAATTGTTATGGATCATCTCATTGCTGCCAGTAGAGAAGTCCATTACATTCTGTTTTACCACAGTGTATTGGTCTCTGTGTACAATGTTCTTCTGGCTCTGCTCCTTTCACTCTGCATCAATCCCTGGAGGTCTTTCCAGTTCATATGGAATTCCTCCAGTTTATTATTCCTTTGAGCACAATAGTATTCCATCACCAGCATATACCACAATTTCTTCAGCCATTCCCCAATAGAAGGGCATACCCTCGTTTTTCAATTTTTTGCCACCACAAAAAGCACAACTATAAATATTTTCATACAAGCCTGTTTATCTATGATCTCTTTAGGGTACAAACCCAACAATGGTATGGCTGGATCAAAGGGCAGGCAATCTTTTATAGCCTTTTGAGCGTAGTTTCAAATTGCCATCCAGAATGGGTGGATAAGTTCACAACTCCACCAGCAATGCATTAATGTCCCAATTTGGCCATATCCCCTCCAGCATTCATTACTCTCCCCTTCTTTCATTTTAGCCAATCTGCTAGGTGTGAGGTGGTACCTCAGAGTTGTTTTGATTTGCCTTTCTCTAATTATTAGAGATTTAGAACACATTCTCATGTGCTTATTGATATTTTTGATTTCTTTATCTGAAAATTGCCTATTCATGTCTCTTGCCCATTTATCAATTGGGGAATGGCTTGATTTTTTATACAATTGATTTAACTCATTGTATATTTGAGCAATTAGATCCCTGTCTGAGTTTTTTGTTATTAAGATTTTTTCCCAATTTGTTGTTTCCCTTCTGATTTTGGTTGCATTGTCCTTGTTTGTACAAAAGCTTTTTAATTTAGTATAATCAAAATCATTTATTTTACATTTTATAATTTTCTCTAACTCTTGCTTGGTTTTAAAACCTTTACTTTCCCAGAGATCTGACAAGTATACTGTTATGTGTTCACTTAATTTATTTATAGTTTCCCTCTTTATCCTCAGGTCAGTCATCCATTCTGAATTTATCTTGGTGTACAGTGTGAGATGTTGATCTAAACCTAATCTCTCCCACATTGTTTTCCAAATTTCCCAACAGTTTTTGTCAAGTAGTGGATTTTTGTCCAAAAATTGGGCTCTTTGGGTTTATCATACACTATCTTGCTGATGTCACTTACCCCAAGTCTATTCCACAGATCCTCCCTTCTGTCTCTTAGCCAGTACCATATAGTTTTGATGACCACTGCTTTATGGTATAGTTTAATATCTGGTCCTGCTAGGCTACCTTACTTCATTTTTTTTCATTATTTCCCTTGATATTCTTGATCTTTTGTTCTTCCAAATGAACTTTGTTATAGTTTTTTCTAATTCAGTAAAGAAGTTTTTTGGTAGTTTGATAGGTATGGCACTAAATACATAAATTAATTTGGGTAGAATGGTCATTTTTATTATGTTAGCTCATCCTACTCACAATCAATGTTTTTCCAATTTTTAGAACTAGTTTTAATTGTATCGAAAGAGTTTTGTAGTTGTTTTCATATAATTCCTGTGTTTGTTTTGGTAGATAGATTTGTAAGCATTTTATATTGTCTAGGGTGATTTTAAATGGTGTTTCTCTTTCTACCTCTTACTGCTGTGAGGTGTTGGAAATATATGGAAATTCTGATGATTTATGTGCATTTATTTTGTATCTTGCAACTTTGCTAAAGTTGTTGATTATTTCTACTAACCTTTTAGTTGATTCTCTAGGATTTTTTAAGTAGACCATCATATCATCTGCAAAGAGTGATAGCTTAGTCTCCTCATTGTTTATTTTAATGCCTTCAATTTCTTTTCTTCTCTAATTGCTATTGCTAATGTTTCTAGTACAATATTAAATAATAAAGGTTATAATGGGCATCCTTGTCTCAGGCCTGATCTTACTGTGAAGGCTCCGAATTTATCCCCATTGCATATGATACTTGTTGATGGTTTTAGATATATACTGTTTATTATTTTTAGGAAAGGTCCTTCTATTCCTGTACTTTCTAGTGTTTTCAATAGGAATGGGTGCTGTATTTTGTCAAAGGATTTTTCAGCATCTATTGAGATAATCATGTGATTTTTGATTGTTACCTTGTTGATGTAGTCAGTTATGTGGATGGTTTTCCTAATATTGATCCATCCTTGCAATCCTGATATAAATCTCACCAGATCATGGGGGATAATCCTCTTGATCACTTGCTGGTGTCTTTTTGCTAGTATTCCATTTAAGATTTTTGCATCTATGTTCATTAGGGAGATTGGTCTGTAGTTTTCTTTCTCTCTTTTTGATCTACCTGGCTTTGGAAGCAGTACCATATTTGTGTCATTAAAGGAATTTGGTAGGACCCCTTCTTTGCTTATTATATTAAATAATTTGTGTAGTATTGGAATTATTTGCTCTTTGAATGTCTGATAGATTTCACTTGTGAATCCATCAGGCCTTGGTGATTTTTTCTAAGGGAGTTATTTGATGGCTGTTCAATTTCTTTTTTATATGGGATTGTTTAGGTATTCTATTTCTTCTTCTGTTAATCTAGGCAATTTATATTTTTGTAAATATTCATCCATATCTCCTAAATTGTTATATTTATTGCCATATGATTGGGCGAAATAGTTCTTAATGATTGCCTTAATTTCCCCTTCATTAGAGATGAGGTCTCCCTTTTCATCTTTATTACTGTCAATTTGGTTTTCTTCTTTCCTTTTTTTATTAGCTTGACCAGTACTTTGTCTATTTTACCTGTTTTTTTCAAAATACCAGCTTCTAGTCTTATTTATTAATTCAATATTTCTTTTACTTTCGATTTTATTAATTTCTCCCTTGATTTTTAGTATTTCTAATTTAGTTTTCATCTGGGGATTTTTAATTTGCTCCCTTTCAAGTTTTTTGAGTTGCATGCCCAATTCATTAATCTCTGCCCTCCCTAATTTGTTAATATATGCACTCAAGGATATAAATTTCCCCCTGAGTACCACCTTGGCTGCATCCCACAGAGTTTGGTAGGATGTCTCATCATTGTTATTCTCTTCAATGCAATTGTTGATTGTTTCTATGATTTCTTCTTTGACTAATTGGTTTTGCAGAATCATATTGTTTAATTTCCAATTGGTTTTTTATTTACCTGTCCAGGTGCCCTTACTAATTATTATTTTTATTGCTTTATGATCTCAGTAGGTTACATTTATTATTTAGCTCTTTTGCATTTGTTCACAATGTTTCTATGCTCTTTTACATGGTCAATCTTTGTGAATGTACCATGTGCAGCTGAAAAGAAGGTATATTCCTTTTTGTCCCTATTTATTTTTCTCCACATATCAATTAAATCTAATTTTTCTAGGACTTCATTCACCTCTCTTACCTCTTTCTTATTTATTTTTTGGTTTGATTTATCTAGATTTGAAAGAGGAATATTTTGATCTCCCACTATTATGGTTTTACTATATATTTCCTTCTTGAGATCTGCCAGTTTCTCCTTTATGAATTTGGATGCTATGCCACTTGGTGCGTAAATATTGAGCAGTGTTATTTCCTCATTGTTTATACTGCCTTTAATCAGGATGTAAGTCTTTTTTAATCATATCTATTTTTACTTTGGCTTTGTCAGAAATCATAATAGCCACTCCTGCCTTCTTTTTTTTTATTTGACACCCAAACGATTTTGCTCAAGCCCTTAATCTTAAACTTGTGAATGTCTACCCACCTCATATGTGTTTCTTGCAGACAACATATGGTAGGATTTTGGTTTCTAATCCACTCTGCTATTTGCTTCCATTTTATGAGAGAGTTCATCCCATTCACATTCAGAGTTATAATTATCAGTTGTGCATTTGCTGACATTTTTGTATCCTCCCCTAGCCCTACCCCTTCTTCTTACACTATTTCTGTTTAAACCAGTGGTTTGCTTTAAGCAGGTATCCCTTATCCCCTCCCTTGTTTAACTTCCCTTTCTACCCCCTCCCTTATTATTCCCCTCTTTTTATTTTTAAAGGCCTAATGAGTTCCCTCCCCCTTCTTCTCCCCTCCCTTTTTTGACCTCCCCACTACCCTGCTCCCCTTGGTTTATCCTTTATGACTTTCTCAGTAGGGTTAGATAGAGTTTTATATCCCAATGGATAATATAGCTACTCTTCCCTCTCCAGGTTGATTACACTGAGAGTAAGCTTTAAATATTACCTCTTAATGCTCTCTTTCTCTCCGTCTTATAATAGTATTTGTCCCCTCCCCTTCTCATGCCCTCTTTGTGTGTAATAGAATATCCTATTTTTCTTATTTACTCAAGTTTCTCTTGGTGTCCCCTACTATTCACCCCCTCTTTCCCACCCCCATATCATCTTAGACCATTTAGTATTCCACCCTCTCCCTATGAATTATTCTTTTGATTACTATAATAGTGAATAGAGTTCACTAGAGAGAATTATACACAGCATTTCTCCACATAGTAATACAGATAATTAGATCTTATTGAAGCCCTTAAAGAGGCAAATTTAAAAATTATGAGTTTTCTTTCTTTCTCCTCTGTTTCTTATTTACCTTTTCATGTTTCTCTTGATTTTTGTGGTTGGATATCAAACTTTCCATTTAGTCCTCATCTTTTCTGTGCAAATACTTGGAAATGTTCTATCTTGTTGAATGCTTATATTTTCCCTTGGAAGTATATTCTCAATTTTGATGGGTAGGTGATCCTTGGTTGTAGACTCAGTTCTCTTGCCTTTCTGAATATCCTATTCCAATCCTTGTGGTCTTTTAGTGTGGAGGCTGCCAGCTCCTGTGTGATCCTGATTGGTGTTTCTTGATATCTGAATTGTCTCTTTCTGGCTTCTTGTAAAAGTTTTTCTTTTACTTGGAAGCTCTTGAATTTGGCTATTATAATCTTGGGGGTTGTCTTTTCAGGGTTTAGAGTAGAGGGTGATCTATGTGTCCTTTCAATGTCTATATTGCCCTCTTCTTGTAGAACTTCATTGCAGTTTTGCTGAATAATTTCTTTTAGTATGGAGTCCAAATTTCTATTAATTTCTGCTTTTTCAGGAAGACCAATGATTCTGAAATTAACTCTTCTAGACCCATTTTCTTGATCTGTCACTTTCTCATTGAGATATTTCATGTTTCCTTCTATTTTATCAGTCTTTTGAATTTGCTTCATTTGTTCTTGCTGTCTTGAGAGATCATTGGCTTCTACTTGCCCAATTCCTGTATTTAGAGACTGGTTTTCTGTTATATTCTTTTGATTTTCCTTTTGAATTAAGTCTATCCTGTTTTCCAGCTGTTTGATTTTGGTCTTCAATTTGCTTACGAATTCTTTTGATTTGGGGGCATCTTTTTTGAATTGCCCAATTCTAGCCTTCAGAGACTGCTTTTTGGCTATAATCTTTTGGTTGTCCTTTTCAATCTGTTCTCTTTGGTTCTTCAAGGATTCCAGCTGGTCATTTCTGGTCTTCAATTTGCTTATCAATTTATTTGATTTCTGAGCCTCACTTTCCAATTGTAAAATTCTGCCTTTTAAACTGTTTTTTTCTTTCCAGATCCCTTCCATCTTTCTCATAATCTCAGATTTGAACTCTTCAAGAGTTTGTGATCAGTTTTTATTTTTTGGGGAAGGTTTGGATATGGTTACTTGTTTGTTCTCCTCTGCTCTTTGCTCTGTTGTCTGGATTTTTTCTGTGTAAAAGTTGTTGAGTGTTAAAAATTTTTTCTTGATCTTTCTCTTCTGGGGTTGTGTCTGGCTTGCCATTGTTAGCCAAGTGCCCTTTCAGCTTTATCCTTACTCCCAGGGTCTGTCTGAGTTCTTATTGCTCCTGAGGTCTCAGGTCTAGTTGTTCTCAGGGTCTAGCCTCCTGGTAGTCCCCTTCCTTGTTCCTCTCCCAGAAGCTCCTTTAACAGTCTCAGGGCATTGCTTCCATAGTCATGTACCCCTCTGCACTGGGTCCCCACCCAAGTTCTGTGCCTGAGCTCAGTATATGTGTCTGCAGCTGAGATTGCACCTGCACTTAAGGTTTGTGTTCAAAATCTGTGTGTTCTTTAGCCTCTTGGGGTCTTAAGTCCTGCTGCTCTCAGGAGCAGGCCCTGTTGATGCCAGTAGGTGCCAAGGACTTAATGGGTGCCCCAAACTTGCTCTATCTCTTGTGTGCTGGCTTTTGCCCTGTAGGTGGTGTGTGTGGGGGAGGGGGTTGCTCAGCTTACATTTTAGTGAGACCTATTTCACCCCCTTATATCATGGAAATGCCCCAATCCCATGTACCTTCAATGCTGCGCCCTGTTGTGGGGTCTCTTCATTCTTCTGGATTTGTTTTTATGTCTTCTTGAGGAGTCCTATATGTGCGGGTTAGGAGAGGTTAAGAGGTTGCTTTTTACTCTGTTGCCATCTTAACCTGGAAGCCTAAAATACAACTTTCAATAAACCTTTTTCCTTCTGAAGAAGTAGTCAGATTGCTTACCTACTGGTCCAAGGCAGAGGGGCAGCCATCTTTGCTCTCAGCCCTGAAGAAATCATCTTGTCAGACTGAATATAGCTAAGCCTCAGTCAAACATTTATAATATCTTTACAGGATCTCTCTTTATCCTAAGAGGTTTTTCATCATAACACAACTTGAAAAAATAGAAAGAGAACAAATTAAAAATTCCCAGATAAAAACTAAATTGAAAATCTTAAAAATTGAAAGATAAATGAATAAAACTGAAAGTAAAAGAACTACTGAACTAATAAGTAAGAGTAGGAACTGGTACTTTGAAAAAACAAATAAAATAGATAAAGTACTGGTAAATCTAATAAAAAGAAAGAAAAGCATTAAATTAACAGTTTTAAAAATTAAAAGGGTGATTTCACCTCTAATAAAGATGAAATTAAAGCAATTGTTAAGAGCTACTTTGCCCAATTATATGGAAATAAATATGATAATCTAGGTGAAATGTGCAAATATTTACAAAAAATATAAAATGCCTAGATTAACAAAAGAGGAAATAGAATATTTAAATAATCCCATCTTAGAAAAAGAAATTGAACAAGCCATCAAGTAACTTCCTAAGAAAAAATCCCCAGGGCCAGATGGATTCACTAGTGAATTCTATCAAACATTTAAAGAACAACTAATCCCAATACTACACAAAGTATTTGACAAAATGAGCAAAGGAGTCTTTCCAAACTTTTTTATGACACAAATATGTTATTGATTCCAAAAAAGGTAGACCAAAAACAGAGAAATAAAACTACAGATCAATCTCCTTAATAAACATAGATGCAAAAATCTTAAATAAAATACTAGCAAAGAGACTATAGTAAGTAATAACAAGGATTATTCAGTATGTCCAGGTGGGATTTATACCAGGATTACAAAGGTGATTTAACATGAGAAAAACCATCCATGTAATTGAATATACCAATATTCAAACTAATAGAATCACATGATTATCTGAATAGATACAGAAAAAGCCTTTCACTCATTCTTATTGAAAACACTGGAAAGTATAGAAATAGAAGGATCTTTCCTCAAAATTATAAATAGTATTTATTTAAACCATCAGCAAGTATCATTTGCAATAGGGAATAGGTAGAAGCCTTCCCAATAAGATCAGGAATGAAGCAAGGATGCCCATTATCAACACTATTTTTGAAAGATTGCATTAGAAATGCTGGTGGTATCTTAGGGCTCATTAGTACTCTATCAGTCTAATCTAGTCAATCAGAAGAACAGAGAAGAAACCTTTCCATGGCAGAATAGTCCAAACCCACAGATCCAGCAAATAATCAGAGGAATAAGATTACAGCCAGTTACGTGAGGGAATGAAAGAAAAAATATGAATAAACTATAGAAATAGAAAAAAAATTACAATTGACAACTTCTGACCAGGTAACAAACAAAAAACAAATGGAACAGAGGAGGACCACAGAACACCAAGAAAAAACACAGAAACTGCAGCAAATTGGACTCAATTTTTGGAAGAACTCAAATCACAATTCAAAAAACAATTAAGAGAGACTGAAGACAATTGGGAAAAGAATTTAAAAAGCAAAATAAGTCATCTGGAAACAGAGGCACATGAACTAAAACAAGAAAATAGTGTCTTGAAAACCAGAATTAAACAGCTTCAAATCAAGGCAAAGAAAGGAAATGATGAACTACAAAGAAAAACAGACCAGAAAGAGGATGATCAAAAAGCCAGGGATGAAATTCAGTCTTTAAAAATTAGAATCTAACAACTAGAAACAAATGACTTCACAAGGCAGTAAGAGTCTGTAAAAGAAGATGAAAAGAATGAAAAAAATTCAGAAAAATATGAAACACTTCATTGATAAAACTAAAGACCTGGAAAATAGATCCAGAAGAGTGTAATGCAAAAGATGCAAGAGAGGCTTTTGCTCTTGCAGGGAGCCAACTGAAAACTTCTGGCAGTTAGAAGCCTTAGAATTCTTAGAGAAGTCAGTTGGTTCCTGAGCTTTGAACAGAGTGGAAGGATCAACTAGAGCTCTGCCTTGGCTTTCAGTTTTGCTTTCGGCCTGTGCTTTGTCTCTGGACAATTTGAACCTACCTAATTTCTCTGGATTTCTTCCTGACCTTCTCCATATTATTTCCCTGTTTCCCTTCCTGTTTTTCCTGGGGCTCTGGGAAGCAGGGTGGCTTTTGGGTTTTTAGTGAATAGACTTTGTGGATTTAGTTTCCCCAATAGCCAAGTAGGACATCCTTGAATTCAAACTATCCCTTTAGTATACCCTCTACTTTAAAGCAGCCAAATCTTCCCTGACTGAGAGAAGCAGGTCCTTTCTCAGTCTAACCCATTCCTGTGACCCTTCCCCATCTTGAGTTTCTCCCTAGTGGCTGTCAGAAATCCCAAACTCCTCTCTCCTTCCTGACCAACCCTCAACATTAATAAATCCCTTTGTTACCTAATCAAACTTTCTGGAAAATCATTGTGTTGAAGAATTGGGCAAGGGTCGAAAGGGAAGGAGTAATTCTCTTTATTTCCTGGTGGAAATTGTAGGCATCCATCTTGGGAGGAAGTAGTTGCCCAATGCTTCCTCCTGAATCCCTTCAGTTTCAATGACAGGGAGGAGTCTTGTGATTCCTCCTTTGAGGACTTGAGAAACTGATAAGAAAGCCCTCAGTCAGATTCAAACCACTTCTGACTGGTCCTATTCCTTGTTTCTATAAAAGTACCTTTCCTGCCTGGAAGGGTTCAGCCTATTTCCCCTCAGTATCCTCTGTCTCTATCTGGGGTGTCTAGTCTGTGTTAACTGCCTCTCCTGAATACCTCACCTGTACCCTTACCATCCAAATACCACCTTGTCCATTCCTTCCTAAACTCAGCCATCCCTTTCATTCCTATCCTATTATCTCAATCACCTTTTACCCCTCCATCACTCAGCAAGGGAAGGAGAGTACCCCCCAACTTTAATGTCCTCCTTTTTATCCATTACAAGAGACAATCTAAGAATTACTGGGCTACTAGAAAATCATGACAAAAGAAAAAGCCTGGATATCTATAGGAAATTATCCAAGAAAACTGTCATGGCATTCTTGAACAAGAGGGAAAAGTGGAGTTTGAAAGAATCCACAGATCACCTACTGCATGTAATCCCCAATTGACAATGCCCAGGAATGTTATAGTCACATTTAAGAACTGTCAGACCAAGGAAAAGATACTACAAACTGCTAAGAAGAAACCATTCAGATATCATGGAACCACAGTTAGGAAAACACAGGACTTGGCTACATCCACACAAGGACTGGAAGGGAAAGCATGAAATACGATATTCTGGAAAGCAAGGGATCTGGGTTTATAACCAAGAATCAACTACCCAGCAAAACTGAATAAATTCTTGCATGGGAAAGTATGATTATTTAATAAAATAGAAGACTTCCAATCATTCCTAAAGAAAAGAACTGACTGAAACAGAAATTTTGATACCTAACCACAAAACTCAAGAGAATCATCAACATTAAGAAAGGGGAAAATTTTTTAAGTGTTATGTGTAATTTGAGGAAAGGTGTGTGGTATAAGGGAATTGAAAGGAGGATGTTGGAGACTTGCTAAGTGGATAATCTCGGTTACAGGTAGGCTGGGATTAAAGGAGATTCAGGGTATAATAGGACTGAAGTCAGGAGTATAACACAGAAGGGAAACAGAGATCTTCAGGGAGAAGAGAAATTAAACTAAACAGACAAACACAGCAGGCTTACAGACTGGGACTTAGACTCAAACACAAGTTGAGGGAAATAGACTAGACTGAAATTAACAAACAGGCTTTAGTTAATTTCACAGGAAGGGACTTATTTTGAAGTAACACCTTCCTTTCAAGATGGATGCCCCAGCTTCCCTCTAAGCCCAGAGTATGTTGTTTCTTTCCCTTTTCTTCCCTCTTGATAATTAACAGACAAATTATACTAATAGGGCTGTTGAAACACAAAAGGGTTTATTTTCTTTGAAGGATGTTTGTTAGGAAGGTGGATCAAAGGAAAGCCCTATCAGTTGTCTCAGGAACCTCAGGTGGGGAAGGGAAGCAAAGATGGAGTCTGAGTAAGGACCTGCCTTTAAACTCAGTTTTACAAAGTGCTATTGCTATCTAAAGGGAATAAATGATGACTGACTAACTATAACTAATGCTATCACTTAGGTAACCCTTCACAGATTTAACTCCTCTCTAATTACTCTCCTTATTAACTCCACAGACATATAAGGTAAGGGAGGGAAGGCAGGGATGATATTAGGAAAGGAAGATATAAAGGGTTTATCTAAAATAATAATTTCTTAAGTAAATATGTCAAAGCTAGGCTAAATTTCAATATTAAAGCTAGGTAATCAAGGCAGCTCGGCTGACTGACAACCTCCCTCCATGGAAGATCCAGCCAACTGTCTCTTCCTCAAGATTCCAAACCCCTAACAGCTTTTGGAACTCAGCCAAAGCTAGAAAAATCTATATCACCCCAATTCTGTATACTACATAAGGGACCCAATAAGTACAAATGATTTTTATTCCTATAAGAAAAGATGATATTTGTAACTCTTTTTTTAAACCCTTGTACTTTCGGTGTATTGTCTCATAGGTGGAAGAGTGGTAAGGGTGGGCAATGGGGGTCAAGTGACCTGCCCAGGGTCACACAGCTGGGAAGTGGCTGAGGCCGGGTTTGAACCTAGGACCTCCTGTCTCTAGGCCTGACTCTCACTCCACTGAGCTACCCAGCTGCCCCCCGATATTTGTAACTCTTAAAAATTGTTATTATCATCAGGGTGGCTAGAAGAAGTATACTTAGAGAGTACAGTAACAAATTGTATAGGATGATATGTCAAAAATATATTTAAAAACTGGAGGTAAAAAGAGGATAATACTAAGAGAAATGGGAAAAGAGATAAGGTGAGGTAAATATATATTGCATAAAGAAGCACATGGGAGTAGGTAGGGAGAAGACCAATACAATGGAAGGGAGAAAGAGGTTGGAGACAGTCTCTAAGAAAACTTTAATCATTTCAGCGGGAAAGATCAGAAAGGCTCAAATGGAAGGAAAACCTCCAACTCCAAATTCAATCATCACCATTACCATCCTCCTTCTCCTCCTCTTCCTCTTCCTTCTTATCAGTATCAACACCATCAACATCATCACCATCATCAGCAACAACAACATCAACAACATCTTCAACATCATCAACAACATCAATGTCATCAACATCAACATTATTATCACCAAGAACAACATTATCAATAACAATATCATTATCATTATCAACTTCTACATCATTGAAGCCATCCAGCAGCTTCACAAAGATTCCTAGTGGGTTGGACACTCAGAAAGGGGAACCAAGGACTGAGTGAAAATGGGTTATGGGTTAAGGATTAATGGAAAGAGAACATAAGGCGAGAAAAAAGACACACAGACACAGAAAGTTTTGGCACAAGGTAGACAGACAGCGAGTAAGCTCTGATGGTCAAGAGCTCTCTTGCCAACTGATTTCTTGTCACTTTTATTGGGTTTACAACAGTATGGAGGGAAGGGGAGAGGCCAGTGGCCTGATACATTAACATTATGAGGTAATCATCATAAGATGCAAACTGCCAAAACTTGAAACAATAGGTAGAGCTAAGATCCGGATCCAGAGAGGATATGGCCTAAGGCATCTACTGAGTTTGATACCTATGTTAATTGATCATTTAAGGAAAAGTAAGGAGACTGAGATAACTGACCTCTCTTCTGGGGTGTAGCCTTAGGGAAGGGCTAGGGATTTGGCAAGGTCGATGTTCAATTTGACTCAAGATTACAGAGATCAATCATTAGCAGTATAAGAGTTAAGATTTTTTGAATACTTCTTAAAATAATATCACAATTAATGTATACCTAGATTGCTACAATCATCAACATTATCATCAGCATCAACATCAATATCTAACTAACCATATTTTCCTTGCACAGGAAAGATTTTTGCTGGGCATACTACTCAGAGTACTGAATGAGAGCCAAAAGACCTAAACTCTAGGTTTGAGTGCCTTTGGGGGCAAAAAGAAAGTTTTCTTTTTCCTGGGTTCATTTTCCTCAATTGTGTATGAGTGAAGGTTTGGACTCTGCATTGAGTTAATCAATTAAATCAAAGAGTAAACCAGGTGTAAAGGAGAAGAAAAGAAAAGCTTTCTGTAGCATGGCAGCAAAGTTCAGAAAATTAAAACTTCTGGTATAACTTGGCCCCTTTGTTCCTTCTCAGGTTAGAGATATTGACTGGGTCAGAACCTTTTCATTTGTAGCTCCTTGCCAATGAAGTTTATGTTTAACATATTCAAATAACCCATTGATTCAATGCAAAGAGCACTTAACTGAAATGGAATAAAATATTGAATAACAAGGGAAAAGACCCCATATTAAAACAGGTATGATTTCCCAGAAGTTCTCCATGTTGTCAGAAGGAAAGAAAAATTTCATGAACATTTCACCCTATGCTCCCAACCCAAAGTCTCCTTACTATTTACTTTTACTATTAAGGGTCCTTCCTCACTGTAGCTCTATTTTGTTTCTAACACGTATTTTCTAAAGGATTTTTTTGGCTGGCATATATGATTAATTTGCTTTTCTTCTGAGTTATTGTCATTTATCAGATGGCTTCTTCTATTACTTGGGCTACTTCTTCAAAGGGCATTTCATTAGATTTGGGGAAGATTACTATTCCTACTATTACTATAGCCAACTGTGGTCTTTTGTTAACTAGGTCCATAGCTACACCCATTCAGTGCAGAAAAGAGTCCTTAAATTCAAGATTTTCTTTTTGTACAGACTCCTTTCACCATCAGGATTTACTCCAGTCCTGCTTAATGTGTGGATTGTGGTGAATGTCAATTCCTTTTAAACTTCTATAATTTTCTTTCTATTCGCCCAGCCAATATCTTAGTTAAGGCCATGATTCTCTCTCACCTGCACTATTGAAATAGCCTTCCATTTGTTCTCTAAACCTCCAATTTCTTTCCTCTTGAATCTATGTCCTATTTAGTTGTCAGGAATTAGTACTAAAGGATGCAGTGCCATATTACTTCCCTATTTAGTAAACTCTTAGTGTCTTTCTCTCTCTTGCCTCTATGCTTAAAAATCTCCTTTAGTTTCCTTTGTGAGAGAAAGTCTTTCACAATGCTGTTCCATTGTTCTTTTCCAGATTAATTTCTCCTTCAGGTACTCTACATTCCAGTAAACTGCCTTGCTTCTCGTTCTCCATATACAACATCCCTTTTCTTGGCCATCTCATAGACTTTTTCTCAGGCCTAGAATGCATTTCTTCATCACTTCTACTTTTTGATATCCATAACTCCCTTCAAAGTTCAATTTCATCCTCTGGAAGAAAAATATACCTATCTGGGTTATCCACAGAGCTAGTACTACCTCCATAAAAACAACTTTGCTTATATTTCATATTTAAATTTCAATATATGTGTTCTTTCCTCTGAGTAGAATATGAGTGTCAAAGAGAAAGTTTGTTTTTGCTTAATAAAGACAATTTTTAAAAAAGAAAAGAAAACATCAAAAAAAGAATGTTAGTGGTAGCAATTAGAAGCTTGTAATATTTTTTCCTTAGTCTGGTAGTTTTTGAATTTGGCTATAATATTCCTGGAAGTTGTCAGATGTGGATTAAATGTAGGAGGTGATCTGTGGATTCTTTCAATTTCCACTTTTCCCTCTTGTTCCACAATTTCAGGGCAATTGTCTCTGATAATTTCTTGTAAGATGCTATCTAAACTTTTTCTTTTATCATGATGTTTTTGCAAACCAATAATTCTTAAATTGTCTCTTCTCACTCTGTTCTCCAGATCTTTGGTTGAATCAATGAAGTTTTTCATATTCTCCTCAAATTTTTCATTTTTAAATTTTGTTTTACATATTCTTGCTGCCTAGTGAATTCATTTGCTTCTAGTTGTTGAGTTCAGTTTTTTAAAGACTGAATTTCTTCCCTGGCTTTTTGGTCATCCCTCTCCTTCTGGTCTGATTTTCTTTGTAGATCGTCTTTTGCCTTCTTTGCTTCATTTTCAAGTTGGCCAATTCTGGGTTGTAAGACTTTATTTTCTTGTTTTAGTTCATGTATTTCCTTTTTCAAATTGTCTTCAGCCTCTCTTGATTGCTTTTTGAGTTCCTGAAGTTGAATTCTGAGATCTTCCAAAGCCTGTGTCCAATTTGCTGGAACTTCTTTCTCTTCTTCTATTTCTCTTTCATTTGCTCTCTTTTCACTTTCTTGGAAGAAGTTGTCAATTATAATTTCTTTTCTCTTTTTCTGTTGTTTACTCGTATTTTTTCCTTTTCTATTCTGCAAGTTTGAGCAGAAGTATTTAATGATCTTTGATGAAAGATCTTCCCCCAGCTGGCAATGGAGTTTTGTAGTTACTTACTCTGCTTTCTGAAGACTTCTTGTCTGTCCAATTGATGGGATTAATCATGTATTGATTGAATTAGTCTTACTGCTTAATCTGCCCTGAATCTTAAACCTGGAGAGGAGGGAAAAACAAACAAACAAAAAACAAAAAAATGTGTGTGTGTGGGACAAGAAAGAGCATTTTTTGCTGAGATGAGCTGTCCAGCAGTGGGGTCCTCCTGCACTGTCCTTGTGTTTTATCTGGTTTTCTTTCCTCTTAAAGCCCTTTGTTCTCTATCTCCGTGTGAGGAAGCCAAATGGCCTGTGGTCTGATGTTTGGCTCTCTCTAAGCTACCATCTTCCGGGTATTTTTGCTGTGTTTCTCTGGTTTTCTCCTCCAGTCACCTCTCCAGTGCCTGTGTTTAACTCCCTGAGTCCAGTGCCAACAAGGCTCTCTCTTCCAACCATGTGCCCACTGGCCCTGAGGTTTCCTGGGCTGCTGTAGACTCAGCACAGCATGTGGAGGATGCATCCTGGGATTCCCCTTTTATACCCTCAGACCCACAGTTCAAGAATTTAAGCCTTTTTCTTGGCATACCTCTTTATTGTGCAGCAGTAGGGATCCTCCTGCTCTGTCCCATTATTAGATATGATCCTCTTGAGTGTATACATTAACAAATTAGGGAGGGCAGAGATTAATAAATTGGACATGCAACTTAAAAAACTAGAAAATGAACAAATTAAAAATCCTCAGATGAAAACTAAATTAGAAATACTAAAAATCAAAGGAGAAATTAATAACATTGAAAGTAAAAGAACTATTGAATTAATAAATAAGACTAGAAGCTGGTATTTTGAAAAAACAGATAAAACAGACAAAGAACTGGTTAATTTAATAAAAAAAGGAAAGAAGAAAACCAAATTGACAGTATCAAAGATGAAAAGGGAGACCTCACCTCTAATGAAGAGGAAATTAAGGCAACTATTAAAAATTATTTTGCCTAATTATATGGCAATAAATATAGCAATCTAGGTAATATGGATGAATATTTACAAAAATATAAACTGCCTAGATTAACAATAGTAGCAATTAGAGAAGAAAAAGAAATTGAAAGTATTAAAATAGGCAATGAGAAAATTAAACTATCACTCTTTACAGATAATATCATGATATACTTAGAGACAGAAACTTTGCACAAGGTAAAAAACTAATGAAATGTCATTGGATAATTTAATACTTAGAATCTTATTCGGGTACAGTGAGTGAAGACAAGTTTATTAGTTTGTGATTTAGGGTAGAGCTATGAGGGTCCTCAGTCTCCTCATTTCAAGGCCTCAATCTGAATACCTCCTGACCACATAAGATGTGTTTGATACTCTGGCCAAACAGGGGAAAGAAAAGAAACACTTCTTGGGGGAGAGGGTGGACAGAATGATGACATGGGCACCATAGAACACAGAGACAAAGTCATAGGCTCTAATGGGAAATGAATATGTCTAAGAGAGGGAATGAAAACACAGTGAGGCCATTACTTGGCTCCAAATGTTTGTTCTAGGCAGGGACCCAGGTGGAACAAATTCTCATTTCTCCCAGTATGAGGAATCTGAGGATGCCTTGTATGACACAACTCAGATAACTGTATAGGAGTGGCAGGGAGAGGGACAAAAGACTGAGGAAAGAATCTGGAAACAAGTGATTGGGGACACATTTTAGGAGGAAGGGGGGCTTTTTGAAGAGCACTGCCATAGAGTAAGGAGTAGAATCTGCCATAGAGTAAGGAGTAGAATCGATGACTGGGATGGAAGATGGAGACTAAATGTTGCGTTTAATTTGGGCTGAGTGAAGGTACTGGGAGACCATTTTCTATAATAATATTGTGCCTTTATAGACATCTTGTCCCAAGAGGAGGGGAAGTGGAAACTCTTAGAAGTGGCTGTCACCCAGAAGATGTGTGTGACTGGGTGGGTGGGAAAGGAATGATGAACCTCAAGATATGATGTAATGGGCAACAGAACAGAGATTTGAATATCATGTGAATCACGTAATTTGAGATACTGGAAAATTTCTACCACAAGACTGCTTCTATTCAGATGATTCCCTTCATAAATGGCTATTTCTAAGAACAAGGCACACTAAAATAAAGGTATGAGGGCAATGAAACAAGAACTCTAAAGGTGATAACATAGACATTAGTGATAAGAGGGAACTCAAATACCTTAATTCCACATTTAACTCCATGAGAAACACAAGGAGATTAAAGAAGGAATAGATACCAATATAAACAGTAAGTTAGAGATTAAAATCACAAAATATACAGGAAGGAAAGGAGAGAATGAAGCAAAGAAATTAGAAAAAGGTACAGAAGGAAACTATCCAATAAGCAAAAGAAGTAGAAGGGAGAAGAGGTTGGGGAGAGGGGTATTAAACTAACCTTAAGAGAAGCAGAAGAGAAGAGAAGCAATAAAAAGGAGATTGAAAAGCAAATAAATAAAAGAAAAAATAAATTGCTATTTTAAGTAAAATCTTCATACTAGGAAAAGGATTTGACAAACAGGAATAGGTAGAGAGTCATGTGGGAATGAGATTCTATTGAAGTACTTTAAGCAAAATTAGTCATAGGGACAAAGCATTGATATAAAGGAGAACAGTAAAAGAAATCCTAAAAATAAATAAAAGCAGTAGCAGAAACAAAAAGAGAGGAAAATACATCTAACTCTTATAATTTTCAATGTGAAAGGATGAAATCATTCAATCAAACAAAAGACGGTGGCAGGATGAATAAGAAAATAAAACTTCACGTCTGTTGTTTACTAGAAAAAATCTTTAAAAAGAAAATATACACATGGCATCAAAATGAGAAGCTGGAAAAATTAATTACACAAGTAGTTAATAAAAAAAGAAGTGGTAATCATGCTATCAGATAAAGCAAAAATAAAAATCTATAATATAAACAATCATAAGCAGTGAAATTATATTAAGCTTAAAGGAACAATAGATACTGAACTAATTTCAGTGCTAAACTTATATGTTCCAAATGGCTTAGCATCTAAATACATAAAGGAAAATTATCTTAATTGCAAAAAGATATAGCTAATAGCACAATAATAGCAAGAGACTTTAGTGTTTTCTTGGAATTAGACAAATCTAAAAGAAAAATAACCAAAAGGGAAACATAGAAGTTAAAAACTGTTGAAGAATTAGATTTATAACAATATTTGAAAGAGGCCGCTGAAGGATATGTGCATTTCTTGGCCTTAGATGACACTTTTAACAAGATAGACCCATGTACCGTGGCATGTAGAAACTTCAACTAAATGTTAAAAAGCAAAAATGCTAAATAGATCTCTCAAAAAGTACAATGCAATAAAAATAACTATCAATTCAGGGAATGAAAGCAAAATCTTCAAAACGAAGGGTGAAAGAATAAATCATAGCAAGAATTAATAATTAAGTGAAAAACTATGATCTTGATGAGAAAATAAAATAGAATATCTTAATGCAGCTTCAATATAGTCTTTAGAAGAAAAAACTGACATGTTCCTAAAAACATATCTTAACAATAAAAAGAGATAATTAATGAACCAAATAAAACATTTCTAAAAATAAGAAGATAAAAAATAAACAAACCAAATTTAAACTCAAAAAATAAGATCTTAAAAATGAGAGAAAGAGATAAATTAAAAACAAAAAGTGCTATTGAACTTATAAACAGAAATAAAAGGTTTTATTTTGGAAAACTTTAACAATGAAAATCTGTTAGCTGGTTTAAGTGAAATTTTCATAAGATTACAGGATTTAGGTCTATAAGGGTAAAAAGAAGAAGATGGTAGAATGAAATTTACAAAATTAAAAACGAACAAGTTAGGATCACAACAAATTCAGAAGAAATACGAATAATTATGAGAATCAACTATATATAGTTATATGTAAATAAAACTTAAAATTCAAAAGAAATAAAGGATTTAGCTACAAAAAGGGAAAATATCCAAATTACTTGAATAACAAATAAAGATCTTAAAATAACTGAAAAGGAAAATGAACAAGAACTTCTCAGATGGGGTAGATACTTGGAAATTTTGGTCTAGATAGATCTACAGTGAAGTGATATCAGACTTTAAAAAAGAAAAATAATACATACACTACACAGATTATTCTAAAAAAACACAACAAAGAAAACATGCAGCCAAATGGCTTTTGTGTGATAAATATATTCTAATATCTAAAATAAGGAAGGATAAGGAAAAGAAAGAAAAAGATTACAGCACTTTATCTAAAATAATCACTCATTGTTATTACATATCAATTGCCAGAAATCTAAGAATGTTTATACATTAGGAATATAATTAATGGTATTAAAAATTTAAAAATATAAACTATATGATAATATTAATAATACAGAAAAAGTCTTTGACAAAGTACAATGTTCATTGGTGCTACTACTTCACTATTTAAGATAATTCCAAAGTACTTTCCATAATAATTGGAGCAATTCACATTCCCTTGATATTATACTTATCTTTTGTAACCTTTGCCAAGTTGCCATGGATAAGATGGAATGCCAGTTGTTTAAATTTACATTTCTCTTATGATTAGTGCTTTAGAGTAGTCTCGTATAGTTGTTAATAGTTTGCTATTTTTTTAAACCCTCACCTTCTGTCTTGGAATTGACATTATCAGTTCTAAGGCAGAATAGCAGTAAGGAATAGACAATTGGGGTTAAGGGACTTGCTCAGGCCCACAAAGCTAAGTGTCTCAGGATAGATTTGAATCCAGGACCTTCTATTTCCAGACCTAACACTCTATCCACTGATCCACCTACCTTCCCCTTGCCATTCTTTTTTTTGAAAACTGTTTATATCCTTTTATCCTTTAGCCATTGGGAGATAACTCTTTATTTTATGTATTTGTATTAATTATCTATCTGAGATAGCAAAATTTTATTTAAATATTTTAATCTCATTTGACTATTTCTCTTATGCTTTTTCATGCAAAACCTTTTCAATTTCATGTAATTAAAATTTCATGTTTATTAGTGTATATGTATTGTAATGAGGAGATTTCATAGGTTAATGTTGTTTTCAGTCATGCCTGACTATTCATGACCTCATTTGAGAGTTTCATGGCAAAAATGCTGGGGTGGTTTGCCATTTCCTATTCCAGGTCATTTTACAAATGAGGAAATTGAGGCAAACAGGGTTAAGTGACTTGACCAGGGTCACACAGCTAGTAAATATCTGAGACATGATTCGAACTTGGGAAGGTGAGTCTTCTTGATTCCAATTGTATTGCTCTATACACTAAGCCACCTAGCTGTCCTCACATACATGCATATCTGTGTCTATAACAATATGTATGAAAGCATGCATGCATGTATCTTCTTTTACTCTGATTTGGATAAGACTTCTTCTTAGCCATAGCTGTGAAAGGCAATTGATCTTGTTCTGTTTTTTTTTTTAATTATGACCTTTAATATAAAAATCACATCTATTTTGAGATGATTTTGTTATATGCAAGATGTTTGCCTAAATCTGATTTTTCTCAAAGTGATTTGCAATTTTACTAAAAGTTCTTATCAAGGAGGGAGGTCTTTCCCCCAAGAATTCTGTACTCTTTAAGTTTATGGAATACTAGGCTATAGTTTCTCATTTCTATTTATTTCATATCTATTTTCTTTCAATTATCTGTTTTTCTCTTTTTTAACCAATAACAAATGATTGTGATGTTTATGGAGATAGATGAGGACAGAACTCTTGATTTCATTGGCATAGAGAAATCCCAGGTAAAGAAACTCATTTTAACCATGGAGGTTAGCACCTTGCCTATAACCTATAGTATTAGAGACTTGCCTAGAACACTCAATCCATCAATACACATTTATTAAGAAGTACCTGTTTTGTTCCAGGCACTGTGCTATGCCCAGGGGCTACAAAGAATGATAAAGGATAGTTCTTTCCTTCAAGGAGCTCACAGTCTAATGGGGGAGACATACGAAAATAACTCTGTACAAACAAGCAATATACAGGATAAATTGAAAATGATCACTAGAGGAAAGGTGCTAGAATTAAGAGGGATCAGGAAAAGCTTAAGAGGATGGGATTTTAGCTGGATTTTAAAGGAAGTCAGGTAAGCCAACAAGCAAAGATAAGGAGGGAGAACATTTAAAGCTTGAGGTGGACATAGTGACAGTGGCTGGAGTTAAGAGGAGGAATGTCATATTTGAGAGATAGCAATAGGCCATTTTCACTGAATCACAGAGTATAAGGAGGAAATTACAGAGTTAGTATGTAATTGAATGTGTCCTGACTTCATCTCTCTATTCCTAGACCAAATTTCTTCTCAATTGAAATGTCTACTGCCTTATTTTATAATGTAAAGACTTAAAAGTGCTATTCCTCTTCATTCCTACTGCTTTCAATATTTCTCTTGAGATTTTAGACCTTTTTACCCCCTTCTATATGAATTGTTTTATTATTTTGTCTAGCACAATGTGATATTCTCTTAGTACTTTGTTTGTATAGTACTATCTGTAGAATAATTTAGGTAGTATTGCAATTTTTATTATATAGGTGCAGTCTAATCATGATCATTGCATGTTCCTCTAAATTTAATCATTCTTCATTAAATACAATTTCATTTTGTAATTATATTTCTGTAAATCTTGTATGTATATTGGTAGAGTAATTCTCAAAACTTTCATGTATTTCATAGTTAGTTTCTATTATTTTCTCCTCAATTTTTGTTGTTGCTGTTATATATACCCTTTGATCAATTTTTATGGATTGATTTTTATATCCTGCACCTTCAGAGAAGCTATTTCTTTTTTCAATTACTTTCTTCACCAATTCTCTTGGGATTTTAAAATAAAGTGCTTTAAAATAAAATATCTCATTCTTTTGTCATCTTTGACCCCCTATTCTGGAATATTACAATTTTTAAAGTGCTTCCTAAATGTGGTACATGTAATTGAGCATAATATTTGAGATATGTTAACCCTAAGCATACTACATACATCAAGACCATCACTCTTATTTTTCTGGATATTATGTCTTTATGAAGATTGCTTAGTAGTTGTAATTTCATATAGCCTATGAATATTGACTTTACAGACCAATAAACTGAACTTTTTTCATAATTACTGATGAAGTAATATAATTACATTTGGGATCAAAGATGCTATTTCCTAATCAAATCTTTTATATTTTAGATAGATATGGCATAAAATAGCTTTTGGGCATCTTCAAAACTCCAATTTACCCTCAAAAGATGAAATGACTCTGAATCCTCAAAGGATGAAGAGTAACTACCACTAAGGATACCTAAAAGAACATGCTACAGATTCTGAAGATCCTTTCCTCATATTCTTAACACACTCCTAGTCCAGACTCTTGTTTTATTTCTTGTCTGTTTTACTTTAATAATCTCCTAAATGCTTCTCTACAAAAAGTCTCTCACAGGTCAAAATAATAATGGGTAGTTCTTACATTGCTCCTCTTATAAAAAGCCTTCAATGGCTTCTTATTGTATATTTTTAAAAAAATTTATGCTCCTTACCTTGGTATTCAAAATACAGTATGATCTTGTTTTAATATCCCTTTCTAGTCTTATCTGGCATTTTTCCATCTAATGTTTCCTATGCTTATAAATCACATAATGTCAGAACTATAGATCTTTTATAGACGACTCTGAACTTTCAGAATTTTCCACATTAACTTTCCATTAGCATCTCTACTTGATTTTGATTCCATGGAACTTTATGTCCCTTTTTTTGTATACCTTTTGGTTGCTTCCCACAACCAACTTTTGAACTTCCTTTCTGATCATGCTACAGTTTGTCTTTATTCTTTCTAAAGTGAGGTGGTCAAAACTGAACACAAGATTCAAGCTATGGTCTGACCATTGTAGAATACAGATAAATAGTTATTGCTCTGCATACTTTTTTTAATTAAATGTTAGCAAATAAGAGCATGAGATTTTTAGGCTGTCAGGTCAGACTATTGAGTCATTCACCTCATTTTCCATTTAAAGGCTTTAATAGAAATATGGCTCATGAAGTAACAAAGCTCAGCTAAAGAGCAGAGGGAACCAGGGCATGACTCAGGTTCACATTTGTTTCAGAACTCAATTATTTAAACTAATTCTCTTCTCCCTCCTCCTATTCTGTGGAAATCAAAAATTCAAATGGAAGAAATTTGCCCAGATTGAGATATCATTAGCATGACAATGTCCTATGCTATTGGACCATAAAATTGAAGAACTGAGGGAATGGAGAGAGGATATATCCTTGTGCATGTGGCTTTGAGGCCTTCCACTAATCCTGTGGTAAAGTTTCCAAATCCAATCCAGGGTCAGTTTAATACCCTCTTATGTCACATGAGGCAAAAGCAGGTTGGAGAACCATGAATTGCCTAGCATGAGAGAAGACTGAAATGTTTTGAGATCTAGCACCAAGAAAAATCACCATCAAAAGGAAGTGAGACAAAAAATGATTAGTATGAAAAAATCAGGGAAAAATATTGAAATTACCAAAAATCTTAGTAAGAAAAAAATCAGAGACTGTAGCACAGATAAATCATTAGGAAAGATATTAGTAGCAGAAGGAAATATGATCTTTGAATCAACTAAATTAGCTTAGAAATTTATGAATAAATATTATAAGTAAAAAGGAAATGAATCAATACCTAAATAGGTAGAGGACTCTAAGCATGCCAGAGAAAACAAAGAATCACAGTAAGGCATTCCTGAATGTTTGTTTTAATTTTAATTTTTTTTAAAAAACCTGAACTTCCATCTTAGAATCAATACAGTATATTGGTTCCAAGGGAGAAGAATGGTAAGGGTTAGGCAATGGGGATTAAGTGACTTGCCTAGGGTCACATAGGAAGGGATTGAAGCCTGATTTGAACCCAGGATCTCCTGTCTCTAGACCTGGCTCTCAATCCATTGAACCACCCAGTTATTCCCTCCTAAATGTTTTAAAAGAGTATAAAGAATATCAGAAAAAAAAGAGTTTATGACAACAAAACCCAAGCATGGTAGACCAAATAGATCAAGGCAGCAAAATGATCATCACATCAGAGAACTGGAGTTATAGAGACTTTCCGATGTTTCTTTTAATGATGAGGAAAATGAGGTCTAAAGTGATTGAATGATTTACCTATGTTCATACTGGTAGCAAGTAGCATGATCAGGATTTGAACAAAGGACCTCTGGCTCAAAAACTCATGTTATTTCCATAGTATTATATAGATGGTTAGAGTAAAATGGTCAAAGAAAGGCTGTTTTACAATTGTGGCCAAATTCACCTATTAGAACATAAGTTCCTCAGGGAAAGAGATTATTTCAGTTTTTATTTTGTATCTCCAGGGCTCAGAAAAGTACCTAGAGCAAAGAAGGTGCTGAATATATGAAAATAGTTTGGCCAATTGATTCAATTCAACAACATCACATTAATGCCTTACTAAAAGTTTCTAATAACCTTCTTAAGATATGGTCTTTGGGACATATCTCAGATTTTATCATAGAAGTTTCTGGAAAAATAAGATTTGTTTCACAAAGATTCATTTTGTATATAAAATAGAAGAAAATTCTGTTCAGTAAAGTAAAGGAGATTTAGACTGATCTCTGAGACTCATATTGGAAAACTGAAATTACAGAGAAATTGTGAGCATATCAGTCACAATTTTAGATGGTTGCACATAAGGGAAAAGGGAAACCAGCCATTAGAGCTTTTTTACTGCTGCTATTTAGAGTGAGCAGGATGAATTCATTGATAGTAACAGTTCAATGTAGAATGAATGGCTCCATAGTAAAAGCTTCTCCCTTGGGTAGATTTGAAGTGGTCAACTGAGGGGCTACTTAGATTATGATGATATTAGAGGGAAATAGTAGAACCCAACTAAAAGTCGGTTTGAATCTAAGTTGAAAACAGACCCCTCTATGTAATTCTCTCTGAAAGCAGTTATTTTGAAGATTACTCTGACTTTTGCATCAGGGAAAGTGAGGTAAGCAGGATAACAGGAGAGTTAATACTGAGTACACATCACATAGAAAAAGAATGACATTCAAGATGCCAACACTTGGTCATCATCAACTCTAGCTTTTACTGCCACAACTCAAGACCTCAATGAGTGCAAAACTTTAAAAATATTTTTAAAGAGAAATACTCACGAGCATTAGTTCATTTCTGTATTTCTTCCAAGTTGGTTCTTTTTGCATTACCTAACATTGGATTTTTAAAAGTGCATTCACAATGGCCCTTTATGAGACAACTGATGGCAGAGAGGATAGAGCACTGGACCTGGAGTTAGGAAAACCTTTTTTCAAATCTGACTTTGGACACACTAAGTGTGTGACCATGGACAAGTACTTAACTTCTTTTTGACTCCATTGCCTCAACTATAAAACAGGCATAAGAATAGCATCTACTTCCCAAGGTTGTTGTGAGGATAAAATAGGATGATATTTGTAAAACTCTTGGCAAATAGTAGGTGTTATGGAAATGCCAGAAACCCAAAATTTCCCTGTTGGAATATAAGTGACCCAATTTGGTAGTGTCAGTAATTCTATAAATCTGCAGGGGTATACAGATTCCTTTCCTAGTGGTTTCACTTTTCAAGGACCTTGCAAACAAAATATGGCACCACTACATTGTCACACACAGAACTGGACTGGGGTCTAGACTGCCATTTCTAACTTTTGTTGCATAATTAAGAATCTCTGAAAAGGTTTTTTCCTCGATTCTAAAACTAGAAATTTCACCATTATCAGTCTTTATATGATTTGCTGCAACACATGACACATATAGAAGTTTTACACAGTATAAGGCTGGATCTCAGGTGTTTAGGTTCTGGCTCACATGTAGCACTTATGTTTAGAACCTATTTACATTCAGGGTCGACCTGGGATGATCCATTGGCAAACTGGCCTGTGAAAAGTATCTTAACCTTTTCTCCAATTCCTTGCTCTCTAGAAGGCAAATGTCCCATTCCTCAGGGCAGATGAGCAGAAGAGACACAGATACTCTGCCTACCTAAAATATAGTGAAGCTAACAAGATAAATGCCAATTTTGAAGTATGTCATTTTCTCTGATGCACCTGTCTTCAGCTTTGGGGAATAAATCTTACTCCTTAAGTAGTTCCTTCTATATTCTGTTACTTTGCCTTGAGAGATGTCTCATCTACAAGTGGACTTTTGGATTATATCTCCTGTAGTAGGTGGTTTCAGCATTGAGCACGGTGATCATGCTGTGGACTAAGTTAGTGGTAGTCTTCAAATGGAAGAATGATCTATATGGGAAAAATGGGCAATTGCTTTATTACAGTGATTTCCAAAAGTGGGCGCCACTGCCCCTGGTGGGTGCTGCAGTGATCCAGGGGAGTGGTTATGGCCACAAAATTGGCATTTGGGATTTCGAATGTTTTAACTTTTTTTGTATTACATTCTATTCTTAGTTCAATAAATAGTTTCATAATTTCCAAGTTCAATGTTTCTAAGTTACACCTTTCTTCACTATATTTTACGAAAAAAGATAGAAACATTAATACATATATCTTTCCTATTAACTGCTATTAAAATTTTAAAAAATTAATTTCCAGGGGTGCTTAGTAATATTTTTTCTGGAAAGGGGGCAGTAGGCCAAAAAAGTTTGGGAACCACTGCTTTATTATATTGTATAACATTAGATCAGTCTCTCCTTATCCTTAACAAAGCTGAACTGGATAGTGTTTTGGAGATCAAGATCTTTCTAAAAGTACTGCAATAATGTAGAGAGATGTGAAGCTCTTGTATAGACCAATGCCAACACAAGGAACATGACATACAACATGTGTGGAGTACAGAACTTCTCTCTATTTTGGAAAGATGCACAGTCATTTGTGAGTTTATAGCTTTCTTTATAAAAACATCATCTTCACCACCTGTGTTTTCATTATTTTCAATCTCTGCTCCAATGGTATTTTCATTTCATTTTTTAAATTCTTCCATACCTTCTGTCTTAGTAGGACTTCTAACACAGAAGAATGACAAGGCCTAGCAACTGGGGTTAAGTGATTTGCCCAGAGTCACACAGCTAGGAAATATTCTGAGACCAGATTTGAACCCAGATTCTCTCAACTTCTGGCTTAGAGCTTTATCCACTATGCTACCTGACTGCCCCACTTATGGGCACTTTAGAGAAGGTTAAATGAATACTTAGGAACATAGGAGGAAACATGATGATGAGGGAAAAAAGGAAAAAGGAATACAAGAGGAAAGTATGTAAGGGTAAGCTCAGGTGTGACTAGTGTTATATTGAAACTCTGGGAGCAGAGAGTCTCACCCTTGATTGACGGGTGAGGACTGTTGGATTTTAGAATGTTCCCAGAGGCCATAAGGACAGGGGAGAAAGCGGTTGGCCAAGGTGGGTATAAATACCCTGGCAACCCTGGCTTTTGGTTCCTTTCACTTCCCTTGGACCTGAAATCTGTGGATCCTGGTCTTGTGGGATTGAGACTTGCTGGGCTCAACCTTGCAAGATCCTCCTGTCTTGTACCTGATTAGCATTGTCAACCTGTACCCAGATCATCACTCTTCTGATTCTACTGCCCCTAGATATTTAGGAATTCAAATCATCTGTAGTTATCTAGGTTTCCCAGTGCCCGGGAGGGACCCAGGAGGTGGGCAGGAGAAGAAGAAGAGGGTGGAAAGGGGTGGATCCTGCAGGCTGTATAGGCATAACATCTAGCAGGAAGAAGGAGCTGAAGACATCAAACAGCAGCTTGCTTGCTCTGGTTTGGCTGTGGCCAGGCTGAGCCAGAGGAGCTAACTAATCAGACTCAATTACCTGCCTATAGTTCTGAGGGTTTATTATTATTATCAATTAGATAGGGTTTCCCAATTCCTCTACCCATTTCCCAGTACTCCATCTTTGCTAAATATAGATAAACTATTCAAGGACCTTCCTGGAGTGGTTATTTCATAGTTTCTCTGGGAAGGGAGTCATCCAGTCAGATAAACCATTACCAAGGCTAATAGACCCCAATATCTATCATCAATCAACCCCAGGTGGGACCTGAAGGGATATCATCCATTGACCTGAAGGATCCTGCTTGGGCACTGTTATAAAGGAGGGAGGTGTTACATCATCTGGCTAAGTGGCAAGCCTCAGTTTTTCTTGCACTAGCCACATATCTGGACTCCACTGCTGTCACACAATTACCAGTGGTAGTATCCAGTGTTATGTAGAGATAACCAGTTTATCTCTCTCCTTCCATCTGCCCATTTATTTTATAACACTAGCTGCAGGATCTATCTTTTTCAGAAAAACTACAGATAAGTTTGTTACCAGAATTATAGAAGGAAAAATTGAAGTGGTAAATAGGAATGGGAGCTGAGGGCACTGTTAGCTGACCAATCTGTGGTCAGATCCTAGTTTCTCCACAGCATAGACCCTGTTTTCTAAACTTCTCTATTTCTATAATTCAGTAATTTCTTGTACATTTTTCAATTTAATTTACTGGAAATGAAACTTCTGAAAATCTTTTCTAGAAGAGTTGAGGTTGCAACTATCTGAAACAGCCTTATCTGGGTTTTTCACTAAGAGGAAAAGGCTAAGAAAGTCATGGAGATCAGAACCTCTGTGAAGGAGGCAGATAGCCAGTGATGGTAGAGGCCAAACCACTTGCAGTGATTAATTAAGAAAACTAGGTAGAAAAAGGGGAAAGCTCAGAAGACCAGGTAGAGTATGTGTGGGTGTGCATATGTAAAAAGATAGAAAAGCTGACATTAGAAAAAGATGAGATACTAAATATAAGTGTAAAATGACGGATAAGAAACATAGGAATGAAAAGATAAGTGGAGAGATGGAAGAGGAGTGAGGCAGAGAAGACCAGTTTGCATTGGGTACTCAGTCATCTTTCAACTCTTTAAACCCTACACCGACATCCCCTCCTCCTCCACCAATATTTTATCCATGTCTCATCAACTTAAAGGAAATACCAAGTCTAGAAGATGAAAACTGATCATAAAGGGTGTCATGAGGGCTATGTGTGTGGGAGGTGGTTTGCTGCAGGGAAAGGGCAATCTCATCTCTTTATCTTAGCTAAGGGGGAAGATTTTTTTGTTCTATTTTTATTTAAGCCTCAATCTACCAGAGATGGCTACATACAATAATAGAAGGATAAGGAAGAAGGAAAACAAAAACTGAAAGAAATAGTGGATAAATTGGATTTGACTGACCCCTGGCAATTTATGAATGGAGATGATTGATGTGATGAGACTTGTGATTTTGGAAGACCAATTTGACAAGTAGGCACCTAATAGCACCTACCTTATGTGGATTTTGGAAGGATCAATTCAAAAGATAATATATGTTAAGTGCTTTGCAAACATTAAAGTACAACACAAATGTTAGTTATTGTTATTATTTGTTTCTTCTGTTGCCATCACCTAAATGCTGTATACCATGATTTCAATTAGGTTACTGGATTTCCATGCAGGTATATACTATACTGACATACAGTGCTATATTTCTGTTAATTCTGTTAGGTTTGCTTCTTCTCAACAAATTATACTTATCTATACCACTCTTGTGGACATGGAAATCATGCATTTCCAAGAAAGAGTCCCATTATGCCATGCATTAATGGTACTCATGAGGTTCTAGTTACCTCTCTCTGTTAAACTACATTTTCATTTTGTTCATATGCTTTATGAGTAATGAATGCCATAATCAATTATCTAATGCTACCATAACTTTAGGTGGACAATTATTAGTTACAGTTGGCTCTAATGTAAGAGAAATGGAAAAAGTAGACCCTGAAATTCTCCTGGTGTGTTGGAGGAGAGAACTTAGCATCTGGTTCATGTAGAGACTGTGCTAATATGGGGGTTGGTATAAACTGTATAGAGAAGAATTGACCATTAGATAGTCATTTGAGCATAAATTCCAAAGTGGAAGAGATCTTAGAGGTGATATAATTGACTTAGCATTATTATAGAATATTTTGTTGGAGTTTGGCTATAATGAATTTGTGACATTGAAAAATGTCACAAATGGGGCACTGTTATGCAAGGTTCACCACAGAAACCACCCTCTTTCCTGTTATTTTTTTCTACACTTTATTTTTATTTATTTCCTATTGTTCTTCTTTCTGCATCATGCATTTAATCTACTTCAAATTTTGTCTGGGCAGTTTTAATTTTATTCTCAGATTTCTGTTTAATCTGATTTGCAAATTTGATGGAAATTACTAATCTTCATGTACTTTATCCCTTACCAAAAGATTGTGATTCTATCAGTTTAAGCCAAGGCATAGAAAGCTATATTCTCTTTTTCAACACCACCTATAAAGCCACACATTTACTTCCTAAATTCTCTTTCATTTCTAAAGTCAGTCAATAAACATTGATTAAACTACTTCTATAGGCTAGGCACTATTCTAACCTTCAGAGATAGGAAGAAAGGCAAAAGATCCCTATCTCAGTGATCTCACAGGCTAATGAGAACATAATGGACAAAAAGAACTATGTATTGTAATGCAAAAGTTGCAAGAGGGGTTTTGCTCTTGCAGTAGGCCAACTGAAAACTTCTGGCAGTTGAGCCTTAGAATTCTGAGAGAGTTCAGTTGGTCCCTGTGGCTTGAACAGAGCAGAAGGATCAACCAGAGCTCTATTTTGGTTTTCAGTTTTGCTTTGGTCTTTGCCTTGTCTTTGGACAATTTGTACCTACCTAATTTATCTGGACCTCTCCCTGACCTTCTCCATATTATTTCCCTGTTTTCCCTGTCTGTTTTCCCGGGGCTCTGGGAGGCAGGGTGGCTTTTGGGTTTTTAGTGAAAAGACTTTGTGGGTTTAGTTTTCCCCAATCCTTGAATTCAAACTATTCCTTTAGTATACACTCTACATTAAAAGCAGCCAAATCTTCCCAGGCTGAGAGAGCAGGTTCTCTCTCAGTTCTAACCCATTCCTGTGACCCTCCCCCATCTTGAGTTTCTCCCTAGCAGTTGTCAGAAATCCCAAACCCCTCTCTCCTTCCAGACCAACCCTGAAACATGAATAAAACCCTTGGTTACCTAATCAAACACTCTGGAGAATCTTTCTGTTGAAGAAATTAGGCAAGGGTGAAGGGGAAGGAATAATTCTCTTTTATTTTCTGAGGGAAACTGGAGGCATCCATCTTGGGAGGAAGTAGTTGCCCAACACTCTTCCTCCTGAATCCCTTCAATTTCACTGACAGGGAGAAGCCTTGTGATTCCTCCTTTGAGGACTTGAGAAACTGACAAGAAAGCCCTCAAATCAGATTCAAACCACTTCTGACTGGCCCTATTCCTTGTGTCTGTAGAAGTACTTTTCCTGCCTGGAATGGTTCAGCCTGTTTCCCCCCAGTGTCCTCTGTCTCTAGCTTGGGTGTCTAGTCTGTGTTAGCTGCCTCTCCTGAATACCTCACCTGTACCCTTACCATCCAAATACCACCTTGTCCATTCCTCCCTATACTTAGCCATTCCTTTCATCCTCTTCTATTACCTCAATCACCCTTTTACCCCTCCATCACTCAGCAAGGGAAGGAGAGCACCCTCCTAACTTTAGAGTACCCACCTTACAGTATAAAAAAAGAATATACAAGACATATTGGAAATAGTCAACAAAGGGAGGACTTTAGCATTAAAGGGAATTGGGAAAGGTGAGTTCCAGGAAGCCAAGGAAGGCAAGGGACAGAGATAAGGAGGAAGAGTATTCTAGGTATTCATGACAGATGGAGAAAATACCTGAACTGGCATATGGAGTGTCTTGTGCTAGGAACAGAAAAGACCACTGCTACTGGATCTTGGAGTACATGGGGTGGGATGAGAATGGTTACAGTGGTGTTGAAGGTTTAAGAGGACTGAAAAGGTTAGAAGGAAGTGGATTATGAAATTATTTAATGAATTATGAAATTACTTTCTCCATAAAAGTAAATTTATTGCCTCTGAAATGAAATTTTATAGTGGCTGAACTATCTTCTCTTTTGGCTAGTTTCTCCTAATTTCCCAAGTCACATTTATTATTAATTACTCATTGTCAACTTTATGTGGAATTTGGCATTTTTATTATTTTTGGTCTTACTTTTTTAGAAGAGGAATACATTGATTGCTAACCCAACTAACTGGGTACAACTCAGCAATATATGTATGTATTCACACACACACACACACATATATATATATATATGTATTCACACATACATATAAATACAAGTATATACATACATATATGCACAAGCATACATTGCATGTTATGTATGTGTACATATAAACACATATGAGAGAAAGAGAGAGGGAGAGGGGAGAGAGGGGTGGGGAGAAAGAGAGTAAGGAAGGAGAGAGAGAGAGAGAGAGAGAGAGAGAGAGAGAGAGAGAGAGAGAGAGAGAGAGAGAGAAGCCTGGGTCCTTCCAACTGAGATGAATAGCCCTCTCCTTACTTTGAGATAGGGGGCTCTAACCATATGAGATCATCAACAAACAGCAATCATTTTGTTTTCTTTCCCCCCCATGCTTATTTTCTCAATTTCTTGTCTTCACGCTCTCACTAGCTTGTCTATCACCATGTTAATTAGCAGTAGTGAAAATAAGCATCTTTGCATTATCCTTGCTCTTTTTGGAAAGGCATTATTTTTCTGTGTTTTATAATGTTTGCTTTTAGATTGAGACAAATATAATTTACTATGTTAAAGAAAGGTCCTTTTAGTCTTATGATAGCTAACATATTTAATAGAAACAAGTGTTGGATTATGCCAAAAGCCTTCGTTTAGCATCTATTGTTAAAATCATATTTCATTATTTATATTATTGACATATTTCACTGATACTTATTTATTTAATATAAATTTATAGTTATTCTCATGCTCAACTAATCCTGCATATGTAATGTGGTTACATATACACACTTTCTAATATTTTGATTAGACTATTTATTAATATTTTATTATACATTTTTGCATCAATGTTCATTAGGGATAGTGTTCTATAATTTTCTTTCTCTGCTTTGTCTCCACCTAGTTTAGATATCATGACTTTATTTGTATCAGAGAAAGAAATTGATGAAGAAGGTGACTCCTTTTCTTAATATCGCAAACAGTTTATATAATATTGGAATTTGTGTTTTTTGGGTGTTTGATAAATTTATTTATAAATCCATCTGGTCCTGGATTTTTTTCCTTTTGGAAGTTCATTTATGACTCATTAATTTTCTGTTTCTGTTATTGAGTCCTTAATATAGTTTATTTCTTCTTTTGTTCATCTGGGTATTTTATATTTTAGTAAGAATTCAGTTATTTCCTCTAACTTTTCAATTTTTAAGTATATAATTGGGCAAAATAGTTCCTATTTCCTTTATTTCCTCTTCAATTGTTTTGAGTTCTTTTATGTTTTTAATATGATGAATTTGATTTTCCTATTTATTTTTAAACCTTTTCTATTTTCACTAAGTAAACACCAGAGATTTAAGATTAAAATTCTCAACTATTATAATTTTACTGCTTGGGTTTACAAGAAACAGAAAATACCACAATTCTAGACCAGAAAATCATGTTGAAATGTGATTTAAATTTTCTTATTTGATTTTTCCTTTGTTTTGATGTTATACTATAAAATGTCTATATTAAATACTGATATTGATTCATTATCTATGGTACCCTTAAGCATAGTACAATTTCTCTACTTATTTCTTTCTCATCCCTGTGAGGTAGACGTTATTATTATTCCCATTGTACATATGAAGAACCTAAAGAAGAGAAAGGTTAAGTGATTTGCCCAGGGTCACATAATTAAGTCAATGTTTGAAGCGGGCTTCTTCACTCCTGGTCTATCCCTCTATCCACTATGAGATTTAGATGCCTCTGGCAAATGAACATGAAAGAGAGAAGCACCCATAAGTCTCACATGTAAAAGTATATAATTTCATGTCAATTCACAGGTTATTTCCTATATGCCATCTCTGGTCGTAGAAAGATGGCTTTAGTTCATTAAAAAAAAAAACAAAACCCAAAGTATACCTTCTATCTTATCTATTTGAAGACAGCAATTGCAAGGGCTAGGCAATTGGAGTTAAGAGACTTTCCCAGAGTCACACCGCTAGGAAGTGCCCAAGGGCAGATTTGAACTGAGGTCCTCTTGATTCCAAACCTGGCATTCTCTCTTCTGGGTTACCTACTTCCTTAGCTTATTTTCTAGCAAGAGATGTCAGGCACTAATGGAACCGCCTAAAGCTTCACAGAAAATCAGTGCCTGAACCAGTGGAAGGTGCCAGACTTCTTGACTTCCAGCTGAATTCTCCAGTTCAGAAAATTATAGCAATAATTCCACATCCTTCCTTTCCTATCTCAGAATCAAAATGTCAGAGATCATTCAGCCAAAACTTACATCAAGAACATAATTTGATAGTGCTATTAAATGACTCTTGTCCTTCCAGGCTCCTTTTTGTAAACTCCCTCCTTGATTCTTTACCAGATTTTCCTTCAGCCTAATAGAATTTAACATAGTAGGTGCTCAATAATTAGTCATGCCTAAAACTTAATTTCCTACTCTTCATAGCTTTGTGCCTCTTTTGAATTATCTTTTGACCACATTTTAACACGAGTCTCTGGTCTAGAATTGTATTACTTTATGTTTTTGTAAATCCAGACTTTTCTGCATCCCAAGTCTTACCCCTCCCATCTTTATCACCTTCTAATTAGTCTATCCCTAGATTGAAGATACACATGGGAAGCTTCTACAAATGGTAAAGAAAGGTTTTCTTTCCCTCTCTTTGTCATGGCTCTTATTCTATCCTCTATCAAGAGAAACAGCAGAAAGCTATTGAAATTTCTGGATAAAAAGACATTAGAGTGCTTTTTTTGAAGATTGAGCATCCTTAGAAACCCAGCCTTGGTCCTTCAAGCTAAGAACCAAAGCCATCTCTTCTTGCTCCTGAATCTATTCTCAAGTGGATGTGTGGTAAGGTGGGTGAGATGATGTTGAAGATAGCAGGTAGCTCAGATGTTTTTGGGAGATTGGGCTACCAGGCATTTCAGGCAACACCTAGGAGTGTGTCTTGGATGATAAACACTGATTTCCTTTTTTGTTTCTCTATCTGTTGTCTTGTGAGTGCCTTCAGCTCTCTTGAAGGTTAGTTTGCATAGCCCTAAAGGAAAAACATAGGTTATTCATTCATATACAAGCACTCACTCTTTACTTACAAGAAAAACTCTGATGTAGCTCTACAACTCCCTTACACAGTCCCATGGCAGGAAATTGATAAACTGATCTTGAGGAACTTTGATGTATAGTGTAAAGAATCAATGATTTAAAGTTTGAGAATCTATAGTAGAATTCTAACTTTCTGTTTTATTTCTTATGTGACTTTGGGAAAAGTCACTTCCTCTCCCTGGTCTTTAGCTTCCTCAAGGATTAGACAAATATGTTAAATTCCAAGTCATTAAATATAATCCTATTACCTCAAAGGTCTATTGATTCCAAGTCTGGCCCTATATTGACTATGTTATCTAGATGCCCCTATGCCATTTCTTAATAAGTATTTGAGAGTTAGAGCCACTGTAGAGAGAGAGCTAACCTAATAAGCAAAAAGACCTGGATTCAAGGCATACCTCTGATACATACTTGCTCTAAGATCCTAAGCAAATCTCTTAAACCTCTCAGCAGCCCTGTGGCAACTCCCTAATACTAGAAGTTCTATATTAGTGGAAGGAATTCTTCAACTGGAGCCTTCTATGGTGATGAAATCAGAGATATGGGGAAAAGGGAGGAATGAATAAATTAATAAATAATTAACTAATTAATTAAAATGTTTACATCCAGCTTCATTACTTGTTTGCCCAATATTAGAGACTGTTCAAGATAATAATAATAATGCTTGGTTTTGCACCTCTTAAGTTGCCCATGCTTTCTAGTCATCCATCTCCTTGATATTTTATTTATGCGATTATTATGCAGTTTTGTTCTTAGCTTCCATTTCAACTATCCAGTCCCAAAAATGGCCACTGCAATATGAATATCTGCTATAAATTTTTTCTGGGCCCTCAGACCCTTTTCTCTTGCTTCCTTAGGTTTAAAATTTCTCCTTTTGTCACTTAATTGCCCCTTCCTGCCTTCAAACTCAAGTTAGCCATAGAATTTATCCCAACACTTTCATGTACTTTCTCTTATTTTATTCTCACAACAACTGGTTGAGACAGATAGAGAGGAACTTAAAGGGGGCCTGGTCCGAATGGCTGAATTTAAGCGCCTGGTCCCAAAGGCTGAATTTAAGCATATCTTCAAATTACTTTTTTGAGGAAATATTGAAAAAATGTCACCTTCCACCTCTTTTTCAATGAAGAAACTGTGAGCACAATGTATTCAATCCCAGGGATCAATTTAACAAGTACATAGAATAACAAGTACCTTGCATGTAAGTGACACCTCTGAAAAATGAAATTCACCTGAAAAAAAGTCTTAAATATATTTATTTGACTTGTTTTGCTGCGAGAGATGCTTGTCTCTTTCTCTTTTTTGCTTTCTCTGTCCCTCTATATTTTTCTCCCTTTCTGTCTTTCTGTCTCTGTCTCTGCCTTTCTTTCCTATGAATAGATGGGGAGAATGAGGTCTAATACTAGTAACAATTAGGTGACTTAATAGATAGAGTTCTGGGCCTGAAGTCAGAAAGATTAATCTTCTTGAGTCCAAAACTGGCCTCTGATATTTCTTAGGTGTGTGAACATGGGCAAAAATCACATAACTCCGTTTGCCTCAGTTCCCTTGTCTTTAAAATAAGACAGAGAAGGACAATGGCAAACTACTCCAGTATCTTTTCCAGGAAAACCCCAAATGGGGTTATGAAGAGTTGGACACAACTGAAGAGACCGAACAACAACAATAGCAATTATTAACAAAGTGAGCTAGATTGGTTTCCTGTAGTTTCTTTTATCAAATTATGGAGATTATCTTCACTTGGCATTACTTTAATTCATGCAGTTTATCCATTCAATAATTTATTCAACAAACACTTTAGAGTGTTTGCCATGAAGAAATCACTGTGTTAGGGTATTAGATCTTTAGAAGACAACAAGATATAGTCATGGTCTTCAAGTAGTATACAGGTTTTTTTGGGCGGTGTGTGGGAGATAAGATGGAGACACAAATAACTTTCTTAGAAAATAGAATTTGCTAGGTTTATATGAAATGTGCAAAATTCTCTGAGTATTCATAGGCAAATGAATGATAGATAATCCTGTTTGCCTCAGTTTCCTCATCTATAAAATGAACTGGTGAAGGAAATGACAAACCACTCCCTTATCTTCACCAAGAAAACTTCAAATTGGGTCACAAAGAATTGAACATGACTGAAAATGACTGAACAACAACAGAAGAAACAGAGCAGGAGGTGATATGAGTTTTACAATTGTGACATTTTTGTCAGGATAGAATATAGGAAAGAAAATTTTAGATGTATTGAAAAGAATAGTTCATTAGTCTCAAAGGGCAGATAAATCATACTTCATCCTATTAAAATTAGGAGCAGTGATAGATATTGACTACCCTCCAACCGTATTGAGGTACTTTTGGTTGGAAGGTGCCCTGGAAAAGGCACTCCCTACAAAGAATCACACAGAATAATTTAAGCTCTCCTCCCTAGACATATTCCAAATCAGTAGGTACAGCTTACAGTTCAATAAGTGCTGAGATTAATACAACTTGGGGAAAAACAACCAACTTCAGCTTTGGGTAGTGGAAAGGGTGCTTGATATATCTGAAGACCTGGTCTTCTTTCATATAGTCCCAGTTCTCTGATACCTCTGTGACTGGGCAAGATATTTAACCTTCATAAGGTTCAACATGCTCTGAAAACCGAAGTTAATTGACTTCAAAAGATTGTGGTGAGAAAAATATTTCATAAAAATGCTTCTATATTTGTAAAATTACTTTAATAGATTTGTAAAAATGAACTAATATATACTTCTGGGGGTGGAGCCAAGATGGAGGAGTAAAGCAGAGCAGCTCCATGTCACCATGAGAATTCTCTCCCACCAAGATTAAAATATTGCCACAAAATGAATACAGGAGTGAAAGAACCAACAAGGAGATAGGTGAAACAACTGTCAAGAAAAGAAAAACCCAAAGGGTATGCAGAGAACATCTGGGGCACTGGGGTGAGAGGAGAATGGAGCCAGCAAGAGGCTGTAACAAGAAGGGAAGAGCAAGCCAAGAACAAGCCACACACTCCCATCCCACAGCTGTTGTTCCATGTTTGGAACCTGAGCCCAAGTGAACATTCCGATCCTGAGATCCTGCTTGGGAAAATAGTGGTACAAGTCAACCCACACCCCTTGAAATTTCAAACCCGTGGAGAAGTCCAGAGTCCCAGTCCAGAGCAGTCTAGGCTGAAGTGTGCTTATTCTTGTGGGCCCAGAGCAAAGCCAGGAATCCCAGTCTGGGCTTGGGATGAGGACATAGTTCGCACTTTGGGGTGAGGACACAGTTTGGAGAAGGCCTGCCCACTCTAATCTTGTTGCCTCAAACTAAAGGAGTAGCTCCAGTTCCGAGCAATCAAAGGTGTACATGATTGGATCAAGAACACAGTGAGACCAAAAAATTGAGCCTAAGCCTTGGGCTAGAATTTGATCAGCCCTTGACCTGATCAAGTTCAGAGAAAGATCGAAAGGTTATGCCCAAGTCTGAGGCAAGTCCTTAAGCCATCAGCATATCAAGGGTTAATTGAATCAGCAGGGTTGGGGAGAGCTCTAAGAGCTCTCAGCCCTCAGACTATCACAACAGCCTCCAAGAACTGAAACTGGTAAAGACCCAGAAAATAAGCTGAGAATAACATCAAGGAAAGACTGAAGTTTAAGAGTGAACCCCAACTTCCCACAAAACAGAGCCTACCAATAAGGTAGATAGAAAAAAATTAGCAGACAACAAAAAAAGAACCAATAACCTAACTAAAGAATATTTATGGAGACAAAAAGCAAGATATAGACACAGAAAGGGAGAGTGAAAGCAAAGGAAACATATGCAAAGTCCAAAAGAAAAATATGGATTGGATACAGATTCTGGAAGATCTCAAAAAAGACTTCAAAAACCAATCAAGAGAGGCAGAGGAAAAGCGGGGAGAAGAAATGGACTTCCATTGTAAGTAAGAAGAAAGGAAAACAATGCAAGAAGAAATGGGCCAATTGAAAAAGGAGAACCAAAAACTGACAGGGGAAAATCAGGTCATAAAAATCAGAATTATGAAAGTATGAAGTAATGATTTCATGAAAAATCAAGAAACAATAAAACAAAATCAAAAGGAATGAAAAAACAAAGGAAAACATGAACTATCTTATTGAAAAACAACTGAATTAGAAAATAGATCTACGAGAGGCAATTTGAGAATTATTGGACTGCCTGAAAACCATGATAAAAAAAATCTTGGACATCATATTACTAGAACTTATCAAAGATAACTGGCCAGGGGTCCTCAAACAAGAAAATAAAATTTAAATGGAAAGAATTCACAGATTGCCTCCAGAAAGAAATCCTCAAATGACAACTTCCAGGAATGTAATAGTTAAATTCAAGAGCCACCAAGCCAAGGAGAAAATACTTCATATAGCCAGGAAGAAACCATTCAATTACCCAGAAGCTACAATCAGGGTCTCACCGGACCTAATGGCTTCTCTATTAAAGGATCTTAGGGCATGGAATATGATATTCAGGAAGGCAAATATTTATATTTACAACCAAGAGTCACCTATCCCAGAAAAACTGAGTATATTCTCTCAGGGGAAAAATGAACATTCAATAAGATTTCTAAGCATTCCTTAGGAATAAGCCAGACCTAAACAAAAAATGTGAAGTCCAAATATGAGACACAAGAGAAGTCCATAAAAGTAAATAAGAAAGAAAAATTAGAGTTAATAGATATATGGAAAAAATTTAATAGGGATAAAAAAGGAATATACCTTCTTCTCAGCAATACATGGTATACAGTACAAAGATCAACCATGTACTAGGGTATAGAAATATTAAAAACAAAATGCAGAAAAGCAGAAATAATAAATGCAACTTTTTCAGATCATACTCTGACAAACATTATAATTAACAAGAGTCCATGGAAAGGCAAATTTGAAATTAATTAGAAACTAAATAATCTAATTTTTCAAAACTGGTGGGTCAAAAAAAGAAATCATAGAAACAATTATAGGCTTTGTTAAAGAGAATGATGATGAGGAGAAAACATATAAAAATCTGTGGTATACAGCCAAAGCAGTACTCAGGGGAAAATTTCCATCTCTTGATGCATACATTAATAAAATAGAGAGGGAGAAGATCAATGAATTGGGCTTGCATAAAAATTTGGAAAAGAACAAACTAAAAATCCTCAGATAAAAACTAAATTGGAAATCATAAAAAAATGAGCAATTAATAAAATTGATGGTAAAAACTATTGAACTAATAAATAAAATTAGAAGCTGGTACTTTGAAAAAACAAAGAAAATAGATAAAGTACTGGTTAATTTAATAAAAACAGAATAAAATTAATGATGATGATGAAAAAAGGTCCGAGATGAAAAGAGTGATCTCACTGCTAATGAAGACAAAATTAAGGTAATTATTAAGAACTATTTTGCCCAATCATATGACAGTAAATTCGACAATCTAGGTGAAATGGGTAAATATTTTTAAAAAATTATAAATTGCCTAGATTAACAAAAGAAGAAATAGAATACTTAAATATAATCCCATCTCAAAAAAGGAAATTTAACAAGTTATCAAGGAACTCCTTAAGAAAAAAAACCCCAAGACCAGATGCATTCCCAAGTGAATTCTATCAAACATTTAAAGAAAAACTATTCCCAATACTATACAAATTATTTTACAAAATAAGTAAATGAAAGATTCTTACCCAATTCCTTTTATGACACAAATATGGTATTGATTCCAAAGCCAGGCAGACCAAAAACAAAGAAAGGAAACTACAGACCAATCTCCTTAATGAACATAGATTCAAAAATCTTAAATAGCATACTATCAAAAAGACTACAGCAAGTTATGACAAGGACTATCCTCTATGACCAAGTGGGATTTATATTAGGAATGCAAGGATGGTGTAATATTAGGAAAACCATCCACATAATTGACCATATCAATAATCAAAGCAAGAGAAATAATATGATTATCTCCACAGATGCAGAAAAAGCTTTTGACAAAATACAACACCCATTCCTATTGAAAATACTAGAAAGTATAGGAATAGAAGGTCCCTTCCTCAAAATAATAAATAGTATATCTTTAAAACCATCAGTAAGTATCATCTGCGATGGGCACAAGTTAATAGCCTTTCCAATAAGATCAGGAGTGAAGACAGGATGCCCACTATCACCTCTATTATTTAATAGTGTACTAGAAACACTAGTGGTAGCAATTAGAGAAGAAAAAGAAATTGAAGGGATTAAAGTAGGCAATTAGGAAACTAAACTATCACTCTTTGGAGATAATATGATGATATACTTAAAGAATTCTAGAAAATCAAGTAAAAGGCTAGTGGAAATAATTAACAACTTTAGCAAAGTTGCAGGGAACAAGATAAATCCACATACATCATCAGCATTTCTGTATATTTCCAACAAAATTCAGCAGCAGGGATTAGAAAGAGAAACTCCATTTAAAACCACCCTAACCTCTCTCTCTCTTTCTCTCTTCTTCCCACCTCTCCTCTTTCATATGAGTCTTTCTTTGTCTTTCTCTTTCTGTCTCTTTGTTTCTGTTTGTCTCTGTCTTTCTCTTTGTTTCTCTGTCTCTTTCTCTACCTCTCTTCATTTCTGTGTGGATAATGGCATATGATCAGATTCCCTTTGTTTCTGTCTTTCTCTGTATATTTCTCTCTCTCTCTCTTTCTCTCTCTCTCTCTCTCTCTCTCTCTCTCTCTCTCTCTCTCTCTCTCTCTTTCTTTGTGGAGAATGGTGCATGATCACGGTTTCTTTGTATCTGTCTTTCTCTCTTTGTTCTGTCTCAGTGTGTCCTTTTTTCTCTGTCTCTGTCTGTTTCTTTGTCTTTCTTTTTGTTTCTCCATTTGTCTCTTTCTCTTTCTCTATCCCTCTCTTCACTTCTGTCTAGAGACTAGTACATGATCAAAGTCCCTTGGTATCTGTCTTTCTTTCTCTCTGTCTCAGTCTCTCTCTTTTTTCTTTCTCTGTCTCTTTTTCCTCTTTGTTTCTCTGTCTTTCTATCCCTTTTTTCATTTCTGTGTGGAGAATGGTGCATGGGCAAAATTCTTTCCATATTATATATATCAATGATGCTTACACTGTGTATAAATCTTGGAAAAATTGCTTAATTTTTCTGGGTTTCAGTTTTCTCATCTGTAAAATGATGGCATTGGATTAGAGGGAAGTGTCAAGATCTTTTCCAGCTCTAAATCTATGATTTTAGGTGCAAAACTGCTCTTGTGAATGTATGTCAGCCTTCTTAGTGGGAACATCATTGGAGGTGAGGTCAGAGGATTTGGGTTTGAGATCTAGCTTTCCTATTTGACACCTGTGTGACCTTCAGCATATCACTTTATCTCTCTGGGCCAATTTCCTCATTTGTAAAATAATGGAATTTGGACCAGATGACCTAAGGTTCCTTCTTGATCAAAAGCTATCATTATGTAATTGGAATCAGAAAAGAGAGAGCACAATTTGAATGCCAAATGAGAGAATATACCTTATTGTCAGCCAGTTAAGCCCCATGACACACCATAGCTCTATAAAAGGAAGTTTGAAAAGAGTATTTTTTTTTCAGATTGTGAAATGTAGACAATTATTTCTTGTTTTGCAGGATTCCAATTTCTGTGGAATATATTCAAAATATATGGACACGGAAAAACACTGGAGACTTGGAAACCTTAGTGGAACTCATTTTTAAAAACATCATAATTCTGTTAGTTTTTAATGATATCTTCACAGTGGATATAATACGTATGAACAGAAGAAATTAGGACTACTTAGAAAAGATTCATTGAGACATGAGCAAGGTAAAAATATTTCCAAATACTTGGTACAACAATAGAGAAATTGTTTTTATACTGCTACACTTGCTGTTTTGGGACCTCAACATAAATCAGGAATTTTACAAAAATTCACGGCTGGTAAGGAGACTTACTGGTGAAGTGTACACATATTGCCCCCTCTTCTACTGTCCTACATTGTCACATGTACATGAAGAGAGCTGAATACTAATTTTCCTGGTGCTGACTGTAATCCAAATCTAAAATATTTTTACAACTGGAAGCAAGTATTAGTTATGTTCCTCATATTTTGTGTTCAGAACCCAAAACACACATGTTGAGTACCTCTATGGACATTAAGCAAAGAAGACACTTTTATAACTCTGACTCTCCCAAAGGTAGCAAACATTGCTTCATGCTTAAGAGTGTGGTCAGAATAGTACAAGTTTATATATTTTTTATTTTTTTATTTTTAAACCCTTAACTTCTGTGTATTGACTTATAGGTGGAATAGTGGTAAGGGTAGGCAATGGGGGTCAAGTGATTTGCCCAGGGTCACACAGCTGGAAGTGTCTGAGGCCGGATTTGAACCTAGGACCTCCTGTCTCTAGGCCTGGCTCTCAATCCACTGAGCTACCCAGCTGCCCCAGAATAGTACAAGTTTAGATTGTAAGCTCCTTAAGAGTAGGGATTGCCTTTTGCCTTTCTTTCTATTCTCAGCGCTTAGTGCTATACCTACTATATAGTACGAGTTTAATAAATTCTCACTATATGCCAGGTTTCTTCACCAACAGACCAAGTAATCAGCCTTTTGAATTATTCTGGGACAAAGTAGATCCAATATGGGAAGTATGATCCTTGGGAACTTAAATTCAATAAATATTTATTAAGTGCCAACTTTGTGCCAGACACCATGCGAAGTGCTGAGGATATAAATAAGAAAAGAAAAACAGCTCCTACATTCAAGGACCTTACATTCTAATAGGGGAGGACAACATATAAAAGGAAAGTGAAAAGAGGACAGGTTGGGGTCCACAAAAGGGTACTTAATATGGGTGGATAATTGTCCATAGAATGAAAATTAAGCTGAGCTGTTCATGCAAAATGGAGAGCTAGTTGTAAGGTTCTGAGTTCTCTATGAAAGAAAGCATGGGGAGTTTATTGTGCCATGTTCCAGCCTACCAGTTAGAGTAGAAGCAACCGAAGGAATTGAAAATGTGTTTGATATCAAAGGGCAAGTAAATTGTGAAGTTTGATGGCACTTTGGATAAGGTTCCAAACTGTTCTCCAGAATAGTCAGACCAGTTCACAATACTACCAACAGTGCATTAGTGTACCTATTTATCTATTTATATACCTACTTTTCTACATACCCTTCAGCATGTATTAATTTTGTTTTTTGTCATGTTAGCTAATTTGATAGTTGTGAGGTGTCTCCTCAGAATGGTTTTAAAATGTGCATTGCTCTCTTATCAATAGTGATTTGGAGTATTTTTTCATGTCATTATAAATAGTTTTATTTCTTCTTCTGGAAACTGTTTATATCCTTTAACTATTTATCAATTGAGGAATATTTATTTTTATAAATTTGGCTTGGTTCCCTATATATTTGAGAAAAGAGACCTTTATCAGAGAAATTTGCTGTAAAAATGTTTTCCTGGTTTCCTTCTAATTTTGGTTTCATTAGTTTCATTTGTGCATAACCTTTTGAATTTTATGTACTAAAACTTATTCATTTTTCTTCCTGTGATCCTCTTTATCTCTTGTTTCATCATATATCCTTCCTTTATTCATAGATATCATAGGTAAAGCATTTCATGCTCCCTTAATTTGCTTATTATATCACCTTTTATGTGTAAATTACATACCTATTTTGACTGTACCTTGATATAGAGGGAGGTGTTTGTCTATACTTAGTTTCTGCCAAACTACTTTCCAATCATTCTAGCACTTATTGTCAAATGCCAATTTTTTTTTTCCAAAAGTTTGGATCTTTGTGTTTATTAAACACAGGATTACTATGGCATCCTATTATGTGTTGTGATTCACCATTTAATTTCTTAGACAATACCAGATTATTTTTATGATTATTACTTTGTAATACTGAGGGTATTACATGATCTGGTACAGTTAGATCATCTTCCTTCACTTTTTTCATGAATTCTCTTGATATTCTTGACCTTTTTTTCTAGCTGAATTACTCTAGTTTTGGTATGAAAATAATATTTGTCATATAAGAAATTTATCATATTCCTTCTTTCCCTACTTACAAAATAGTTTATATGGCTTTGTAATTAGTTTATTCCTTAAATGTTTGTAGGATGCGCTTATATATCCATCTGGTCCTGTGGATATTTTCTTTGATATATTTTTACATGTGAAATCATGTTACACATTTTCCATATTATTCCTTTTGCAGAAGAAAACCTAAACAAAAAAATGAAGAAAGAAAGTGAAATATAGTGTACTTTGGTCTGTATTGAGACTCCATCCCTTCTTTCTCTGGAAGCAGATGGCATTTTTCATCACGAGTGCTTTGGGATTGTTTAGATCATTGTATTGCTTGGAATAGCTAAATTATTGCTTATCGGCCTTCCTGGTTAAGATGGCAGCAGAGTAAAAAGCAGCTGCTTAACCTCTCCTAACCGAAAAATATATAGGACTCCTCAAGAAGACGTAAAAACAAATACAGAGGAACAAAGGGACCCCACAACAGGACTCAGCATTGGAGGTACGTGGAATTGGGGCATTTCCATGCTATAAAGGGGTGAAACAGCTCTCACTAAAACGTGAGCTGAGCAACCCCCTCCCCCACCCCACACAACGTACAGTGCCAAAGCCAGCGCACAAGAGTTAGAGCAAGTTTGGGGCACACAATAAGTCCTTGGCAGCTAACTGGAGTCACCAGGGCCTGCCCCTGAGAGCAGCAAGACTTAAGACCCCAAGAGGCTAAAGAATGCACGGACTATGAACACAGACCCTGAGCACAGGCACAAGTGAGGGTGCGGACACAAGCACAGACATGGATCCTGAGTGCAGGCTCAGACCTTAAGTGGGGACCCAGTGCACAGGGGTGCACGATTGTGGAAGTAGCTCCCTGAGATTGTTAAAGGAGCCTCAGGCAGAGGAACAAACAAGGGGACCACCAGGAGGTTTGACCCTGAGAACAACTAGACCTGAGAACTCAGGATCCTAAAGAGCTCAGACTGACCCTGAGTGTGAGGATAAACTTGAGAGGGCACAGGGCTAACAATGGCAAGCCAGAGACAAGAACCCCAAAAGAGAAAGAGCATCAAAAAGAAATCTGTAACACTCTACAACTTTTACACAGATAAAATCCAGACGACAGAGCAAACAGCAGAGGTGAACAAACAAGTAATCATATCCAAACCTTCCCAAAATAATGAAAACTGGCCACAAGCTATTGAAGAGTTCAAATCTGAGATGATGAGAAAGATGGAAGAGATTTGGTGAGAGAAGTGGGAAATAGCTCAAAAGGAAATTAATAGGTTAGAAGACAGAAACTCCCAATTGGAGAAAGATGCCCCAAAATCAAACAAAATGGTAAGCAAATTGGAAATCAAAATCTGACAAGAAAATAACAGTTTAAAAGTTTAAAAGGTAGAATTTCACAATTGGAAAGTGAGGCAAGTAAACTGAAGACCAGAAATGACCAGATTGAAAAGGAAAACCAAAATATTATAGCCAAAAACCAGTCCCTAAAGGCTAGAATCGAGCAATTAGAAGCTAATGATCTCTCAAAACAGCAAGAACAAGTAAAACTAAGTCAAAAGACTGATAAAATAGAAGGAAACAAGAAATATCTCAATGAGAAAGTGACAGACCAAGAAAACAGGTATAGAAGAAACAATCTGAGAATCATTGGTCTTCCTGAAAAAGCAGAAATTAATAGAAATTTGGACTCCATACTAAAAGAAATTATTCAGCAAAACTGCCCTGAAGTTCTACAAGAGAGCAATATAGGCATTGAAAGGATCCATAGAACACCCTCTACACTAGACCCAGAAAATACAACCCCCAGGAATATAATAGCCAAATTCAAGAGTTTCCAAGTAAAAGAAAAACTTTTACAAGAAGCCAGAAAGAGACAATTCAGATATCAAGGAGCACCAGTCAGGATCACTCAGGATCTGGCAGCCTCCACACTAAAAGCCCGCAAGGCTTGGAACAGGATATTCAGCAAGGCAAGAGAATTGGGTCTACAACCAAGGATCACCTACCCATCAAAACTGACTATGTACTTTGAGGAGAAAGTTTGGGCATTCAACAAGACAGAAGATTTCCAAATATTTGCACAGAAAAGACCAGGACTAAATGGAAAATTTGATATCCAATCACAAAAATCAAGAGAAACATGAAAAGGTAAATAAGAAACAGAGGGGAAAGAAAGAAAACTCATATTTTTAAAATTTGCCTCTTTAAGGGCTTCGATATGATCTAATTATTTGTATTCCTTTGTTGAGAAATGTTATGTATAATTCTCTGTAAGGAACTCTATTCACTATTATAGTATTCACTATTATAGTATTCACTATTATAGTAATTAGAAGAATTATTCATAGGAAGAGGTTGGAATACTAAATGGTCTAAGATGATATAGGGGTGGGAAAGAGGGGGGTGAATAGTAGAGGACACCAAGAGAAACTTGAATGAATAATAAAAATAGTATATTCTATTACACACAAAGAAGGCATGGGAAGGGGAAGGGATGAATACTATTATAAGAAGGAGAGGAAGAGAGCATTAAGAGGTAATATTAAAACCTTACTCTTAGTGTAATTAACCCTGAGAGGGAAGAGTAGCTTTATCCATTGAGATATAAAACTCTGTCTAACCCTACTGAGAAAGTCAGAAGGGATAAACCAAGGGGAGCATGGGAGTGGGGAGGTCAAAAAAGGGAGGGCAGAAGAAGGAGGAGGGAATTCATTAGGCCTTAAAAATAAAAAGAGGGGAATAATAAGGGAGGGGGTAGAAAGGGAAATAAATCAAGGGAGGGGATAAGGGTTACTAGCATAAAGCAAACCACTGGTTTAAAAGGAAATAGTATAAGAAGAAGGGGTAGAGCTAGGAGAGGATACCAAAGTTTTGGGGAATACACAACTGATAATTATAACTCTGAATGTGAATGGGATGAACTCACCCTTAAAAAGGAAGCAAATAGCAGAGTTGATTAGAAACCAAAATCCTACCATATGTTGTCTACAAGAAACACATATGAGGTGGATGGACATACACAGGTTTAAGGCAGGAGTGGCAATTATGATTTCTGACAAAGCCAAAGTAAAAATAGATTTGATTAAAAGAGACGGGGAAGGTCATTACATCCTGATTAAAGGCAGTATAGACAATGAGGAAATAACATTGCTCAATATGTATGCACCAAATGACATAGCAACCAGATTCATAAAGGAGAAACTGGCAGATCTCAAGAAGGAAATATATAGTAAAACCATACTAGTGGGAGATCTAAATATTCCTTTTTCAAATCTAGTTAAATCAAACCAAAAAATAAATAAGAAAGAGGTAAGAGAGGTGAATGAAGTCCTAGAAAAATTAGATTTAATAGATATATGGAGAAAAATAAATAGGGACAAAAAGGAATACACCTTCTTTTCAGCTTCACATGGTACATTCACAAAGATTGACCATGTAAAAGAGCACAGAATCATTGCAAACAGATGCAAAAGAGCAGATATAATAAATATACCCTTCTCAGATCCTAATGCAATAAAAATAATAATTATTAAGGGCACTGGACAGGGAAATCAAAAACCAATTGGAAATTAAACAATATGATTCTCCAAAACCAATTTGTCAAAGAAGAAATCATAGAAACAATCAACAAATTAATTGAAGAGAATGACAATGATGAGACATCCTACCAAACTCTGTGGGATGCAGCCAAGGCAGTACTCAGGGGGAAATTTATATCCTTGAGTGCATATATTAACAAATTAGGGAGGGCA